>NW_024581101.1:5040550-5189193 GCF_017639235.1 Corvus kubaryi
ATGTAAAATATTTTTGATAAGTTTATGTTGTCACCATTTCTTACTTCACGTTTGCTGTTTATTGAGCCACTGGTTAGACCAGTATAAAGCAATATTATGCTTTTTTCAGTCATTTTGTGCATTCAGCACTTAAGAAGCAAAGTTCAAAGTGCAATGTTTGTATTTAAATAGTCTAATTTTTGATTTATTTAATGATTGTAATGCAAGGACAATCAAAGCCTCATTGTGCTTGGAAGATAACAAGATATAGATGTGTGTAGGTAACAAGCCAACAAGGCTGCATTAAATAAGCAGCAGTCGCAGTGATGCTTTACCTTGTCAAAAACCTTCTTTGGAAACAGCTCTCGGAATTTAAGGTGTAATAATGATGATAGATTCCCCTCGGTTTCTTTGTCCTGCACTCACGATGTGCGAAATGCTTTGCTGACTTCCTTTCAAGAGCACAACCCAGCATTAAGAGCTCTACACGCTGGAGCTCTCGTGTCAGGGCTCAGCATTGCCTGATTGTTTTTATGACTAAGTCACAAACCCTGTAGTGATGGAGTTAGAAATGCTGATAATTGTCTAAATCTGCTGTCCTTACAGGAATTCAGAGATCAGGGAGGTTTTCCAAGACTGTAAAACTCTCCCTGTCTGTGACCTACAGTGGTGTGAGAGTGCAGGAGTCAGTAACTCCCTCAATTAGGAGGCTGAGGAAGGCAGTCCACACAGCACTTCCAGGGCAGGGAAAAATATAGACACATCTAGTGAAAATATGGTTATGCTTCTACTTTGAAAAGTCTGTGGTAGCTTTACAAATTGTTACTGGGCAAAAGGAATCCAGCAACAGGCAATTTGCTGTTAACACAATTACAACTCGAATGGCTGACTCGAATTTCGGTGTGTGACAGGAATCGGATATCCTGCCACAGTATATTATGCATGGGAATTTCCAACCACAACCCATTAGCAAAAGTCACAGTGCTGCTCTTTTGAGTTCCTAGCTGCAATTAGGCAGCAGTGGGACACTGATGTGAAGCCTTTATGAATAGAAACCAGCATGGCCCTGGGCAAAAGTGTGTGAAGTGAGGGGATGGCTCAGCAGCAGCAGCAGGAGACAAACTCACATTTTGAGCAACTCTGTGTTGCATGAGAAATGTGTTTTAATGTGAACAGGCATCTACATTCACCTGGGTATTACAGGAGACAAAATCCCTGACAGCAGCAGCTCCATCAGTCCTGACTTGAGCAAGAAGCAGGGTGGCTCTTAAACAGCAAAGTGTCAAATTATTCTGTTTGTGGAAGCTTTTCCATAAGTTAACATCATAAATAGAGCTAGTGACACAACTGAATTTTTTATATCGCAAATTTGTTCAGGGGGCTCTTCAGGTTGGTTCCAAAACTCGGGAAGAAGCAAAGAAAACCTAAAAAAAGTAACAGGTGAATCAGTTTGCAAAGTTTGCTCACTAAGTTTTGGGGTTCATTACCTAAGGGCTTTGATTTGTGGTAATTCCTTTCTTGGAAGATTGAGAGAGATTGGGTTGTACAGCCATGACTGGGCAGATAAGAATAAATGATTAAGATGTCAACATATGAATGTACTTAACTGAGATAAATCAATGAAGGACCATAGCAAATGTCAAAAGATACAGAGCTTGAAACAACTAAATTATCAGGCTACAGAGACAAGGTCTCTGTCAGCAGAGTGAGGAAAAAATCAAGAATGTGAGGGAGGCTCTATATTCTTACTCTCTCAATTTGTACTGCGATTTAAGAGTCCCTAACTCTTCTTTGTTGGGGTTTTTTTTTGGCTTTTTTTTTTCCCCCCTAATAAATGCTGTTCTGTGCAGTTACAGACATCAACTGGTTGCAGAAATGTCAGAAAGGTAAAGCCTCTGAAATGATGTTTCATCAAAAAACTATATATAACAATATTTAGTAGGTGTTGAGTGTCAAAGTAGAGTCAGAGGGGAGCCAAGTCACCATCTTTGTGAGCACAACAGCTGAAGTGTACAGAGTTTACAGAAGCTGGATCTGAGCTTCCCTTGAGGATACCAGAGAGACCTGAAGCTGCCCTGATGTTCATGCAGTGTTAAAAACACTGATTGCTAGAAAAGCACTAAAACACCAAAAGGTGACGTTGCTGAGACAGTATTACCTGTTTAGATGAGTATTTCTGATTAAGTCAGAAAAACTAATTAAGCAAATCCCAGTAACTTGGTTTATTTGTCCATTATTTGCATACATGCTGTACTTAAATATCATATAACCCTGGCAGAACTTTGCTGCAGCACTCAGGACAAAATGCAAATATTGGTGGATTTGCACTCGTTTAAGGGACAGATGCAACAAAAATCTACAGTTTTGCCATGGCCCCTAACTGCTGACCGAGGCCAGGCTTGAAAGACTCTTGATTTAAAATATTAAATGGTAATGAGTTTTAAATCAGAACTATTTTGATCACTACCGGTATTTTTAAAACTGAAATGCTTCAGAGGTCAAAATTCCTAATCAAGATCCAAACATAACTAAGTACGCACTAAAAAAGAAGTGAACAGAACTCCATAAATGAGAAAAAAAAAAAAAAAATAGATGGAACAGTACTAAAACTTCCAACGAAACTAGAGAAGAATCCTCAGAGTAGAGACTCCAGGTTGGGAAAAAAAAGACTACTTAAAAGTATTAAATTTGGAAAAATTACCTTCCCTAATCATAAATATAATCTGGGCATTGTCAGAACAGTGTGAATTTTGTCCTTGACACTTTGAGTCTGGATCTGAAAAAAAATCCAAACTTCCAAAGCATTTGGGCAAAAAAATTAAAGAAGTAATTAGACCAGATCTACTTACTTAATCAAACTAATTATTAATTAAAGACGGGATAAGGTAGTCAAGTCAGGAGCTGTGGAGCTCCCTTGCAGTGAGCCTGGGCAGGCCAACATGCAGAGGAGCTGCTCTGCTGCACTGCCAGCTTTAACAACCAGCTGCATGCAGGCAGGTTGGAGACAAATTCTTTTGGGCAGTGGTGTGTTTAACCAGATCAGCGCTAAGCCATCTTCTACATTTCCACTCAGATGCTCAAACCTTCAGCTAAGCGTGTAGGTTTGTGCTTTTACGATATTAAAATGTAATTGGGACTGCCAAAAAGTAACAGTATTGTCTTAGAAATGTGAAAATTACATAAAATGCAAGGAAATGAGGCACGAGATGCCTGTTAGAAATCTTAGATTTATCTTCCCCCTAAACTGATCATGCTTTAAAGCTTCTCCTCTGTCAGAAATGGCCAGTGAAGATACAAAAAGGAGGCACATCCCAAGTCCAAGTTTCTTGAGAATACACTGAGCAGTTTGAAAGAAAGTTCAAACAGTTGGTCCTATCAGAAGCATTTAATATGTAGGAACCGTTTATTCTGAAAATATTTTTAAAATCCATCGTTCTCAAAGATGCTTTTTTTTCTGTCAACATGGCAAAAACTGAAACTGTGTAAAAAGCCTCATTATCCCATAAATGCAGCTCTGAAAGCCTTGTCTGGCTGCCTATTGAATTAGCAAATACAAAAGTCGAGCGCTGCGATTGATGCTGCCCTGTCAAAGCGGCAGCCAAGAGGATTTAGCTGGCTTTATTAAAGCTGGGTTGTACGGCAAGACTAAGTATTAATTCTAAATATGGTCGAACACAAGGTTGGAGCATGTCTGCTGAGACTGCTTTTTGCCTCTGTTAGATTACCAGATTCAAGCTTACTGTCAAAACGCAGAACAGAGGTTTAGATGTAAAGTACTAACTGTATTCCACAAAAAAAAAACTGCTTTAAAGTTTTAACCTTATGACAGTCTTAAAAAAAGGACCCTAAGCCCGCCCTCATACTCAAAGCAATAGAATGTGTGAAATGAAACGTAAAGGATGTCTGTAACTCAACTTTTTAGAGAGGGGTGTTTGAATGTTCAAGGAAGAGTGTGAGGAATGCAGCCCATTTCCTGACAATTAGTAGCAAAACAGTGACAGGAGCTGAGGGGGCTGCACTGTCCTGTTTATGAGAGAGCTGTGCCTCCTACAGCTCCATCAGCAGGGCGGGGTCAGGGTTAAGGCAGCCTCTGCAGCCAGAAAGGTCCCCATCCCCACACCCCCCAATTCCAGGGAGAACAGCCTGGGACTGGTTACAGGTATTTTGCTCAGGAGGCAGAAAGGTTGAGTTCATTTGGCATTCAGAAGGCTTGAAGAAGTACTTACACAGGCTTAATTTGTCTGCTGCACATTCTGATTAAAGGAGAGTCAGCTTATTTCTCCAGAGAAAACGTGTGACAAAAGGAGCACCACAGTTAACTGGCTCATCGTTAACTGCTGGAGATGGAGTGAAAACTGAACAGGGTAGAAACTGGGTTTTCAATTTTGAAAAGATTTCTCAGGCTGCTCTTTTCATGTCTTTAACATGAGTCAAACAGGAAATTCTTACAACTCGAGGAGTCATACTTTTTCATCAATTGCTAGTTTTATTGCCTGCATATTTTTGTGTATCCAGAAAGTGGCAGAAAACAAAAACGGCACTCAAGTACAAGTGTACTGCTCATCACCACCAATGCTGGGAACTGTTAAAGTTAGTTATCTCTATGAAATGTATCTGAATGTGCAGGCTATTGTGTTCCTATCCACAGATTAAGATATTCTGTTTGTGTTCTATGATGCCAAGTGCACAATGTTGGAGGACCACAGGCAGGGGATTGTGAACGGTGCTAAAGAATTCAGGAGATTGTTTGAGAATAATAACACTCAGTTTCTGAGAGTTGCATGCAACTTAAGCTTACATCTGAATTGTTAGCAAAAAAGGTCACAAAATATGGGGACAGCATGGACAGAGAATAGCTTGGTACACATTTAAATGCCACTCCATTTGTGCAGAATAAAATGAATATTGTACAGTTTCAGAGGTGTAACTCGCTAGTTAGAATCCATGTCCTGCTACAGAGTGTGGAAGTTTCTTCAGATAACTTTGACAACAAGAAGGACACAGTGTTTGGTGTCCAAATTCATATAACTACCCAAAACTGAGAACATCTGCTTAAGCCCTGAGGCGAGGCAGTAACCCACGAGCTGATCTCTGAGCAGCAGCATATTGCAGAAATCAGCAGGCATGTACAGAACAGAACTCCAGAGCAGCTCCTATAGTTCACAGCTAATTTTTGCCTGGCAAACAAGGATCCAAAGTTGATGAGCTTCAACATACAAGATAATAAGAGCAGTCCCATGGTAGGGAACACTACACAAAAAGAAACAGAGAAAACATGAAAAGCTAATTGCTTTAAATTCTCAGCAGCTGTAATGAAATACAGTAAGAAACATCCCCAAGCATAGTGCATTAGATTGACTCGCTCAGAAATCAAGAACTGGTTAAACAAGCAAAACTGAGACTGAACACTCCCAAACTCAATGGCTCCAATTTCAACACAATTTTTACAGGAAAATTCATGCTGTTTGCCCAGCATGCACAAATTAAAATTAAGCTAAAAATGTTTTTCCTTTGTTCTTTTCTACTTTACTTTTCAATGAGCAATTTTTCTCGCATAAACACTGAGCAGAGCAAATAACAAGCTCATTGAAAATATGAGTCAAGAACAAGCAGTTGATTTCTTATCTTTGCACTGCAAATTAGGCATACAACTCAAGTACAGTGTTGTCCTTCTTAAAATGCATCTTTAAGTGTCTGTAAGAACATCTTCATTTCCAAAAAATGGGGTTACTCTACCAGCTGAAAAATATGTTATTCTAGTGAGCTTTCCACTTCTGTATTATCCTGGGTGTAGGCCTTAAATTGAAGCATACCACTCAAACCATGGGATGATGAGCAGTAATTCATGGCTTCACGCTTAGCTGAAATGGAGTCAGTGCAAGTGCAAGTCATTCCAATTTTCTTGTACCTGTGAAAGTAATGGTAGAATTAAGGATACAGCATTTCTCAGAGAGAACAAGGATCAAACGTCCCCAAACATTGCACTGCTGGCTTAGCTGGAGTAGGAGAATGGAGCAAATCATGTAGAAAGAAAGATTTCAGTGTTACATTTCTCCATCACAGTTTAGGCTGCTCTGTACACTATTGCCATACCCATCTGGCATAAGGGCTACTGCCTCGGCAAGTTGGAGTCCATCCTGATGATAGGACATGATCTGAATTTCAGCATATTTCAGTCACTCAGTACAATAAAAGTCTCATGCTTTCCACTCCAGGGTTTTAACCATATCAAGCAGTATTTGTTTCTTGCCTATCTGACATGACTGTGCAGCAAGAACCTGGGAAATCTGTGCAAGGTTCTGTCACTCTCCGCAGCCCCAGCAACTGCAACTACAACTAAATTTGCATTTAGGACTACTTTTTACTCCAGATGATAGAGAGAAAAAAAGGTATTTTGTACCCTGGTATTTAGGAAAATCAGGTGTACTGGGTATCAGGTATAGTTTGGCTCTCTTGAGTTGACTGATAACTCCCAGAGAGTGAAACTGCTCTGATTTAATCACATGCCTCTGTTCAGTATCTCAGTCTAAAAGTCTGATTAAAATCACTTTTCCTTAGGAACTCAATTTGGTGAAAATTTCTGTTAAGATTTTGTAATTAATTCATTTCCTCTTTTTCACTTGGCAGTTGAAAGTGTATAGATTTTTTTAAACAAAAAGCTTGTGGGTGTTAATTCTCATACTGCACGTCCTTACTGCTGTTGACTAACATGGTGAACAAAAAAATTATGGTCTTCCTTTTCCAAAATCACAGAATTACTCATTTTCCACTTGAATATCAGGTGTCAATCAAATGTGAGTCTCATGATTATGGTTGTCCAGTCACTTCCATTCATTAAAATTATATGCATAACAACATATTGTTTCTAAATTCCTCTTCAGAAAAACAGGATTCTGCTTTTTCATTCTGCAGTTTATTTAAAGGTTAAATTTTGATTTTAAAGCAAGAATTATATTGTGCCAAATATAAAGCTCTGTTTGTTATGACTTACACTAAAAGAAAATCTTGCTAATTTTATTCTGACACTTCTCATTCCGTACATGATTTTTGATAAGTTGAATATATTTAGTGCAGAAATACTTCAAATGTTCTTAGTTTGACAGAACAATAAATAAATCAGTAAGTAGAAAACATATTTATTGCTGCTAGCAACTGCTTTCCTTGTAAGGAGAAAAGAAGTGGTTTAAAGAGTTTTTTCTCAATATATTAAAAAAAACCCAATAGTTCTGCTGGTTTACACTAGCACAAAACTATTATATCTCACAATATTTACCCAAAGTATATTGTATATTGACAAGAACATATTAACCTTTAATAACCAGAAGAGTTCAATTTTTATCTAATTATCCAGAAATGCCAAGAGATTTTGGGTTGGTTGTGGGGTTTTGTTGCTGCTTTTTTTGTTTTTAACCATTCTGATGTCTACATTAACAGTAAATTTTAGATTGGTCTGTTTTGTTGCAGTTTTTTTAGCAGCTGAAATACTGCTTTTGGTATCTGAACTCCCCTTTCACTGATTCCTTATCCCCATTGAGAAGCAGTTTGGATATTTCATCCAGGTAAGATGGATCCAAGGAACCATCCAAGTCATTCCGTGCTGCATTGTCCTGGTCCTTAGAGGGATGTGCAAGTGCAGTTGTTCCATCTCCTGCGCAGTGGCACAGCTCAGGATCAGCAGTTTGACAAATCCAGCTGCTTTATGGAGCCTGAGGACGTCCTCTTCCATGGCACACAGGCAGAGAGCTGATGGGGAGTTTGATCTGCAGTTCTCCACCTGTTCAACAGAAGGTGAACTTTGCAGACTTTAATCTCATTAAAACATCACTGGGGAAAATAGTAAGGAATTCTGAGCAGCAGGCCCGAGTCTTAGTCTTGGCTGCAGGAATATCCTCCAGCTATTGCACATCTGGCACTGAGAAGCTTTCAGCAGGGACAAAGCCTACTCAAACCGGGAAAATGTTATTTGGCCATTGATATGTGAAATAAGTGCAATAATTTCTTTGCTGTTCCTTGAGCTTGGTGGACAGGTTGATTTGATTTGATTTGTGCACATTACCTGCCCAGCCAGCCTAACAGCCTCAGCAGTCCCATAGTTACAGGGGAATATTGTGTGGAATATCCAGCTGGGCAACGGGACTTCCAAGCAAAATGCAAGCCTACAGCTCCATGCTTGGCTGTCTTGAAGCAGAGCCTTTCGAGAAAGGAATGCCACAATCCTTTAATTGCCACACAGTGGGAAAGCCACTTTATCCCACAATCAATAGGGCAATTGCTTCGGTAATTTACATCCTTTCTGCAGATTTCACTCACGTGAAAATGCTTTTGCCTGAACACCAGTTAAGGCCTGGTCTTTCTTAAGATAAATGGCTCACAAAAAGCTCCTGACAAAATCTAGATGTTGTTTTTGTGGTCCTAACATACCATTAGGAATCAAAAAGGATTGAAAAAACATCTTGGAATTAGGAGTTTTCGAAAAGCGGTTTTGTGTTGTCAGTGAAGAGCCGTACTGCACATGAGCTGGGTGAAATGGTTTGTGCCCGGGAAGGGTGGGCTTCGAGCTTGGTTATGAATTGCAGTCAAAGCACAGCACATAGACTTAATAGTTTCATTGAAAATGAGACAAAGGCTTCTAAAATTTTAAACACAATAATTCTGGGGTTTAATCCTCTCTCAGCTCAGATTTTGCGGGGCACAGCCCAGCTCATGGCTTGCTTTGGTCCTGGCTGCATTGTTTTCCTTTCTTACAGTCAGTGAGAAAAGTAATAAAAGACAACCTGCGACTGCAAGGTTCAAGAGCAACCATTTGAAAACACATTTTAGCAATCTTTGCTAAATAATTCTAAGGCTCTCTGATAGATTTTGGCTGGCCTGTGCCCAGGGGATGTTGCCCCGTTACGCGCAGGTACAGCCCGGATGGAGCATGGGGTGCTTTGTTTCCAGAGCCCCTCTGCCTCAGGAATCCTCAGCC
Source organism: Corvus kubaryi (assembly GCF_017639235.1). NCBI lineage: Eukaryota > Metazoa > Chordata > Aves > Passeriformes > Corvidae > Corvus > Corvus kubaryi. The sequence continues at coordinate 5,049,498 of NW_024581101.1, forward strand.
CTGTTCTGGGAGAGGATTCCTGACAGGCAGGAGGGGTTCAATCTCTCCATGGCCCCTTCAGTCACTGCTGCTTTTCTTTTCCTGAGGCTGCCAGCAAAAGTGCCAATTAGTAGCAATTGTGATGGTGATTTCTGAAGTGCAGTTTAAAGGATTTCTAACCCGGTTGGAGCTGTTGTCAGTTGACTGACTGGAATAATAATAATAATAAAAAAAGCTCAGCTCTTCTCCAGAAGCTTGTTAGACTTTCCTGTGCGATCTGCTATGGATAGTGGAACCGCAACAGCTTTTGCATTCAAAAGAGGGATTTTTCTAAAAGCATCAGTGAGCACTTGGCTGTTTTATCTGCTCTAAAAAACCTTAATTTTAAATTCTGTTAAAAACAAAAATAAATGAGGATCTGGAAATAGGAGGGGGAAAAAGAAAAAAAAGTAACCTTTGGGGCATGCATGACTGTTTCAATACACCAGGATGCCTTAAGTGTAGACTTATCAAGTGGAAAAAATATTACGCTTTTTTTTAATGTACAGAGTTACTGAGATAGAACCATAAGCACTAAATAGGTTAAAACACAAGGGGCCTGATATACTGCAGCTTTGTGTTGGCATTTTATCATAAACATTGCAAACTGACACATACTGACAAGCCGTCCAAAGAAGTAAACATTTTTTATTTGTATATAATAACGGAAAGCTTGAACTGAATGTGAACAGCATGAAGCCATTTTCTTAAAAACTAATCTTTGTTTAAAATATTTTCTTTCTGGGATCATACATATTTAGCTTCTTGAATTTTTTGTCCCTTAGTAGTTTGATCTTGCAGCACTGTGAGACCCGTTCTCAGAATTAATGTACTTCCACGAGAAGCCTCTTTGCAAAACAAATAGTATTCTTAAATCTCAGGGCCATATGTATTGGTTGCATCAAATATCACATCTTCTTTTAGCATTCCCAAGAGGCTTTTTTTTTTTAACTTGGATGAAAATAAATCCCACATTCAAGGCCCTGAGTGAGTTGCAGGAGCACAGACGGGGCTCGCTGTGTGGGACATGGACAGCAGCCCTGTGTGCTCCTTCCTGCTCCTGTCTGGAGGACTTCCAGCTACCCCTGAGGCACTGACTGGTTTTGCCTCACTCCCAAGGACTCCTCCTGAGCTGGTCCTCTCTTAGAGAAAGGGGACATGACTGAGGGAGCACAAACAAAACAAACCCCGTAGGACACACTGTGGTGAGGCTCCTGCACAGGGAGAAGGCTTTGGCAGGAGCTCCTGAGCTTCAAGCCCAGCCTTTCCATCCTGTTTCTGTGAACACGCCTGCAGAGTCTGCTGGGAGAGAGCAGAAGGGTTTAGAATTGCTGTCTTTGGAGCAGGGGGTGTGAATTCATGTGAGAGCAGTGTCCCCCCATTGCAGCCACCAGGGTCACGGCTGTGTTCCATACGGGCCGAACAGGGGGCGAGGGAAGACGGGGGCTTTGGGTTCATTAAATGAGTGTTGGGTCACTTCTCTGGGACTTGGACTCAGTTAAATTGAGGCTATAAAAAGATTAAAGCAATTCATTTGGGTGTTTTCAGAAGACTCACAAGTGTGAGACGTTGCACACTCATTTTGTGGTGCCCTAAGGATGTCTGTCCAAGGAGACCTGGGGACCACCACTGAGAGATAGTTCATACTTCTAAAATTGCCTTTGGGACTTTAAATACCTGTTGCCTATTGTTTAACTTTTACTCACATCCTAAACCCCGCTTTTTTTTTTTTTGCTGTGTCTGTCTATTTTGCAGTGAGGTTTAAGCAGATGTCAGTCATTAAGAGTTTTGCAGAGATTTACGTTACCACACTCCCATTTCCATAAATAGGAGTAAAAACTTCTGATATTGCAATGCAGTTTTTGTACATACTGAATTACATTCTGGTTATATCAGTGACAAGTGCCTCAGAGACTGAAGGTGTTTTGAAATATGCAGTAGCTGTCCTTTGGAGAGAAAGAAGGATCACACTCTAATACTAATAACAAACAAAGAGACTGTGGATGTAAAATGCCTTTAAAATATTTGCTGACCAAAAATACGTGGGGGTTTCCCCCTCATCTTTTTGTAGTGCAAATTGTAGAAGAGAAATCAAAATTACTTGGTTTGCTTTTTAATCTGGAAAGAAAAAAGGGGGCTTAATTTTTAAAAAATAAAATTTTATCTGTTAAAAAAAAGATGTTGGGGTAAAGGTTGTATTTTTTTGATAGAATGAATTTTCAATCTGTAAGAATACTACAGCTGGCCCCTCCACGCCTGGAACAAGTGGTGTCAATGCAATTAATAGACCAATAGTAGCTCTCTGAAGTTTTATTGTTCACAGTTATAACAACAACTTTGTTGGTTGCAAAACTGGATCCAGAATAAGACCAAATAATATCTATGGTTATTTTCCAGGTATCCACGTTTTTCATGTACAGTTTTGTGCAAAAACATGCACACATGTTGTGTTTGTTTGTATATAATAGCCACATTTCCTTTCATAAAACAGTAGTAACTCACAAATATTTTTTAATGTAAAATTATTGATGTAAGGATCTAATGTGGTTTTTTTTTCTGGCTAAAGCCTGCCTGAATATATAAATATTTTAATGTCTTATGTGACTTTTCCTCTATATACCAAGAAAGATCCCTGTGATTAAAGTATGTAATGTATTTTAGGCACAAGCAGTTTGCCAAATTCAGAGTTATGATCACAGAACCGTTCTGCAAAAACAAAATCAGCCTCTGTTTCTGGCAACCATATCACATAATATCTTTTATGTCAGGCTCTGTCTTAAAAATTATTCTTATGACTGCTTGGAGCTATCAAATTCCTTTAATGGTTCTTAAGTTTTCTAATTTCTGTGCCAACTTATTCACAGCATTTGTTTTGTGCCAACATTATTGTTTTAATTCACTAATTTTTATTCTTCTGATCCATTTAAAAAAAAAAAAAATCATTGTATTTTGGAATTCATTTTTGTAGGCAAAGGAGCAAGCATCCTTTAGTCTGCTTGTTGTAGTTCACCATTCACCAGCCAGCTTTAGTAATTTTCTATTTAACTTCATTTTTTTTATTGCTGTTTACAAGAATTGTATAAACCTTCTAGATAAAACCCTCATGTATTGAATTAAAGCATGAATCCCTCCCTATATCTATAGAAAAATGCCAAAAATGCCTATATAGAACAGCAAAGTGTGTTCATCTTTTTCATCATCATGTTAACTGGGACTGTTTAGAGAGAGGAGCAGCTGGGGTAGTTCTGTAGAGACCCATTTCCTCCCAGTCAGAACCCCCTCTGTAATTCCATACATTTATATACTGTAAGGAAGAAGGGGGTGCTTTGAAAAAGAGGTAGGAAAATTGAGGCATTAAAAAGAAGTATGTGGGAGTAAATGGAAGTTGCTAGGGTGGAAGAATTTTGGGACACAGGCATTCTGTTAATTAGCATTCCAAAGATATTTTCGTCGTGTAACTTTTCCCATGAACTGCCCCCTGGGCTACCATTCCCTGTTATTAGTACACTTAAATTTTAATGGTGTTAAATTTCATTTTGCCATCCTTCTCAAGGTCATCTAGTTCCTTGTGTTTGATGTTCTAGTGCCCTTTGAGCTGATGGCTTTCAATTTCCTCCCACCAGAAGACCCCATCAGCACCTGCTTTTTTATGGATCCATTAACACTGGATAAGAAGCCTCCTGCCCACCTGTTCATTTTTTCCCTTTGCAGTGGGTTTGTTTTGTAATATTTAAGCAACCTTGTATCTCTTTTTACAATTCTTTTGTGACCACTTTCTGCAGATTAACTCATAGTTTCCTATATGTGTCAAATATTTTATATTAAGGTTCGGATAGGTTGGTTCTAACGAATTTCCTTTATCTACAAAATCAGTTATTCTGACATCCTGAGCTGTGAGTAAGCTTAGGCTCTCCTTTACCATCTACCTGCATGTCTTTACAAGGAAAGTGATGACTTTTAGGTTTCTTCTCTCTGTGTGGAAAAGAAAATCATCACAGAAGAGCTGAACGATAAAAGATAGTTTATTTCTGTATGTTCAAAGCTTATTTTAGACAGGAAGTAATTCAAGCATTGCCTTTTTTTTTTTTTTTGGTGGAATTATAATAGTCATGTTTTTATGCACTATACGAAGTGCTGCCTTTCTGACTTGTTTCTCTGAATAATTCAAACTATATCTGAATTTCTTTCCTTGGGAAAAAAAATAAGCCTCTGACATGAACTTGCAAATACAATAAAATAGTTATTGCAGTGTGCCTAGGAGTGTGGTGTGGGAACATTTTGACTGCCTGATTCACGAGAACAGTCCAAGTGTCTAAAGTGGAATTCCCTGCATGGAGTAGGGAAATAATTTCCACTTCATTATTGGTAATTTTGGAACGATGACAGAATAAATTCAAGTCCTGTATATATATTTAAGCCTAAAGAATTATTTCTCCTACCTTGAACTCTGGGTCTGTGTGTGAGCAAATCTTATAAAATACTGGAGTGACACAGAGAATGTGTTCTGGATACTTGGGTTTTGTTTTCAATATGAAGATCTGCCGTGTTGATTGACGTCATTGATACAAAAATTAACATAATTATGGGACTAAGGTACTAAGGTGAGATCATGAGTTGTCACATGTAATGGGTTAAACTCAAACTGTGTAGGGTTTTTTTGCAAAATCTTTCCTCAACATTCAGCACGTTTATTTTATTGATAATGTTCTCTTACAAACAACCATCGTCATTGCTTATAATCACTGCTTACACCATCTAATGCTACAAGCTCCTGGAGACACTGCCTGAGTTGTATCCTGAATCAGCACTATTATATACTAAAGTAGTAGCTAATTTTTGTTTTGAACAAGCTATCCATACATCTATTAATATTTAATCTGTGAGAATTGCATTTGGATGTTAACATTCTGTTCAGAGGAGCAGGGGCTGTTCATGCCTTGGTAAGTGCCTTGCTGTTTCAGCTCAGTTGTGAACAAACAAGACAGCCATGAAGCCTTGTGCAAGAGAGAGTTTATCTTTGAAAACAGAAGAAATAGAATTTTTTTAAATTAAAATGTTCAAAATCTTAATAAAGCATAACATGTAGGAAGTTCTGAAATCCATAAGCTTCTCTAACTGTGTCACTTCCAAATTCCATTTCCATGAAAAGCTGATTTTCTTTTTTTTTTTTTTTGCTTTGCACCACCCAAATAATGTTGTGCCATAGGGAAACAGCACTATTTGCATTAATTTGCATTCAGGATTCCAGAGTAATCTGGCTTCCACACATAGCGATGGAAATCTAAACTTTCTCTTCCTTCAGTGTATTCCTCCAATTACTTTCCAGGGGCTGAGGTAAAGACACTGATATCATCTTGCAGAAATTGCCTTTAGGGATTTATAAAGCTCTCCTTTCTTTGCCCCACTAAACTGAAAATTATTTTTTATTTGACTAAAGGTAATTGTCTTTAATTAATTGGATTTATTATTTGAAGTTCTAAAGGCAAAGCATGAGGAGTCTTTCGCCTGAACTTCTAGGGTAGTCAACACCCCTTTTTAAAGCAGAGTAGAAGATATAATGAATGTGAATTACTGATTGAGAAAATATGGTGATTATTCCCTTAGCTGTAGAGTAACTGAACAAGCCTATAAATATGTAAATTGTTAAATCTTTCCTATTGTCTAGAAAATGTTTGATTTTATTATTCTCTGACGTGTCTATGGTACCCCAGCCTGCTTTTGTATCTAAGCTGTCAAAGATTTCCATAGATTTGAAAATCTGTCCCCTGTTCCCCATATGAAATGTCACTGTCAGTTTACTCCATGAAAAATGAAGTTTATTTGATGTGGTTGTCATGATTCTTGTATAAGCAATGCACCTTTCACTTTTTTCTGCAAAACAAAAACTGACATGATATGTAGTCAGATTTTTTCTACAGTGACTTTTGCAGAGCAAAACTATAGTAATGTGTGCTTTCTTTACTCAGATAATTTACAGAATACAGAAATATGCCACAATCTGAAGGAGAAGAGGGTAAAATAGAAGGGTTTACTCTGTGTGGATCAGTGCAGCTGGAAACACTGCTGGGAAGGAGCTGCACTCAATGCATGTTTGTTCTTATCTATTGCAAACTTAATTGTCAAATAATTATGAGGACTGGTTGCAAACATTCACCCCTAAGCATCTGTGTCGTTTTCATGGATTTCGTTTTTTATTTCATTGGGACAAAAGGGTAACACTGACCATTTAATGAATGATTTCTAATGAGAAGCCTCCTGACCTGAGTTAGTACTTTTAAGTTCCTTTTTTTTTCTTTTGTTAGTTCCTCTGCATATAACAGGTACATTCAGATTGCAATTTGCCTTTTTCCCCCACTGTTGTTGATTTTTGGCTTTTTCTGTTGTATTTTGGGATTATAATCTCTCTATTTTCCCCTTGGATAGCCCCTCATATGATAATCCACATACACAGACATTCACTTATGTTCCTGCAGAAAGAGAATCATTTTATTACTGATGTTTGACAACTACATATGGATATTATTCAGTTCTTTATCGTCTGTAGGGCTCCATTTAGAGTACAGATTTGTGCAGGTCCAAGGTGCTGTTTCAAAAGGAAATCTCTATGCTAAAGAATGATAATTTTCCCATTTAAAATCTAGAATGTCCAGTTGCCTAAATGGCTCCTATCTAGCAAGGCCAGTACCTGTGCTGCAGTAATATTGCTGCCTGTGGGTGTTTCTTTCATCTCATATATTAAAGCATAGTAGCTACTGAGTTCATGGAACACCTTAATTCAGGTGTTTTAGCAAGACTGAGCTTCACTGAAATACGTCTCTGGTACAGCTGTTAACCCTGTCCTTAATTACAGCATGGCCCAAGCACGAAGATAAACAGGTATTTAATGAGCCATGTAGTGGCCAAGAAGCAAATCCCACACTAACCGTGGTTCAGGAATAAACTTCCTAATGGATGTTTGCAAGTTATCTTGAATAAAGTGAGATTTGGTGTTTTAATTAAATACCTTTCCTAGTTTAGGAAGGCTGGTTTAAAATATGAATGTAAGTTTTGGCCTATGTTGACCTGCTACATTCTCGTAAATCAAGGCATCATTTAAGTGAATATTTTAGTCTGTCAAACTTGCCTGAGCAGGTATAATAAATGGAAAAAAAAATTTGCAAGTCTAGCTGGATTATATATTATTAATAATAGCCTCCCAGATGTATCAGGCACTGTACCAAAATGGAGCATTGGTTGTGATGCCAAAGGGCTTACACAAAAAAACCCCAAAACAGGTAGATAATCAAGGATAGGGCTAGAACTGTGTTTTTCCTTTCAATCATATAACTTCCTCCCATTAAAAAATCAAACTCAAAACCAACCAAACAAGCAAAATACTCCCAAAGCCCTGTCAGTTGCCTGTATTTCTTTTCACCTTTTGTAAGTTTACTTTATAGTACAACTCTCACTCACAGGAACACATCAGGCCTAATTTGTTTATCCTTATATTTGCACTTTTATCTTCCCCATTAATGTTGCATTTGAGCATTTCAGGATCCCTCTGAATAATTCTGAGGTCGAAATTTCTGATAGGGGAGAACTGAAAGGAACCAGTAGCAAGGTCATACAGAGGTACAAATAACTTGGAGGGGATGCCAGATATAGGACAGAGGTAGTTCCCATTTGTAGGAACACCAAATTCTGCCTCCTGCCTGTCATGTTTTCATCTTACCTCCCTATTGTTTCTTAAACTGCAACGTGCTGACTCTCACCTGACTTTTAACCTATTACACATCCCAAGAAACCAATCCCCAGTTTATTTTTCAGCAGCCTAGTCCAGTCTTTATCCTTTGTTCATTGAACTCTCCAAATAGAAGGGGAAGATTCAATCTTTGAGAGATGATGTGGTAAAGCTGTGATATGGGATCATGGAAGATGTGGGGAGGATGTTTTCTAAACTCTTCAATGAGGAAGAGCAGAGAAGTAGAAAACTGGCTTGTTCAAAATCATCACAGAGAGCTTGTTTTTCTCTTGGGACTAATGATTAATCTGCATCACTCATTGCCATATGGTATCCTGAACTGAACATTAATAAGAATAAAATAACACTCTTCTTGAAATGATTAGTATTTAAATTATGTCAGAGCATTGAAAGGATTACAGATCTTATGCTTCCTTGCATAAATGGTCTTGTGGCACTTGTAGTAAAAAGTACACTATTCACAGGGTAGATCTGTCTCTTAAATGAAGAGGTTTGGGTTTTTTCCTCAAAATGTCACTGTTCAAGACGGGATTTGGGATTAGATGGATGACTGCTTTGATCTGTGCTGTCCATTCCTCTTGACGCTCCAGACAAGGAGTTCTAGGACTAACACGTGTCGTCTGGAAGATTTTTGATCATCTGGCTGCCTTGGGAGATGGAGGGCTGCTCCACGCTCTGACAAAGTGCTGTGATGTGTTGAGATTTTCCATCAAGCTTTAGGCAGCAGTGAACATTTAGTGACAAATTATCGCCTACTCAGGAGCAGTGATAGTAAAGGGAATGCCAAGGAGCCTTCAACTCTGTTGGAGGAACCTGTGCTACTGTAATTAAGAGGGTATCAGAAAACCTACGGAAGTTTATTTTATAATCTGTTAAAGTTTGGACCTTTTTTATCCCCCTCTTACATAGTCAGCAAAACATGCCCCTGTTTAGACTGGAGACGGTTTGAGGGAGGAATAAGCAGATGTCTGAAGTTGTTCCCCAAATGCCACCATTTTGCATCTATTCAAAAGTGTTGCTGTTATTGTTAATGAAGGTCAGCACGCCTTTGACGAGTAGATAAAGCTGGAACCTGGGCTATTAATTTTGGTGAGGATATGATATTGAATTAGTAGATACTTGAAGAATTGCACAATATGTAATGAAACAATAGGATCATGTTATCTGATCTAGAAGTGAGATTTTATTTTGATTTACTGGAGGAAATACCGACAGTGCATGCTTGTGCACTCTTTTTCACTCCTTTTTTGCTCAAAACACTACATAATCCTTTCTTTTAGGACACCTTCACAGCACATATGGTGTGCACAGTCTCCAGTCCTTGGAGTCCTGTGATAGAGTATGGGAGTTAATAGCTCCTAACTGTGACCATCCTGGCTCAGGACTTCGAAGCTGAAGCTTAAACAGCTCCTCCTGCACAAATTTAGTTTATTAAATGCTGACTAGAAAAATTCAACCCAAAAAACCACAACTCTTAGAGGAGTATATGGTTGCTTGAATTCATTAAGAACGCTTTTTATTTTTGGGAAGTGTTAAATTTGGATCAGCACTGTTGTGGATCAGGACACAGCAGAGAAGAACAGCTTACCTTGAAACCAGAGGGCTGCAGGGAGAGCTACAAATATTTGGACATATCCTCTTGTCAGCGGATGCTGAACCAGAACCTCTCATTTTCAAAACCGCCGTTAGTGTTCGAACACCCTGGCTATCTCAGCATCTACAGCCCTACTAAAAGCATCTCTTCCAGTTATTGATGACAAGTGAAGATTTTTATGGAGTGGGAAGAATGATGAAGTCAGTGTGTTCACATTTTAAGAACCGAGTAGAAAAAGCTGATTCTTGGTTCACTTGGCTGCGTATGAGAGATTGCACTGAGCTCTCTTGGGTGTGCATCAGTGGCTGTGCCTACGCTGGAGGGGGTTGTTGGTTTTTTATTATTATTTAGAAGTTGTTTCTTTGTTTTAATCCATTTGTGGGAGCGATCTTGTGCCTGTTTAATACAGAATGTAGCCACGTGCCTCTGACCCCCGTTTTGTAGGGTTGTGCAGCCCACAAGGCCCCCACAGCTGAGCTTTCCTGGGCAGTTGTCCCACAAATGCTCATGTCTCCAGTCTCCAACCCCATGAGAGTAGCATCCCTAATCCTTTCTGCTTTGTATTCCATGGGACCTATTCAGCTCTCATTAGAGAACCTTAATGAAGACTTGGGAACTTTTTTTTTTTTTTTAGTTTAAACCAGGGTTTTTGAGGGCTGGAAGCTGGAAGCACAGAGCTGTTCCATTGCTGAGAGTAGCCAAGGACTCCTGGTAAGGCTGGGATACTTTGAGGCACACGGTCACGAGGACACACAACTCACCCAATGTATTCCCAAAACATTCATTTTCTATGGATATTTGGTAAGTATTTTTCAGAGATTCAGAAATAACTGCAAATGTATTTTTATAGTAGGACAGTAGGGTATGTGAAACATGCAGATGGTGTTTGAGGGTGGTTCTGAAAGCCCATTTTGAGCTGGGAGGAGTGATGCCAGATGCTTCCTCTGCCATGTTTGCTCATAGAGTAGTCCCAGATTTCATCTAGTGGGAGAACCTTTGTCTCCAGTCCAAGAGAGATTTTTTAAAATGAGTTAGCACATGTGGACAGGAAACTCAGAGCAAGATCCAAGGGTGAACCCTGTTGACAGAATTAGTTACTCTTCTCTGGTTCAACTTACATAAATTGCAATGTGACTTAATTGATTCAGGAAGTTTAGTGCTTTTCTCTTTGTTTGTTTAATTCAACAAAGCCCTTCCACTGACTTTCGGCAGATTTTTGGATTAAACTCTCGGGCAAACAGTGAAATAATTGTGACTACTAGAGGAGCTAAGGTTGAAAAGCTTTTAATTTTATATTACTTCCCAAACACTCAGGGGCTCGGATTCAATAAAAATACCAGTGCTTTTGAATTTTGTTGTTGATCTCTGTGCTGTATTAAATTATGCATTAATTTAATAAGTGCTCTATTGAAAGATGATCCCCACTTATGTACGATTGACAGTGAAGCTTTATTCCCATATTGTTTAAGTGGTGTATAAATACATAATTTAAACCCCCCCCCCCCCCCTTTGACTGAGGATGGTTAGAAAAGACACAGAATTAGAATGCACAACTCTCACCTTTTACTTTCCCGTGCCTGAATAGGTGCTGAGCACTGCCTGGCTTTGTCTAGCCTAGCAGCCAACCCAAACTATTCTTTTGGAGTGGCAGAGCAGAGATAGGAGTGGAAGGGGAGACGAGACGCCAGCATTATCTCTGAAGTGCAATCAGATTGTGGTTTTATTTTCTGTTACCGTTAGCAAATCACAGTTTGATTGTTTAAATGCACCTGAGGCTGAGGAGACTTGCAGCCAGGGAGCATTATAAGAAGTACATAATTCTAAAAGAAAAATCCTTTCTTTTGTTAAAAAAGAAAAAAGAAAAAAAAAAAAAAAAAGAAGTTCTAAGTATTGCAAAGTGCTCTTGTTACTTATTTCAAATATTCAGGGAACATGGTATGGTCCATGGATCTCCTCAAAAGTAGCTAGTCATTAAAGGCTTGAATGTAATAATAGATTTCAGAATTATTCAGTAACATGAGTTTCAAACATACAGGCTGTTCTAGTATTTTAGAGGGAGAAGAAAGCATCAGTGAAGGATTCTAATATTTATTTTTTCTGCTTAAAAAGTTTCTTAAATAAAGCAGTAAAAAAATTTCTGTACAATATTTAAAACCAAACATCTATTAATAAAAAAAAAATCTTCATTTCAGTTTCTGGAAAGGAGTTCATGTATATCCTTAAAAGAGTTCATTAACTTTTGTTGTATTTGCATCGATCATACTCTAATATCTGATGGATAAGCTCAGTTCCAGTATGTGTTACTTATTGGGTCCTCCTGAAGGTAAATACCTTAAGCATGATGAAAACCTAAGTATGTGCATTAACTCAGTTTAGTCATTCCATAGCTGCATAATCTCCAGTTAACTACAGTCTTGATATGAAAAGGATTGAGCTGCTTGGTGTTCCACAATTAATGTCTACAATTACCGCTATTTATTTTACAAATGGATAAATTAAAAATACTACATTACTCATAATTGCGTTGTTCTCACAATTTCTTTTAGAGTTGAGGCCTGCATCCCAAAAGGAGAATTTTCAGCAGAGGGAAGAACCTGTGGGTATTGGTGATGATGCATTTAAATCTCTGTGGGTGGGTGTGTGTGTGTGCAGAATTCTGTGAGAACAGGAAATGAGCATGAGCAGTCATTTGCAGGGCATTTCCAATTCTCCTCCGCTGGTTCACAGAGTTCCTGAGCTGCCAGTTAGTGCAGGCTGGGCCAGTAGAAACTCCTGCTTGGCCACTGGCAGCCTAGCAGTGCTGGGGCTCAGGGTCTTTTGGCATGGGGTTTTCTCAGTTTGGGATATATCAGTATTGTAAATACATTAAACAAGATGGAACATTTCTGAATCTTGAACCGATAGGACAGAGTATGCAGAAATTGAGTGCTTACCTTGTACTAATCTTGTCCAAGAGTTTCAAAACTTCTGGGTCTTCTGTTGATCATTTCCACCTTATTTACACTCATGAATTTCTTTGCTGTAAATGCTTGGTTGTGACTGCAGAGTAACTCGTGCGTGGGCAAATTTAGATGCAGTAGCAAGCTGACCTTGGTCTGGACTAATTAAGAGTTTCTCAGTGGACATGTGTAGGCAGGTGGACACTTTTCCAAGTGAAAAAAAAGTTTTTACACTTTAGGCTTTGGTTTGTACACATCAGATCTGTGGCAAATATCTGCACGCTCTTCTTCTCTGTGGATGCGTTAGAGGGAACATGAGGCACCTCATGCAGAATGTTTTGCATCAACCTATTTTTTATTCACTTTCTTGGCAACCTCCTGAGGAAACAAGACATATCAAAATTAAAACAGCAGCAAGGAAAAATCAGTTACTGAGGTGAAGTTGAGAAAAGCAAAAGTGACAGCAGTTATATGAAGAAGCACTGGCTCTTGAAGTTAAGCTGCTCTGTCACATACCATCAATTGGACTATTATCTGGCACAGGAGGACTGTAATAAATTGTCAGATTTTCTTCTTAGCTGAAATGATGGGTGGAAATTGTGCTGTGTATTTTTGGACAGGCATGGGGGGGGGGAAAAAATCCAGCATGTAGCAGATTTCCTCACATGCCAGACCTGCCATGATGCACAAACCCAATCTCCTAAATGTAGCTCTTAGAAATCTTATATGGTAAAAGCTAAAATGGTTAAAATAGAAATCCTAGCTCTTCTCTGGGAAAATAAGGTCAAGGGGGAGAAAATCACTAATGAGAGACAAACTATTTATATGTATACATATTTAAAACATGAAAAATGTTGTTTCAGATTTTTTTTTTTCTCCTTGTCAGAGAAAGTGATGAGAAAGGCAGGCTTTTGTCTATCACTGTCTGGTTCTGTAGTATTTTCATTTGAAGTAAACTTTTACAGAATTATGGTAGCAGAATGTTGGTTATTTAATAGCTGAATCTGATGATTGTTGCCATTGTGTGGGGCAGGATATGGAGAAGATGTTATTACACGTGGAAATAATTTGTGGGGTTTAAACAATGTGATTTAGACTCTCTGTGATTGTGAAGCAGCTGATATTACGGTGTGATGGTAGGACCAGTAGATAAAAATACTCTTTCAAAATGCTGTATGGTCTCAGGAGAGGAACTTCTTTGGTAGAATTATTGTATAACTAATATGTATATCTGTATTTATATGTGTAACAACAACCTCTTGATACCCACTTTAAAAGCCTTAGCTGGATCATAACATAACTGCCATAGTTCAAATTTTAATTGTTTTGTATGGCCAACATCCTAACTCATGCTAAGACTTCAAGGACCTTGAGGGGTGTTACATTTTTCTAAAATATTTATAATATTGTAAGGAACAAGTTTTTATCTGACCAGTACTCTGTAGAGACATCAAGAGAAGCACCACAGTGAGGGGCTGAAATTCTGAGTGGCTGGAAGTGGCTGGAAATTCTAAGTGCCAGCTTTGTTCCTCTACTTCCTTATGACCATGAACTGGGCATTCACCTTTCCCTCTGTTTTCCACTCAGCTGCAGCTGTAGTTTAGTTGTGTAAAAACTCACTTTGGAGCCTTTTCAATGGGCTTGGGGAGGGTCAGACAATGAATCAAACTGAGAGCGCATCTACTGCCTTCAGCTTTCCCTTTGTGAGTCTTTGCAAGCCCCTTAATGTGGAAGGTTCAAGCTATGAAGACTTGGATCCCAGTGTATTTTATGGAATATTCTGGGTACATTATATTTGCATGTCTTACTCAGACCTTCCTTCTTGGCAAAAGAGAAATATCAGAAGGTATAAAAAGGGTACATTGGAAATTATTTTATATCAGTTCAAAGATCTTGGTAGTAGGTTGTCAAATAAGGGGGTTTTTTGTTTCCATGAGACAATGGATATTTCATCTATTGAAGTCAATAAAAATTTGTACAAGCCAAGTAAGAAAGAGTGGAACAGCAGCACAGAGTACCAGAAACCACTGGAAAATACATGCTGGGCTGGATCAATCAGAAATATGAAGACTGTAAAAGAAGCAGCAACTCTGACAGAACACTGGGAAGCAGAAAGCAGAGTTGAGAATCACGTGGTGGTGAAAAATCAATTATTTACTTTCATTATTCCACTGCCATTAGAATGTGAGCCAAAAATGAAGGTGCCAGAGCATGTCAGAGAAGTGTAAAAAATCCTCGAGCACAGACTATATCAATCTCTGAATTCTGAAGGAACACACGAGCACGAGCAAGCTGTTAACAAAAGATGTTTGCATCTAAATAAACAGTGGTGGAAGGAAGGAAGGAAGTAGCAGCTGCTGCATCAGGTTTTTACAAAATTCTAGAAATGATCCTGGGAGCATTTCAAAATGACAAAACATGTTTGCAAAATGTTTCAAAATATCTAAAACCTACCATCAGTGTGAAAGGAATTCTAAAAAACTGAATTATGCCCACATGGCTCCTGTAATAGGATATTTTCCCATCCTGCTTCTTTAGGATTTCTGGTTTGTTGATTGAATAACAGATACACTGCACCTTGTTCGAATAATTCCTTGGAATATTAAAAGATTAAAGTTTCTGACAGATCAATAGAAAAGGAGTTGTCATGAATTGTCAGGTAAATTATTGCTTTGGGTTAGGAACTTGATAAGAAACTAAAACCAGGGTAAGAAGAAGTAAACAATTTAGAGCAGTGTTGCCTCAAGGTTCCACTCTGGTACAACAATAACAAAGAAAAAAAGGCTCAAAGTTGCAAACTGATTGATGGCACATGAGAAATGCATTAGTAAATGTCAGAGAGGTGCAAGGATTTACAGAGATTTGATCTCAGCTGAGAAACTTTGGTTTCACCTTTCTATAGTAACAAGTGTTCTGATTGTTTATACACAGTGCAGCCTGTAAAGAACTGGGGCAACCTGTGTTTAAATACTCCTTAAGATTGTAAATGCATGGGGCTATTTTCTTTTAATGTTTTCTTTTACCACGGGAAAACAAGGTTTTAGAGGATTATGAACAGTTTAATTATGAGTGAAAAATTCCTTAGTGTCGAACCAAACCTCATGATTTAGCTGAAACCAAACATTTCTTTAATTTCAGAAAAATTCAGGTTACTCTATGAGCCGTTGCTCTTGCAATTGATTTTTTTGGTGCTTTTGGTGTGGGTATGCATCTTCATTCTGTGGCAAAAGCAGTGGGCAACAAATCTTTACAGGCCTTTACAAAGCTCCCCAACCATGAAACAGATTTCACGAACCATCTGCTGTGTGAAGGACACATTAAAGGAGTCCCCCATTTCTCCAAAGCATCAGCACATCCATGCAAATCCCTATTCTCCTACCTGCACTTGTGAGGGTGATGGAGTGCACTGTCTGCACAGCCCATTGAATCCTCTGTGAACTGTGCAGCCTCGCTCACAGGAGCACCAGATCTGGAGACAACATCGACAATTCGGCACGCACTGAGGTGTTCAACGTTTTCATTTCCAGCTGAAGTAGCCAGCTCCTTAATGTGGATAATTATTCTGAGAATTAATTTTATCCAAAGTCCCACTAAAGGTGTAACAAATTTTTATAAAGCAGCTAAAACTTCTGGAGAAGGGTAAACTCGTGACATTCAATGCTGAATTAATAGCAGTTCCTCAAAGCATTAATCCCTTATTTGTCACACACTGTACCGAAAGTCTATTTGAAGAATGAGACAAAAAAACAAAGTAAAAAATGAAAATGCATGAGTAATGAGTTCAGGGTTTGGGGTTTTTTTTGTATTGTTTTTTTCTTGTTTGTGTTACTGATTGAGCCAAGCAATTTAGCCTCCTTAAATCAAGTGCAAGTACTTTTTATCCAAATTGTTTACAGTGACTTTTGTACACCAGAAGAAATGTTTCAGGTAGCAGAACCTCTTGGTACATCAACTTCTGGAGATTGTGACCCTGCTCTGGGTATCTACTTGTCTTATCCAGCAAGATGATCTTGGCTTGAAAGGCCTAGCACGTGGAAAGATTTCTTGACAATCAATGTTTATTACTGTTAGTGTAGCTCAAATCCCCTCCCAAATATTAATTGTCAATAGGAAAGTAGCAGTCAGCAAAACCCAAAAAATATTAAACTGTTCATCATAATCAGTAAAACACAGAAGCTGCCTGAAGACACTTCAGACCTTTAGGAGCAGAATAGCAGGGAGCCTGCAATACATCACTGCTACAAGCCTGAGCAGAGGCCAAGCAGCCCTTCAGTAGATTTTAGCATTAATTTACATGTATTGCATAAGCAATATTGATATTTGTGTGCGTGTTCTGTACAATTAGAGCATTTAAAGCACACTGTTCCCAAAGCTGCCCTGACAGCCCAGACATTTCCACTTCCATATTACAGGAAATCCAATCCTGAGCTTTGCTTTGTGGAGTCTGTGCTATTAAAATATGTACTTGGAATGGCTCTTGATTCAGGGAAGTTTTTTGCAGATATATCAGTTCGATTGCTTTACTCAGAACTTTTATTTTGGAGGAAAATATCTCCTTGTTTAAAAGAAATAAGGAAGGCACCTTCTGTGTTAAACTGTCTCTTTATTCTAGGGCTTTTATCTTTTTTGTTAAGTAGTGAAGTATGTTTAAAAGAAATTAAATTCCGTATCTGGAATGCCTGGGTTTACTACAGGTTGAATTGGGAAGTTCCACTGTTTGAAGAAGTTTTCTCTTTTATTCACATCTTGCAGCTCAGAGCTATCTCCATCATGTCATAAAAGAAAACAAGGAGGTAACAGAATGAAGTAAAAGAGGCAGATTTTTGTAAGTGTTAGCTGGGGGGCTTTCTTGTCCTTCAACATTGATTTTTACTAAATGCCATAGGCGTAATTCTATTCATTCTTGGGAAGTGATTCCCTAAACTGCAGTATAAAACTTGGCTTATCACCTTAAAGACAGTCTTAGTCATTCTGGAAATCTCATAAGGCAGTCTCACAGGAGATGTTCCTTTCATTTGCTTACTCTGGTTGAGTTTCTCTTATCATGCTATCCAAAGGCAGCTTGCTTGGTTTTATTCATTCTTACCCCTGCTCTACTGCTAAATAAGCCTCAAAGAGACTGCAGTGCCTCGAGTCTAACATTGTAAACTGTGTTTTAAAATGCTAACAAAGAATGGGGGTTAAAAAGTTTATGATCTAGTCCAAATTTTCAATCAATGCCTATTTGTTCCAAATCAATGTTTTGTTAACTGCAGATTAAAGGGAAAAAAAGTAATTTTTCATTCCAAGATAAAGTAATCCAGGAGTCATTTAAAGATTCATTAAAGCAGCTGTGTCAGCTAAACTTTATAGCAGGCTGTTACTTCTTCAAATATAGAACATGGAATTTAAAATAAATAGGAATTATATATAATATATAGTACTGAAAGTGAATTCAGCACAATCCCCATCCACAATATGAGCTGTTAGTGACAATGTCCTGAGCTTCCTCCAGTTGTCCTGCTTGAATATGGCCTTAGTTTATAAAGATTTGAAGTCTAAAGCCAGGAAAACACCAGAAAAATTAGAGTAATAGTAGATTAATCTCTCCTTGGCTGTGTAAACATAATTCTGTATATTGAATTGAGGGGTTGCTAATCCCTTACAATCATGTTTCTTCCAATTAAGTTGCAGAGCTTTAAATACTTTCAATCACAGGAGGATGAAGAAGCAAGTGCAAAGTCAGGAAGGAGAGGAGGGTGGTAATCCTAAATGAAAGTAATTTTATTAGGAGAGAAAGCAAGCGGCAAACAGAAGTTCTGAAGAGGAGAAGTTCAGAAAAGAAAAGATTCTGCAAAATGCTCTGACCCCCTAGGGAAGCGAAGAAATAAAACTGGGATTTTCAGCTTGATTAAAGTTTGATTTATGAGCTGCTTTTTGTTAACAGCACTGGAACAGAAGGAGGAGAAAAAGGATTTAACTTGTAAGGGAGAAAATTCTTTTGGAAATTGCCTTCAAGTTCATGGAGTTTAAAAAAAAAAGCGACAAATGGAATTGTTTTGTAAGTCCTCCCCTTCTAGCTCTTCTTTGCTCTCCACTCCCCCCCAATCCATGGTTAGTAATAAATTATAAGTAATAGTGATCTAAAAACGTAGAAGGTGCCTAATTTGACATTTTATTACAGTTCAAGAGGAAATAGTTCAATATTGGGGCTTAT
This sequence comes from Corvus kubaryi, assembly GCF_017639235.1. NCBI lineage: Eukaryota > Metazoa > Chordata > Aves > Passeriformes > Corvidae > Corvus > Corvus kubaryi. Next base: position 5,067,986 of record NW_024581101.1, read on the forward strand.
CTCCTGTATTTTTGTAGTGTGCAGACTTACATAGGTGCCCAAAAAATGCATCAGAAGATCTAGAAAGAGTTCAAAAGCCTAATTTCTGTAAATGTGGTGTCTGGCACAGAGGTTATTATATGCAGGAGATCAGGAGGTGAAAAAAAAAACTTCACAAAGTTTTGCCCAAAAAGGTGCAGTCTTTAACAAATGGAATTCAGATGAGGAAAATGTAGAATAATAAAGAGTTTCTAATGTTTTTCTCCTGCTGGGAAGGAACATGGGTGAGGTTAGGACGGGCAGGGAGTGGCAGGTGGTCCAGCTTTCTTCTCACTCTGTGTATGGAAATATTTGTCCATCCTTCTTTCATGAAGCTCTTGCCCAGATTGGTGTCAGCACCCAGAGCACAGCAGAGGGGAGAACAAACTCTTGATTGATCCTTCTGTCCCTTTTTCTGCAAAATATTGACTGAGGGGCTCCTGGACCCAGCAGCTTCAGGCAGGTGCTGTTCCCACAGGTCTGGTTCTCCAAAATGGAGCGATGCTGACAGCCCCCCTCAGATCCAAAGAGGAGAATGTGCTAAAAGTTACCAATTCTTCACTGCACTGAAGGGTTAACAAAAATGCTGCCATGCCCTATAAGCAATAATGGGCTCACATTGGCTTACAAATTGAAAGTTACTATTGTAGAATACCTTTGGAAGGTAAATGTAGGAGTAAAATTGCTTTTCAGTTTGAATTGCCTCAGACACTGAAAATTCTGAATTGTCATCGTAAAAAATTCAAGCTGCTTGTGCTTTAACCACCCTTCACCTTTCATTTTTAGATGAAGTACCAAATCTGTGTAAAGTAATAGCACACGGAGATTTCTTTTTTTTTTTTCCCCACTGAAAAGACATTATAACTTATTGTCCATCAAAAGTTTTAAATGTGACCATGACAGGATAGTTCGGAACACTTCGTAATTGTATTAAATCTTTTGATAATTTCAGCTGAACTTGAATTCTAAATAGACTCCAAAATTTCCTGCTAATAATGAAGCTGTCACTGTGCTAGTTGATATTGTAATTTCATTTATAAACACTCTGTGCATTTGTCAGTAAAGGTACTAAGTAGTATGCAGGGCTGTTGAAAATATTCTACCCATCATCAGGACCTTTTTATTCCTAAAAATTTACCTGTATAAGTTCAGTTATACCCACTTTACTTATACATACAATATATATAGCTGAGTGAAAAACTGCAGAAAGTATAAATAATGGATTTTGAAATAATTTTTTTACTTAAAAATATAAGCCAGTAAATAATGTATATAACTTTATAGAATTCATGAATTCAAAATTATCTTGTCTGTATATCAGCAGATATTAACATCTGCCTAAAAAAAAGGGATCTGGACAGGCATGGTATTGTGCATCTGTTGAACCAGCAAAATCTCTATTTCACACTTTCAGAAGAAGTCAGAATGAAATATAAGAGTTTCCCAGCTGATAGCCACAGCAAAGTTTTCAGTCTGGAAGTCTAAAGTTTGTCTCTAATACCTGATGATGATGGGCAATAATAAATCAGTGTCAGTAAATCACAGTTTTATGCACCCTCCCTTTGCTGGGGTGGGTGTGGTGCTTTCAGAAGCTCCACCACAGGTAGCTGGTACCAGCCCACCCCAGAGGGGAGGCTCAGGTGTCTCTGTGCCTCCTTCACACAGAGGGGTCACGGCTCCCAACGCCCCTGGCAGTGCAAACAGAGCAGATCTGGGGGTGGCCCTGTCCCCTTCCCTTTCTCCAGCCTCAGGCACCTTCCTCTCCCCATCAGAGGGGCGCAGAGCAAAGGAACCCCAAGGACACGGTGGAGGGGAGGTTGGCACAGGAAGATGGAAGGGAAGAGGGCACTTGCAGAGCTCCATCCCACTGAGATGAGAGCAGAGGAGGTGGCTCCCCTCACCCAAAGTTGCTCCAGTTACATCCTTGAATAGGTTATAGCTCTGTAAAGAAGGCGCAGGTTAGTGCAGAGAGATTGGAAACATCTAAGATACCACAGATACAGTGTGTAGCAAATAGTTTGGCATGAAATCAGTATTAATGTTTGTTAAAGATGTAGCATCTTGGCTGAAAAATCTCAGCAAGGTTTCCCATCACAAGTCGAGAACCTAACTGGGTTTTCTGTTTCATGAGTGTGCAGCCATCGTGATAAAATCAGACGCTCTGAAAAGCAAGGCTTGCACCCCAGATGTGTTTGCTCTAATAAAGGCAGGGTACCTTCTCTCCCAGCAGTGCCCACATGTAACACCAGCTTGGATGCAGCAACAGGCAGTACTGGTGCATTTAAATGTACAAATATCAGTCTGTAAAGTCAGTATCAGAGATTAGAAAGTACAGTTTGGTGTCTTCTCTGCGTTTAAGGGTTATCTTTATTACAGTGTGGGTGGTAGGGGGCTGCTGCATGTAGAGATTTGTCCCTACAATCCTTGTACCTTTTAGACTATCTTGCTGTCACTTGGGTGTTTCTAGGCTGTCTCTGTGCCACTTAAAGGAGCTGGACTGTCACAACACTCCTGGCTGCCACTGTCGAGCTCATGGAGGAGAAGTGGCTTAAGTACTGCTGATGAGTGTTATCTGTAATTTACCAAGAAAAGCAGAAACTTTCAGGGTTAAAATTCTGCCCTCTCATTTCTTTTCTGGGTGCTATTTTATTTTTAATGTACTCTTACAAGGTAGCTTTGAAGTCGTTTCACATAAAAGAGCCTCCAGCCGTACGTCTTACAAAAAAGCACGTAGACCTCATTTAATCATCCTTTTTATTCCTCTGACTTGAGTGTGATCTCTGTTCCACTCTCACTGATGGAGCTGGCACTTTATCTTCATCCAAATTTATTCTCGATCTAATTCAACAGAACACACAGCAGAACAGATTTCTGAAGTGGAATAACAGCCACCTAAATATTGTTTTAGGCTACCACATACAGAGGCAACAATTTCAATTTCTTCAGAATTATGTTACATCTTCAACAACCATGATTATTGTTCCTCCTCCTCCTTCAGACCCCATCTCAGTCATGGCATGTCCACTATAGGCCAGATGTATTTTTATGTGATCATTGCTACACTTTTTGTGTTGGAGTGGTTTTTTTGTCAGCATGTTGAAGGATGGGTTTTGTGTTTTTCAAGCAGAAAATGGGGTGGTTCTACTTGGAACATAAACTACTGAGTGGGGAACTTCACCTGCTCATCAACAATGAAATTGAGCCTTTTGGATCTTGTGGTTCCCAGACCACAGAAGTCTCAGATCATGTGTATTCCTGCACTTAAGTACATCAGAATGAAATGCAGAGATCAGCAGAAATGTGTTTATTGCTCACTTTCATAGAAATTCTACTCAGCCTGCAGAAAAAAAATGCTTTGAAATGTATTGCTGGCTTGAAATTTTGGGTCAGGTGGGAACTGTTACCTTTTCCCATCTACCTCTGTATGAATAGAACTGTAGGTCAGCTGAAGTGCAGTTGGATTTACAAGCTGGGATGTCTTTTTCTCATTAGCCTGTACATGAAGTTGCAAAAAGGTCTCCATTACACAGATTCATCTGTGTGAAATAACTTTGCAAGAAACTTTTTTGTTCAAGTGTCCCTTTCCTTTCTTCACTAACCAGCATCCTAGAAAGTAAAAGAAAAACATTATTAAGGCAAAGTGTGTCCTAGAGCAATCAAAAATTGTTCTTGTCATCTAGGTGGTATTTCTTGGTGTGCTTTTTGCTAGGAAGGGCACATTTTTTTTAAACTTATGAAATAAAAAAGAAAAAAAAAAGGCAAAAGGGGTCCCCACCAAACTTTAGCCATGCAATAATACCTAGTTCAATTATCCTAACATTTTTGTTCCCAAACTTACAAAATGATAAGTATAATAGATATCTTTATTTTATAAGGATATTCTGCATGAGGTGCCTGTCAAAGCAAAATCACATACAAACCTCGAGTACTCTGGCCTTCAACCTTTGATTTAGTACAAAGAAGAGAATCACAAATGGTCACAGAGTTCATAAATTAGCAGCAGCGGTGCTGTCACAGTTGTGCTGTGACTATGACATGTCATTTCCTCACTGTGATTAACTGTGCTTTACCAGAAACCCATTTTTCAGTGGAACAAAACGGGAGAATCAAGTTTCCTTTATATTTCACTTAGTTCATTGTGACCGTCAACTTCAGCCCATCTGATCCAAATTGGTTAAATGTTAAAACAATTTGGCCTCTTTTCAGCTCCAATTTCTGCTTTCAGCACCTGTAGACCATGAACTCTGTCTTTCTAAAGGGTGAATTTTATTTTCTGTTATGTAAGCTCATTTGTGAGGGGTTCTCATAATGTCATGTCTGCAAGGAGATGGCAATGAGTGTCTTAAAGTTCAGGACAAACACGGGGATTTGCTGTTCATGTTGTAGGATTAATTAGCACTAACTTAGATCTTTTCCAAATGTCCACAATCTACAATTCAGAAAATGGAAAAGTCTCACCTACAAGTGATCTGAGACCTTAGACAAATTCCACCAGAAGTGTATTTAGAGCAGAAATTGGGATTCCTCTGTTGAATCTCTGGCTGTTCCATTGATTCATTATTTTTTACTTAGCCTTCAATTCTTTCTCCATTAGTGGCTGTGTATTGCTTACATTTTTATAGGGGCATGACACCTAATTATTACATTTGGCAAACTCTGACATGGCCAAATGCTTTTTAATAAATAATAAGGTGTTATTGAATGAAAGCAGCTCATATTTTCACCCCTGTTCTCACTGTGCAGTGTTGCAACGAGGCCTCAGAGATAACCAGACCAACAAAATCCAACACAAGTAACCCTAAACAAGATCCTGAGGTCCAGTTCCTTTTAGGGATAATGAGATGATAATTTATGCATAAAGAAGCCGTGCAGTACCAGCTATAGAAATGATTCATTCTGTTTCACCCAGCTCTGAAGGGGAACGAGCACAGCTCACTAAGGTTTGTTGCAGCAGTACTTGAGCAGTTTAGATGTGGTTTCACCTGTGTTGTAAGTTATGATCAACTTGGATTCCCCGTTTCACTTGAGTGATTCCTGTGCTGGGTTAATTTCCACAAAGGATTTCTGATTTGGTTTGATTTCTTTCCTTAATTTGCTAATGTGTCCATTCTCTGGACAGTCATCTGGTTATATTTGCTCAGATAACATGCTCATCATGTGGACCATTGATTTTTTTCATAACTTGGTTATCTTTGAGCCCTTCATCCCAAAAAGCTTTTCCTCAGTGACAGATTAACATTATTTTGAACCATGTCTTACTCATTTTTTGCCGAGCATCGTTCAAGGTTGCCTCAGTATATTCTTGGTCTATCCAGGAATTGTTAATCTGGGGTTGCCAAATTTCTCAGGGTCACTGAAAATTCAAGTTAGGTAATAGCAAAAGAACATATCTGTGTGCAATGCTTTTGAAACCACCTGTTACTAACGTCCTGTGTTAATGGTAGTTCTCAAAGATGTTGGTTTAAAATAATTCAATTCTCTTCAGACTGCAACAGTACAGGCAGGATTGCTTTTAGGTTGGATTTTTTTTTTAAATTAAGGTTCCCAGAACCACAGAGCAAGTGGAATGCTGCAAAGACATATTCAGCCTTGGCCAAATGGAAGCATGTTTTCAAGATCCTGAACACAGATGGGTTTGCCACTATCCATCACATAAGAAGGGAAAAAAACCCCAAACAAGCAGCAGCATTTTATGCTTTTTTATGGCTAGATCATGCCAGAGACCTGTGAGTCAGCATTCCCAATCCCAATTTCGATGTGCCCGTGGCTGTGAGTGCTGCCCTGACAAGGAGCACAGCTGTGTTTGCCCGTGGTGCAGCAAGCACCGGGGCTCAGGGCAGCGCTGGTGGCTGCAGGAGCCGTCCCTGCCGTGCCAGGTGGATCCCCTGGAACTCCTGGTGACGGATGCTCTCTGCTCTGTGTGCTCCCAGCTCCCTGTGCTGGGGCTCTCTGCCCTGCTCTGTGTCTCTGGGCAGCAGAGGGAAGGGATGGCTCTCTGATCAGAGGAGGAGTGGGCCAGGGCACAGCAGCTCTGCCTGGCAGCAGCTCAGGGCTCGCTCATCTCAAACCTCCAATCATTTGGGATCTACCATGTACTTATCCATTACTGCTGATTATGTTTTAATGAATGGCAGTTGTCATGCACAGGATAGCAAAAACACTAATTAAATTCTTGATAATTTTCATGACTCTGGCCCTGCAATAACAAAATACTGCCACCTTAGTTATTGCTTCTTTAATTGCCCCTGGCTTACAGGTGAATGCACAGTGGATGTACTGCTGGAGTGCTGTACATGCGCATTTGCAAGCAGTGACTCAGGTATATATGACCTGAGTGGAACAAGTAAACCTGTAATACATGCAAAAAAAAAATTAAATTTCAGATAGAAAAAGATAAGTTTAGGGGACTCCTCTGGTTTTTGAAAGCACCAGTCACAGTGGTGTTTAAATACATAGCAGATCTGTGTTTTCAGACAGTTCAGATGCAATTTTACCAGCCCTCTGAGAATTAATTTTCTGCCTTTCCATCTATTCCATATGTAATCTATATATTCCCACTATGACTTTTTTTTTTTATTTTTTGTTCATTTCTAGCTAAATATTTTATGCTAGTAGCTTTCACTGAAAACAAAAAACTGCAATACTGAGGAGATAAAGAAGAGAAAGCGACTCCTACTCATTCTGTTCAAACCTGGAGAATAAAGGAGGAGCCTTAATCAAATGGAAATATCCTTAGGTGTACATAACAGCCTGGCACTGGCTACGAGTTCTCTTCTGAGCTTTGTAAATGAAAGTCAGGAGTTCAGTGGAGTATTGTAAACTGCATCAGCTGGGGATTTATAAAGGGAATATATGGCCAAAGGATTCTTCTTCAGGGCTTCAGCTGCTCAGGAAATGTGCAGTCCTGTGGCATACAGATACAAGCTAGAAACGTTCAGCAACTCCTAAGTTTTGTTAAAATCAAAAAGGAAAATATTTCAAGGGTAAGCTGAACTGTGTTTTTTTCCGGATATTTCTGGAAGATTGGAATACAAGAACAAAATAAGCTCTATAATGGTGACCATTAGGAAAGTGCGGATCAGATGGTTAAGCTGGTTTTCCATTGTTTACAAATCTCTGGCCTTTTTTTTTATTATCTGAATAATACCTCTGCAATCCTGTAACCCAGAAATAAATCTCTGCCCACGGTAAGAAAGCTGAGGAAATCTCATTGTTCTGAGCATTTTTTAATTAGTTTGGATGGAGGGAAAAAATCCAATTCAGGCAAAACAAGAATAGTTCTCAGCACAACTTGTTCTATGTTTTCTCTCACCTGACTTAAACCAGAAGTACATCTTAAAAATGAGCTTATATTAATTGCAAAATCTTCTAAAGTATGGGGTTTTTTGGGACTCAGATGGTTTTAAAAGAATGTGAGATGAGTCTGAAAAGGTAGCATGAAGAGATATTTTAGCACATGGTTCGTCCCACCTACCTCAGGCGCAGGGTTGTCGCTATCAGGGATTGGGGTAGTCCTGCTCTCCTGCTTCCTTGGCCTTGGGTTCCTCCTCCCTTTCTTGCTGATTGCCAGGCTGATTGCTTTGTTTCCAAGCAATTCTTCAGTTTTAAGTTCCTGTTCTACTTAAATCTACCTCTATTTTAAATCTACTTTTCTTTTAGCATTCACAGTCCAATTTATTTTGTATTAAGTTACCTGAAAGCCCCACTTGTGCCCATAAATAAAAGAAATTAGAACAGAATCCAAGTTTTAAGTCTGCTTCCTGGCAGTTACTCACTACAGTGAAGGCAATGGAATTAATTACTCCGTTTCTTAAGAGACTTGTTATGCTGGATATCTTGATACAGCTGAACTGGAAAAGCAATATTTGAATTCCTGTCGCTGTTGCTGGATTTCTCTCTATAAAAAATCCATACTACAGTTATTTATAGTGTTTAGCCATGGCTAAGGGGTGATTGCAGATCTGTGGATTTACAGATAGCAGTCCTTTCATCACCCAGTTGTGTGTTTCACCAGCACAGGATTTGGAGGCTGTGATAGTTGCCATGGTACCCACATGTGTACCAGGGAGATTGTCGGGAAAGGGTGATTTATGTTCACAACAAACTGAATTTTAAAAAAAGTGATCAGAGGTGAGTGGTACATTTTAAGCTGCGTTCCTTAGAAATAGAATCCTTTTTCTTTTTGGTTTGAGGCCAAAGTTCTGATTCTCTGCGCCAAAAAATGCTGATGTGGAGATGTGGTAATGGCTTGGGCACGGGTCTGGGCTGGTGCTTTAATACCCCTGCTCTACTTCCCACTCTGATTCTGCTCCCTGGCTCCAGAACATCCTCACAGAGTGCCAATGCCACAGCCACTCCAGCTGAAACTTCACTGCACGAGGGGGAGATGCAGGTTACTAACAGCTCTCCTAAGAAATACCCCAAAATGCCCATTTATTGGTGTGGCCACTGGCCCAGCAGTTACAAATGACACTTTTGATTTCCATCTCTTGCCTATGGTTGAACCTGAGTAGTTTGGGAAGGAATCAGCGCTCATTTCCCGGAGCAGGACGGGCAGAGCCAGCACTGCATCCTCAGCATCGCTCCTCCTGGGGCTGAGGGAGGCACCTGGAAGTGCTCCAGCCCTGGCATTCCCTGCTGGAAGGAGGAGGCTGGGCCAGCCTGGGATGTGCCAGGGAGAGGTGAAATTCGGGGGCAGGGGCTGCAGAGGGCAGCGGCAGAGCCAGAGGGAGTGGGAAGCCTCCTCCCTGTTTAAACACAAACTTTTCCTCTTGAAGTTTGCATTCTTTCTTCCTTCCAGTTAAGGGAGGTGGCCGCTTAATTCCAGCTAATTAGGGAGTTTTTTAGATCTATTCTTCACTGTTCATGCCTGATCAGCGTCTTACCTTCGCCGTGAACTCTCATGGATTAATCGTTCCTATTGCACAGTTTAATTACTTCGGTTCAACACTTATTTACTTTTGACTTCTAATTGACTTTATGAGTGCCATTATTTGGATTGCGTGACTCTTTAAGGAGAAACTGGTAACACTGACATTTTTTTCATTAAAAATTACAAAATACCTACAGGAAACTTTGTTCAAACAGACTGTTACGTGGGTAAACTTGTTTTCTAAGAGATTATAATGTGGAGAACTTAAAAAATTTTATATGTAGGCCAAAGGCTTTTATACTCACGATTTTCTAATTTTTCTGAATTGCTGATTCTCAGTTCTAATAAGTAGTTTTCCCCTTTTGTTTTCATGCTATTTGTTCGGGATCTCAGTTTTATGAGCATCTGGAAAGACTTTCATTCTGAAAAGAGGCTTCTACCTGTGATTGGGATACAAAGCCTCAGAATGTGAGTCCTGAGGATGCAAAAATCACAAAGGCAGAGGTGAATGCAGGTCTATAAAATGATCTCTAAGTGTGACATTGTGCTTGGTCTTTGGATTTCCTTTTCTGAAAGTCTTCTGGTTGCTCAGGTTTAAGAGACATGACAGTTCTTGTGTACCATTGGGTATCTTTGGTGCCAAAGCAGAGCAAATGTGGGGTAAAAATGCACTTTCCACAAAAATAAGAGAAAGAGGGGCAGATGTGAGCCTCTTCTGCCAGGTGAGAAATGAGGGAATACCTAAAGATTTTCCTCTCCTTCTCTTCACTGTGCCTTGTTGCCTATCGGGGAAGCCGAGGTTTGTCCTGTGCTTAACTTTTAAACTGGTTGCATGAGCAGTTGGAGTGAGTTCTGTGTAGTTCCCTGTATCTGCCAGCCAGGCAAGGAAACCAGGCCTTCTGTAAGAACACTAACAACAGTCATCTCCATAGTTCACTGGACAGTAACATAAAATAGTGCTTTAATTATTCTTGCTGTGATTTGATTGTCTTTTACAGATTTTGTTTTCCCTCCGGATGCCTCCATGTTTTTCAGTGCAATGGTGAAATGTTTAAGCCTCCAGCTGTAGCTAAAATATTCCCTATGCACTTTGTAAAGCATTTTATAGTCCCTATGGCATTCTAATGATGCTCTAATAAATATATTATTAATCCATCAAAAATAAAAGATTACTGTATATCCTTTTCTAACTTTAACTTGCTATCTTTATGTGTGAAGTGGAAAGGTTGTTTTTGGTTTGTTTTTTTTCCTTTTATTCAATTCTTCTCTGCCTACAACCACTTTCTCATTCAGTTTAACACTTACTCAATTTATGCAGTGTCCATCTCCTACCCTGAAGAGCAAGAGCCTTCTACTTAATAAGAAATACTTATTGGCACATAGCTTTGATTCATAAAGAGAATGTTTCCTTTAGAGAGTAATTGGTTTGGGATTTTTTTTTTCCTGCTTACCAAAGGAGCTTATCAAGTTCTTTTACAGAATCTTTAATATTGTTGTTTTTCTTCCTTGAATGTGAATAAGTGCTGCAGTCTGGAGGAAAACTGATTTCTAACTTCTCTCTCTTTCTTGAAATCAAAAAATGTCTTTCACAAATTGTGAGTTATAACTCTGTTTTCAGACAAAAAAAACCCCCAATCTATATTGTTGAGTCCTGTAAACAAGATGATCCCTGTGACTGCAAACTGTGTTGGTTCAAAGGCAGCCAGCTCTCCCTGGCCCTTTAGAGAACAAGTCAGCTTAGAACAACATCTAATACTGCAATAGAGTTACAGGTCAAATTTGTTGGGCTTAGAGTGAGAAAATATTTTAAAGGCCGATGCGCTGATGGTTTGTCAATATTAGGAGTAAAATGGGAATCAGGTAGACAAATCTAATGGGTATTTGTCTAATTAGCAGTGACCTGTATTAAAGCAGAGCTGCCTGAATTAAATTAGTTATTGCTCATCTGGTACTAACTTTCTTTATATCTGAGAATCTGGCAAATCTCATCTAGAATGCTAATTCTATCCTTCTGTCTTTTCCTCTGAGATATCTTTTCATTTAATAATGAGTTCCTTCATTGTTTTTAAATTTAGAACAGAGCCCTCTTTTTGAGGGGGCTATCTTTTAATTTCTGCACTGAAATATGTAAATAGTTTCGAGGGAAAACAGTAGGAGAGGTGGGGGCTTTAGGTAGTGTCAGATCTGTTGCCTTCAAACATAAGAATAAAAATATTGAGCAGCAAGGTCGCGTCTGAAAACTTCTCTGTCCCAGAAGATTTTACACAATACTCTCTAGCATTTAGCGTTTTAAATTTCCTGTTTTAAACCTAAACCTCCTCTGTGGGCAGTTCCGTGCTGCCACTGGCTTAGATTTCTTCAGGTGGGCACAGGTGCTGCCCAGCAGCCTGGAAGGGAAGCAAAGGCATGGTCAGAAAAAGAGAAGGCAAACATAGCCCATGCTCAGGCTCCCAAAAGGCAGCACTCGTGGCCAGCAGTGCTGCCCTGTGGCCAGCTGGGAACCACGGTGACCAGCACGAGCTGCTGGTGACAGGGACATTCAGGCTGGCTGGGATCCCACGGGAGATGGTGGCTCTCCCCAGGACCTGCAGGGCAGCTCTGGAGAGCTCAGAGAATCCAGCTCCAAAGGCACCCCAGCTCTCTGGTACCGTCCCCCAGCGGGCTGTCCCCACACTGGAGGCTGCTCTGCTGTATTTACTGTCCCTTAGGCACTTCCCTTCAAGCCATCCTCTTCTCCCTCTTTGGGTTAATAACTTCCCTTTGTTTTCATAAATCTGATTTGCCTTGAGTTGCTGACCACACAAAGTCTGAGCAGCTTTAGGCTCAGCTTTGAAGAAAGTTGAGGAAGTGCAGAGTGAGTGACTGTTGTTCATGTGAACTCTGCCAAGATGCCTTGATAAACTGGCAAGGAAATTAATATACAAGGGGAGAAGGGATTACAGATAGAGCTAGGAGGATTAGACTGTGCACCAGCAGCAAGACTTGCTGTAAAACTGTTGCTTCAGGCTTTTGTTTATTATTTGGAGAAATTCTATTTAAATGCAGATTAGATTTTCCACCTAGAAGTACAACTTATTCTTTGTTTTGAAACTCCACAAAGAAGAAAGAATACAGGGTTCTTGTTTTCATTTCTTGGTGAACTTTGACAGTCACGTTGCTTATCCTGTTATCTGGATTAGATATGCAAGCTCTGGATGTAGGAGTTTTAGCAGTTTGTTTAGAGACCCGGGTTTAATTAATCAGTGTAAGATTACCAAATTGCCTTGGGATGAAAAACTGCGCCTGAGAAGTTGTAATTGGCTACTGACTAAACAGAAGGTCCCAGTTCTGCCCTGGGTGTTTGGGAGGGGAAAAAGGCAAAGAAGGAGAAGGTACAATCAGTGAATTAGACAAGTAGATTTTGTGAACTGAAATCCTTTAATTCTGTATACAGCTTATTTTTTTTTTTGTATTGCTGTACTTTCTGAAATCAATCACCTTGTGAAATGACGTTTTGTCTTCCCTTGAAGTAAAAATGAAATTAAAATAATGCTTTAGCAGTTCTGATGGGCTTATGAAAAGTAGTCTGAAATGTCTTACCTTCAAATAGACTCCTGAATACTCCAAAATTATTCTTTTGCATATTGCAGACTTGCCATAGAAATATCAGTGAAATGGATCTAAGGGAAACATCCCAATCACTTCCCATGGGTTTATTTTTATTCCTTTATCCATTCTTCTTGCATCCTGTCAGCACATCTCCAGCAATCCTTACTGATCTTCTCAAAATTATCATAAAGTGATAAATAGCATAACTAACACAACCTGTTGTTAATCATGTCATCTTTCTGTACAAAAAACCCCACATGCCATACTCAAAACACTGATTTCAAGGGATATTTTCATTTCACCTATTTCTTCCTCCCCAGCATAATTTGTGACTTATTTACCAAGTTTGATGACAGAAAATCCACACAATGATTGGCAGGAACTGTCAGTGGGATTCATGTACAGAAGCAGTAGAACTGAAATACATTTCAGGATTTAAGATTCTGACCCAATTTTAGAAAAGCACAAGAGTAGTTTGAATTGTTTGGATATAAAGATGACTCTTGGTTTTTGTCTAGTATATCAGATGGCAGCCAGATTTGGCTGACTGGAAATCAAGAGTGTCCTCTGAGAAGATCTACCTCACCAGGCATAGAACATGTTCACTTAATTTTTTATTGATCATTTAGCATGGAAATAACAAGTCAATGTAATGCACATAATGTGATGTTATGGTCATGCTGAACCATTTGGCAAGGTAATATTTTAGTATTATCAGGTCCATAAAAGCTTGTCTTTTGAGAATATAATGAACATTTCTCCATGTATTATCTAGCTTTGTTATGAAGTGGAGAAAATACAAGGATCAAGTCTTTGCTTAAAGGAGGTTGATGAAACTTCTTACCTCATGCTAGATACATTTTAGGTGCCCTGTGGCTTTTTTGCTCCTTTCTTTATTTATTTTTGATGGACAAGCTAAAGCACTAACTAAAATGAAAAAAAAAAAAAAAACAACAAAAAAAACCCTCAGAAGATAAAGAACCCTGGACCAATAATTTACAAGAAGTAGCATTCTTAAGAGCTCACACACTCCATTCAAAGTGTCAGAGCTATTTAAAAATCTGAATTGCTTGTACTCTTAAGCTACATCAGATATTTATGTTCTTTTTCAAGAGTTTCTTGTAACACCCTATTAACTGACTGGAATACAGCAATTACCAGCTTTGATTTGAGTATGTACTTGAATCTGTGTGCTCTGGCCAATCTCTTTTACTTTTTAATACTTATTTTCAATTTTTGGCACTTGTTAATTACTATTTCAGGCTGGTTGGCAGGACCAGCAAAAGTTATGACCCCTAAATTTAGTTGTGTTTCAGTTGGGAACATTTTGTAACAGTTTTTTTGGGTTTTTCTGCTGGAGAGAAAAGCCTGCACTCAGGATCCTTACTGGGAGCCTGTGGAACTTTTGAAGCAATTGTATCTAAAAATCTTTGGACAAATGGCCTTTCTAGTGGGTACTTAGAGTCCAGATTAGAAAATGCAGTTTGCTGAGCTTCCCTCTGGGGTGGCCAGCACCTTGTTACTCATGAAGATGGAACCTTGTAATGAAAAGTCTGGCATCAAAATCTGATGGACCAGAACTCCTTTGGAGTGCACTTTGCTTTCCCCAGTTCCCTTTCTTCTTTAATGAAAGGACAGATAGTCATATCTGCTTTTTTTTTTCCCTTCTTTTCTCTGGAACACGAGGATATGACCATTCACTTCAGAGCTCTTATTCTTCAAGTTGTCAAAGTACAGGGGCCAAGTGTAAAGCTCTTTTGTTGGGAGTTAGATACCCCTTCCTCTCCCTCATGCTTTGGAGCTATCCTCAAGCCCATTTACACCCTCTGGTACGTAATTATGCTGGTCTAATCTCTCCTCTCATGAAACACCAAGCTCTAACCCATTTTTATGTGCTTTTTAGTTCCTCTGAAGGGTCTTTCTTGTGAAAACGGGTGCGAGCTCACCCAAGGGAATTTGAGTAACGTGGATTGTAGCTTCAGTTCTTGTACAGCATCCCAGCCAAGCTGCAGAGTCACTGCCATGAGCTGCAGTGGAGCTGAGGTGACTCTGAACTTTCTGCCATCTGCATGATAACCATTGGTCAGAGCCGCTTTCCAGAACAAAATGATGGTGTTGGAACTAGAAAGGGAGAGCAGGCTTCTTGCTACCAAAAGTATTTCCTGTTTTCTTCTGCATGTGTCTCATTCCCTTCTCTTCATTATCAGTCTCTGTACTTGGCTCGTTCCCTAAGGAGCGTTTAGCACGGACACTGCAGCCTGTCTGTAGTGCTTAGGGAGAAAAGGGTACAACCCCTGTCAGAAACATGCAGGCAAAAAAGGCTTCAAAACAAACCACTCATTAGCCAGGAGCAACAGCAGTGTAGTTCTGAGAAACACTGATGTCGGTGTGCGTTTCTCATTGCATATTGTGTTAGATAAAAATAATGAGATTTTAAAGTGGGAACAGTTATAACTGTAGTCCAGTCCATTTTAAAAATGAATTAAAGTTTGATTCCGAGAAGCACTTTGAGGAATTTCTAGAATTGGTTGACCATGTAAAATTTTATGAAATCGTTACATTTTATTACATTACAGTTAATGCTAAATTTTAAGATATCTCTTTTGGAAAGTTTTGGAACCCTAAGAAATCATCAGAGCACATAAAATTCTCTGATTTTTAGTGGTTTATTAAAATAATGAGCTCTTCATCACGGGAGCACTGTTTAAAGTGTATGGTTTTTTGATGTTCTATTTGGTTGGGTTTAGTAATGACAATGAACAACAGCTCTTTAATATTCTTATATTTTATCGTACATTTTGAAAAGGGCAAAGCAGCTCCTTGGTGGAGGGGGAAAACTGAATTTTTGCTATCATGTGGTGTTGTTCAGGTTTCTTTGAGTGCCTAGGACATCATCCCCTACTCCAACAGATATGTTTTGAAAACTTAATATAATATCCAGTGCTCAAGTGTGTAAAAATCTGGTTTAAGCTATCTCAAGTTGGGCACCCAGAAATAATGGAATAATGGAGGCTGCATCATTTTGCTCAATTTTTTTTATTCCTCAGTTTCCCAGATGCAAATGGCCTCAATAAAGGAAATAATGCAGGTGGGATATTATTCATGTTCGTGAAGCTTTTGATTGTGCTGTGAAAACAACAGAGTACACAAGGAAATGAATAAATCTGCATTCAACACAAGGCTTTGAAAGTATTAATTAAAAAGGTATATGGCCACATGGTGATTAGAGTAGATAAAGAGAAATATTGAATAACTACTTACTCTCTGAATTGGGCCCAAGGGTCCTGTGAGGAAAATAGTATATGATAATTTAATTAAAGTTTGCATCAAAACACATTTACACAAGGGAGCTGAATTAGTATTGCAGAATTTGCACTTTCTAACTTTCCAGTGCTTCCCTGGGAAATGCTGCCTCTCTTTTAGTGCAGTGGATCTTCATTGGTACATCAGGTACTGGTCAGACTCTTGGCATATTCCCCTCACTGAAGTTCTTAGATTCAAGGCATTAATAGAATAAATAAATATTTGAATCAGAAGAAAAAACAAACCACAAATGTTGATAGCAGCATATTTGGAAGCACAGTTCAGCTGGAATATGAGAGAAGAAAGGGGGGAAACGGAGCTGGGATGTTCTGAAGGAGTCATCCAGATAAGCCTACATATTTACAAACACTCGAGCACTGATGTTCATTATTATATCCATATATAAGATCCTCTGTAAAGTAGCTAGGCAGAGCCTATTGAGTTTTTTATTTCTTGGACAGGTCTGGACTACTCACTGGTCTTTTTCCACTCTTTTTCCCTGGGGAAATTTGGCTACTGAAGTCCTGAAGCTGCATATTTACTCAGTGTAACAGGACCAGGAGCAGGGAAATGGCTCTGGTGTGTGCAGAATTGGGATACAAGTACATGAAGGGGTGAATGAATGGAGTAACAGTCTGATAGAGAAGGGGCCATGTCCAGGCTGCTATGGAGGAGGGGAAATTCAGCTGTAGCTGGGGATGAAACAATAACTGGCTGAAATAATAATAGTTAGAATATTGGCTATGATGCCATGATCAATTCTTTCATTTCCAGTGTTTCTGGGCTTTACAATAAGTCTCCAAACCCCTGTTAGAATCACAGTGGTACCACGCTCATGACAGTATCTTAGTGCTTTCCAATTCCACTGTACAATGGACTTATAACTACAAAAAAGTATTTGGTTTTTTCCATTGTAACAGCACCTGAAGCGTGTTATAAATGCTGTTACATCCAGTTGCTTCTGTAATTCAGGTAAGATAGAGATATGGAGCAAGTGTGGTGTAACAGAGTAGTAGATCACCCCAAACCTACCGTTATCATGGGGATAATGACAACAAATGGCGAATAAATTAAATTAGTGTTGCATTGTGCAGCAACACTAATTAATACTAATAAAAGCAGTGAGGCCCTTTGCTGCATGGGTGTGTTGATGAGCAGTCTGTGGCCCCGGAGCATCAGGACCATTTCTGCAGAGCTCTGAGTGTCCCTGGCACTCCCTGTGCCATGGTGTCCCCGTGTCCCCAGCTCTGGGCATGCAAACGAGGGCCAGCAGAGCCTTAACGATTATTCTGCCTCGGGGCAGCGCAGAGGGTGAGAGAAAGGACCTGTGAGTGTGAAAATGAAAAAAATACTCAGCGTCAGGAACCTCCATGGTTGGGGAGTTGGAGTCAGGGGGTTTTTGTTTGCTTGTTTCCCCTCGAGACTTTCACCTCCTTTCCTGCAGAAGTCCTGCAGTCATCCCAGTTTCATCTCCCAGCATTCCAACAGCCCTGTCGGTGGGAGGCTTTTTCCCAGCCATGATAAATTATTCTCTGTCAGAGTCCAAATCTGCCTTTTCAAGTCTGATCATTTGTGATGAATTTATTCTGTTAACATGGGCTTGAATAGAAGCAATAGAGGATAATAAATTAACTTTGAGCATATTAATGACATCTCTAGACTATGGATGAATTAAGGAATAAATAGATGAAATAGGTTCAATAACAGGCTGGCGAACACTTAGTCAGCAATTGACTGGTAGCTTTTCATTTAGGCCCTTTTATATCCTATGGTTAATTAAAAACCAGAAAGATTTAAAGCAACCCTTTGGAACACAGACTGAGTGGGAACTCCTCCTGCCATCCACAGGAACTGTAGGAAAGGTGGTTGTGAAACGCAGTTTGCTGAAGCTCAGGGAACATCTGCTTCAGAAATTCAGGTTTGGACCCTCTCAAAAAGAAATCTGTGTCAAATGCGGTGACAGTTTCCTATATGGCATCTGCCAGAGCAGCACTTAACCCAGATTGAAAATATCCTTTCTGTAGAATTTAAGAAAAAATAAACATGAATTACAGGATTTTGTGGGTTTGCTCTAATAAACTAGAGATTAGGTTAGTTCAAGAACTTTCACTCCTAGCAAGAGCTCCTGGGATTTATTTGGTTACCTTCAAGGTGTGTCTGCCCTGACCAGGATTTCAAAACAAGTTTGAAACTTAGACTTTCAAAAGAGCTGGATGCTGAGCTTTAGTGACTTGGTAAGAACTTTATCCTTAAAACATAAGGGAGCATCTGTCCTATGCAATAGAGGAATGGCTGATTGAGGCTTATATTCTAACAGAGGTGATAAGTTTCCTGACAAGTCTGAATGCTAGTTTTTAACCTTGTTAAATAATATATGTTAGGCTTTTATTAGCCTAGGCATATTCATGCCAAAGCTTATCAAACAGGAGCGAACATTACTTTTTTGCAGAGACAACTTTGGTTCAATGTATAAAAATATGAATATAAGGAGGGCTGAGTCAAAAACTTGACACCTACTCTCTGAAATTTGAAGGTCAGTAAATTTATCTCTCCTCGGAATCCTTACATAGACACACACAGACAGTGTGTGGTTATAAGAAGGGGTTTATATAATTGAGTTTATAAAGGCAGGATTTAAAGATCAACCAATGTTTTTATTTCCATTTTAAAACATTTCCATTTTGAAGTAATGGTGTTTAATTTCATGAGCAATGGGATACCTCGTGAAGTTTAACTTAATACTCCCACAGTTTTATACTTATGTTCCAAGTAATTTCTTAATTATTTTCCCCAAAATAATAATAATAATAATAATAATAATAATGACCACTACCCTGTTTTCAAGCATCATAGTCCTCATGGTTGCAGCCACAGAACCTTTCCTGACAGCTCTTGCAATAGGCTGAAAAGATACTGTCAGCAGCTGCTCCCTTCCATTCTCTTGGCTGATATTACTGATGCTAAAATCTTCCAGAATAATCACAGCTATCACTGTTCCCTAACAGTGTCTTTTTAAAATAATCCATGATGGGAGAAAATGTTCTGTAAAGAATTGTGTCAAATGTTGATCTGGCCTAAGTTATTCTCATCATTTGTCAGCTGTCCAGGGGCTGATAGAAGCATCTGTTTTAAAGGAAACCCTACAAGTTTAGTAGTGCTTCTAGCTGAAATTCCAGTATTCTTTATATTTTAATTGAAAATTACTTAGGAGAACATGTATACGTATATATTTATATCCTGGCAGCAAAACTCCTTGGTGTGAAAAAAAACTTCTCAATAGTTGGAGAAGGCTCATGTGAGTGAGATGAGGAACTTCCAGTCAAACAGCAAAACTTCAGTGGAGAACTTGGTAATAAGGGAATGTTTAAAGAGCTGGTAAGTGTGACAGTATTGCCTCATCAGGATGCTGCCCAAATTTCTGAAGGTGCCAGCAATGCCTATAATTAGGAAGTTGGAGCCATCTCAATCAGTGGTTTTGAACTCTCAGGTAAATGATGGAAACTCTAGTCAGGAATCTTTTTTCTTGTTCAAGCGTCTGCTCGGAACGAGGCTCTGAGCTAATGTGCAAAGATTGCTCCAAATCACTTGCAGCCACACTCCGGTGCCTGACTGGAGCACAATGGAGTTTGGATTATGCTGTTTTAAATTATCACCCATTTGAAGTAATTTTCTTTATAAAACAAGATTAAAATGACTGTAATTCAAAACATTTTACCTCAAATTGATGTGAAAATTGTAGTGTTCATATTATTTCCATTTTTCAATTTGACAAAACATTTCACTCCACGTACAAGCTTTTCTGTGTTGTCACCATCTTAACAGTGAAAATATGAATTTTACTCTGTGCACTTTACTCTTTCCTGATGTGTCTTGTTTCTTAACAGTACTTATTTAAGTTTTTGAAAGCATGTCTTTCTATAGAATGTTGTAGTACCTGGGGAAAATATAAACAGATTTAGGAGGTTTGCTTACCTCCTTGCTAACCCACACAATAACAGTTTATAACTTCATATTGTTAAATTTGTTCTCTGGTCTTCCTACATGCCTGATGGTTAGATAAGTGCTGATGAATAAGCAAAGCAAGGAAGAAATTGAAGTTCTAGATTGATGGACTTGAAACTGAGATTATTTACATGAAACTTCCTTTCATTTTCTTTCATATTAATACCATAGTAGAAATTTCTCAGCATAAATTTTCCTCAAGGTTTCGTGTCTCTGAATAGAATAATATAGGGAAAGAATAGTCTTTTCTTCAAAAGTTTATTTCATAGATGGAGTATTATCAATAATTCTTTTTAAAAATCCAGTTAAGTCTGAACAACTTACTTGAGTTCCCTATGAAAAAGAATATTTGTGTCATCTAATACAGAGTTCTTCTTGCAGAGTTCTTGAGGAAGCAAAGTACAGAAAAACACTGAGAAGCACTGGAAAATTAAATGACTTGCAGAAGTCCCTGTCTAAACTATTGCCAGTGAGATTTACAGCTGCAAAGTTCCTGGTCTAAAAATACAATTGCACTTATTTTTAAGTCATACTGTGTTCAACCATAAGTGCAACAGAATGCCAAACCTTATCACTTAAAGTAATAGCAAGGCACATGCTAGCTATCAGACCCTCAAACTCAGCGAAAGAGCTGCTTTTGTGTGCTCAATCTGCAAAGGATAATTCATTCCCTACTAGGGGGTATGATTTCAAGAGCTGAAAGCTTTAACTAGTACATATGTATAGGGTAGATTTAAAGCGATTATGGAAATGTCACCGCAGGACAATGCATTATTAGTAGGCCCTCATATGTTGTATGCTGTCCCCTTATGTTTGCTGATAATTAAAAAGCAGATTGGGATGTCATGGTGAGAATGAGTGCAAAATGTCCCTTCTATCATTTGCAATAAATATGAAATAGTGGTCTTGCTGTATCCTTCAGTGATTGTTCTATTTGCGTTGGTGACAAATGACATCTTTCTCCTTGTAATGTGCCTGCAGGGTTAAATGACTTTATTATTATTAATGAGTCATTGCTCCAGCTGCCCAGAAATACAGGGAGTAGGAAACATAAGAGATTTAGACCTAAGTAATTACAAATGTAATTATTACCTTTCAAATTTCATTTTTACAGCAATCACAAGGTTGTTAATCAAACATGGCCCTCTCCATGTATTCACACTTTTTGGAGCCTTTGTCAAAGGGATGAGTAGCTACGTGGTTCCACTGAGGGTAGTCGGTGGCAGATTGACAAAGTGGTCTTGACAGAAAACTGCTGTGAAAAATTGGATGGAAGCTGTTGTGTAGTCATCAAGGAGGCTGTGGTTGAGAGGGTTTTCCAAGAGAAAACCCTCCTGAGCTGCAGCCGTATGGAGGAGAGTGTCCTCTTGGGGAAGATGAGGGGAGCAGGAAGGCGATCCTGCTGTCCTGTGGAGAGGTGGAACGTTGAAGTTTTACTGCTCCAGCCTGTCCTTCCTCAAGGTTGTCGGTTGTTTTTAAGGGATCTAAAAATCACAACAGAGCCAGCATGCTGCTGGGCACTTTAAGGGAATTAAAAACCATGGCCTCTTACCCTGAAATATTTATCCTAATTACTCATAATTATGGATTTTCAAGTATTTAGGAGGAGCACAAGGTTTGTTCTCCTGTAGTAGTTGCAGGGAATTTAGAAGTGGGGAAGAGCTGTGGATGGACGGTGTTAGGCCCTGTTGCAGATGCCATGAAATATAAGCAGTGCAGTTTCCCAGATTCATAACCTGAACTGATATTTATTGTGAAATGTAAAATCTGAGGGACAGCTTTGGAGAAGTGAGAATATTTCCATTCAATAATGCCGTTGCTTCATAATGTTGAAATATTAAGGATCCTCATATTTTAAAAAAATGAGTGAAAATGAGTTGAATAGAGAAAATGGGAACTACCACATTTTATACTCCCAAGTGTAATGTGAATCATCACTGTCACAAAGCATTTGAATTTTGAAACATATTTGATGGGAAAATTGTTTCGTCAAAAAATCTTCTGCAAGCTTTATTTATATATTCAACTGGAATTAATTAATATTGTTGATGGTCCAATAAAATGTAACAGCTATCAGCACTCAAAAAAGCTGATACGTAGTGTTACATAGATATCAGCATAGGTGATTATTGTAAAAGTGTTTAGAAGTATTTGAAAATAAATAGTCAAGGTATTCATAGTAAAAGCAAATTTTTTTGTTAATATTCTAATAAAGAAATATGATTGTTTCTTTTTCTTGAAATGCAACTGGAGTCACCACAAAAGGCACAGAATATTTTTAGACTGTTGCAGGTTTGTTTTGGTTGCTGCTCTAGTGGTCTTTGACTTTAAATTTCTGTTTGTGTATATCTGATGAGAACACAATTCAAAACAACTTTTATTGGCTATCTTTTAAGTTATCACAGGAGATATATGTTTACTAGCTCACTGAGCATTTGGGGGTTTTATGACTCCCTTTTGAAAATTAATGTTTCATTAAAGTGTCTGAACCGTGACCAATTGCCCGCAGTTGTTCAATTACTTCATTTAAAAGATTTTTTAGTATTCTACTTTCCATCAAACTTTTGTTTATTTGTTTTACTGTAAAGCCAATAAAAAGGAAGACAGAGCACCATTTGGCATGGAGATATACCAAGAGACTGAAGTGCGTAAAGGGTGTAAACACAGACGTTTGAGGCCTTTTTCTCCCACCAACCCTTGAAGGAGCCGCTGTGTGTGAACAGGACTGAGCAGGCACTTCTGCTCGTCCCCATCCTCCTCACTCAGCCTCTGACCTCTGCTGAGGGGGGCTCACCTCATCTGCTCCTTGTCACCAGTGTTGGAATCTGTATTAGAGCAGGCTAAAGGAATATTAATGTTTTCCTGCAGGTCTGTTATCAAGAGTTAGTGCTACCGACCCTGTTCTACCCAGAAATTCTCTTCCCTTCTTATCTTTCTGACGTTCATCCTATCTCCAAACCCAGATCTTTGTTCTCCAGCCACAATATATGATTTTTTGATGACACAGTCTAAGCTTAGGAAATGTATTTTCTGCTGTTTCCAGACCAAAGGGACTTTATGGAGATTGTGTAGTGATTCTTAGTTCTCTTTACGAATCTTCACTCTTTTGGGATATTTAGGGATTTTTAGTAAAAGCTGCCTTTCTTTCATGGACACACACAATTTTATTTGAACGTTAAATCTGAAAAACTTGGTATGTGTTATATTCTGTATAAATGGTTCCTCTGAAAAGTGACAGCTGAAAACCTTTTTTATTCAGTATATTTTTGTAAGATGTTGTGTTTATTACAGAAACTTTACATCAGTAGCAGAGCTTAATATATACCACCTAAAATGCATAGTCTTTGCAGGAATGGGGGGAAAATGCTAATTTCACTCTTTACTATGTTTCCAGGTCGAAGGTTGTTGCTGGAGGATAAACCATTTCTCACTATGTAGTTTCACCTTGTTTAATTGATTTGAATTTGAATTTATATTCCATGTTAAATAATGAACCATGCATTAATAATTAAGAAGGTTCAGTACAAATGGGAAGCAGTTAATGAAATATTAAATAAAGCACATTGTATTAGCCAGTATTGTAATCAATATATTTGATTTTAGGTTATCTATTTTAGGTGGTCATTATACTTTACTAGTTATAGTTAAAATTCTCATTGATAACTCAATATACACTTTATAGGCCAAGAAACATGCAGCCTTTGCAAATGACCATATTTTTCTTTTGCCATAAAAAGCAGCAAAACATGGGCATAAAAGAGGAATTCAATTGGACTGTTAGAGCAATGAGGGTCAGTGCCAGGTACTGTCCTACAGCTCTGTCACACACCCATGTTCATTAGGCTGAAAAAGAAGAGTTTGCAGGAGGTTTGGGGGCTTGGTTTTGTTGGTTTTTTTCTTTTCGTGTGAAATCTCTTCCTGTGTAAAACAGTAATTATTGGAGCTGAACTTTTTACAGGAGCATTGCCTTTAGACCATTTCTTGGTTATGATTAATACAAGATTGAAGTTCTAGTCAGAAAAACAATGAGATAACCAAATGAAAGATTAATGTGCTTTGTTTGTATGGCTGTTGTTTGCGAGGGAAAGATTTACTTCACAAGTGTGGTTAATGAGACAGGAATTACCATAGGCTGACTCTCTTGCCCTGACACTTCCTCCGTTTCCTTTCTCCAAGGAAATGGAGACCTCCTCAGCTTTCCTTGGTCATCTTCGATAATGTTTGCTTGACTTGTTGAATCTAGGTGCAAAATCCTCATACCTCATCCTATCATTTGGATTTTATGAGAAGTATTTTTTTGATTAAATTCAAATTAAAACCATGGCCGTTAGGATGTAAACTGTGTTCCCTGGAATGGGAGCAGAGCTGATTCTTGCAAGCTACCCAGCACAATCTGGCAAGCCTAGGTAGCACAGGAAAACGTGATTTCCCTCATGCATGTTGATTCCTCAGTCAGAACATCTGGAGGATCAATCTTCCTCTGATTTCTCACAAGCAAAGCAAGCTCTGTACACACAGCTGAAAATTAAAGAAAGTGGGGTGTCCTACTTGTGCTTTGAATAAAAAGGTTCCAAGGCTAGAATTTAAGTAACTCTTTTAGGTTTTTAATTTATTGAGACGTATACAGGAAATAAAATATTCATCGGAAACTCCTCCCAAAGGCATTTTATTATTAAACCAAAAAGCTAGAGTATATTATAGCAGCACTCATTTAGGGTTTCTACATTCAAGCTTCTTCCTCCTGACCTTATTAAAGTAACCCAGTTTACACTAACTACTATTCCTCCCTCCCTTTTTTATTGTTAATGTCATTTCTGTTCTCCTCATATGGTGGAGACCTCTAAATGATGTTACTCAAGTGGCCACTTTTGGTCACCAGGGTAATTCCAGGCGATAATTTCCTCACATTATGCTTGAATTCCTGCTTAGATTTAGTACCACATTTAGTAAATACACATGGGCAAAACGTGGTGGGGTGGGCATGACCCATTCCTTAGGAACTATTGGCTGAGATGAGGAGTGTGGGGTTGTCATCTCCATCACTCTGGTGGGTTCCTGCTGAGCAGAGAGTGCTGGAGGTGCGCTGGGAGCTGCTTAAAATGAAACGCTTCAGTAAACAAGAGGCACTTCTGGATGCTGACAGAACAGTGTTGGCACTGCGAGCCATGTATTCATATATGTGCTGTGTTGTGAAAATATGAAAAATAGCTCAGCAATGGCATAATTACGGGCAATTTGCTTAATTGCTTGCTAATTGTTGCTTGCTTTATTATGAAACAAGAGTGCTCTAAATGTAACACTGGATGGTTTGCATCCAAAATGTGTCAAATTCAAAACTGGCTTTTCATTAAGTCTTCAGCTACATGGCTTTAAAATTCAAGCACTCTATATTCTGTCGTTTAAGGTTTTTTCTTACTTTTTAAAATTGGTTTGGAAATTTTCTTTGCACAATTTCTAAGCCCCTAAACTTGCATTGATATAGTTGCAGTCGGGTGGTTTTTGAACTTCTAATAAATCTGGGTACTTTGCTAATGAATACATTTACAAATGTCTTTTGATCATTGCTACACATTTGGATAATGGTGGAGATGTTTTAAGGCTTCTCCAGGATCTCCTGTTCTTGATTGTCCAACCCCTAGAGAAGCACATCTTCCTTTCAACACAGGAATTTGGGTTTTTTCTTTTAAGTGATATGTAAAATTCTGAAAGTTTTGCCTTTTGGAAAAGCTGTTCTCTTCTTCTTCAACCAAGATCTCCAGATATGAGCAGAAGGTTAGACCAAAAGTCCTTTCCAGCCTAATCTCTGTATTCCATGGTGCAAGTGATGACTTTTATGGCAGAGTGAGGAAAGAACCAGCCCTCTTGATGTTCTTTCAGTAGTACATCACTCTTTTGAGGCTGGAGAGGAGGGGTAGAAAAGAAAGTGTGTTGTCTGTACACTAGGGATGTGCTTCAATGATCTTAATAAGTTTTTTCCAACCAAAATGATTCCATAATTCTAACTTTTCAACATTCTGAGACTGCTGATAACATACTCATGCCAACAACCTGGTTCCCTTTGCAAATTTTCTGTGAGAAACAGTCTTAAAACTGGAACATATTAGGCTGGAAATGCCAAAGTACTGTGCTACATGTGTTGTAGACTGAGTAGCACTGTAGAGCTCTTCAGTTTTCATCTCCAAAAAGCACAGTGGATAACCAACATTTTTATTTACTATCTCTAAAATCCCACACCGACTTTATTGCCATAGGAAGTCTGGTCAAAACAAACAAGGGGGGAAAAGGTATTTTTTGTAGCTGTTTTGATTGAAGGATAGCTTTCTGGCAGGGCTGAAATTCCACATTTTCTTGAAGGTAAATATTTTTACTTGAAAACTGCTTTGACCTATAAATGATAAGACTGTGGAACAATGAAGAAAATCTTTTAACTATTGTGCTTTTAGTTATATTTGACAGTTCTGGTCTAAACATTTATTAAGAGCTGCCAGACACTTTCTTTAAAAATGTTCTTAGTTCTGCATACAACTTAAAAAAAAAAAACAATTTCATTCCTAATACAACCTGGAGTTCAAATCAAAGTGGTGAACTCACATGTGCATGCTCATGTGAGCATGTGTGATCTATTAAATGAAGTGGTGAACTCACATGTGTGATCTATTAAATGAATTAAATGAATTAAAAATTCTCTTTCATATCATTTGTATGTCATGTTTGAAGAGCCTTCATGTAGTGTGGAAAAAAAATCTAAAATTGGGGTTTATAACTGAGTGAAGTAAGAAGTTAGATAGACTGCTAAGAGTTCAATGGAACGTACTGTTTATTCATCATATGTGGGGAATATGCACTCTTATTTCCATTTATAAACCTGTCATGTCTTATGTGAGAAGATGGTACTAGACACTGAATTTCACTTGTTAGAACCATCATTTCTTCTGAAAATATCCAGAGACAACCAGAACTTTCTTTTCCTTGTTTGGTAGAGGCAGGTGTCAGAGGTGTTTCCTACCCCTGATTACTTCTCAGACTATGCAGAATAATCACCTGCATTACTACTTTGGAACGAGAGAGAAAGGCTCAGAAAATTTGATTGTCACCCACATTTAGAGTGACTTGCAAAGAAACAAAATAGAAGGAAGCTTAAAGAGTAGCAGCCAGAAGGTGCTGTGGTCAACTTGCAGAGCCTCTGATAGACAACCACTTGAACACTGAACTTCACACTCTCCCACAAGTGTGGCTGGAATGATATGTTAGGAAAATAGAGAATGAGTTAGACTGACAAAAAGGAGATATATTTCATGGCCTGGAAGAGCAGATAAAAAAAAAGATAATGCTCAGTGAATATTCATGCAGAAAGTTTCCTACAGCCTGTTCTAGTTTGAATTATTTTCCAAGAGTCATTGTTTTAGGGGTGGGGAAAGTTGTTTGTTTGTTTGACTTAGAAAAAGGTTTTTTCAAAGGAAAACCGTGTATTTTACATGGTATTAACCATAAGCACTGATGAAAAGCATACTCTGACAACAATATTTTAAAAAGATTGAAAGAAAGTTTATGATTTCTACAAAAGATGCTTCTTCTAAATAATCCTGCATTGGCAGACGTTTTTTAAAAAAATCCCAACCTAACACCAAAATAATTTGTAGTCATATTTTATGATTGTGTCCAGGATAGTTCTAAAGCTTTGGGGTTTTCATTCTTGTTTTGGTTTTTTTTCCTTTTGTTTTGTGGTGTTTCTTTGTTGTTTTTTTTTTTTTCAATAAAACTAAAACTCAGATTAAAATATCTCTTTATTAACAGAATAAGAAAGACTGAAATTTTAACAATACTCTTATTCTCAACATATATTCTCAATATGTTAATATTCCAAGTCTCCTGGTAATCTGGCAACACATGGCACAAAATTACTGTCCTGGTCTTTAAAATGGTGTGGAGACTGTTTTATATGTGACCTTTTCTCTTCGACAGTTGCCTTGGCCAATGCTAAATGTTATTTTTTTTATTGTCAACTGCTTCTTTTTGAGGTTTTAGCTTTGTGTACTCTCTGACTGTAGTTGGAGAGAAATGGTCCATAGAAGTGTTGTAACCGCTTGCTGTGAAGAGCTCAAAACAAATAAGTATTATTTCCAAATAAATAATTGTGTATTTTACAGTTTGACTGAATTAACAGCATTTTAAGAGGTTTTTTTAATTAATGTGAAAAAGATCAGTTCTCTATAAAATGGGGATAACTCAATACTCTGTCAATGTTGTACCTGATTTCAGTGAATTGCCTTCATCAGAATAGAAGCAAACCTGGATAATTAAAGAGCTTAAAAGACTTGTATATACTTAAATGTATGTCTCTGATAGCAGATAGTAGGACACAGAAAGATTAGACTAATCTACTGGTAGAAAGAAACTTTTTTTTTTTTGCAGTAACTATTGCCTCCACTGAATTAGTTCCATATTTATGTCTCCTACTGCCCATCAAAACTGGATTAGTATTTCAACAGCAAGGTGCCAAAGCTTTGTCAGGATTAAACTGAAAAATACTCAGGCAAAATGACTGAGGGCATGTTGAAATGGCAGTAATACGCAAAAATAACTTTTATAAACAATCACTGCTCTAACTGACATGCACAGCATTCTGAAGGAGAAATAATCAAGAATAGAGCATTCATGATATAACAAGTTGTCTTCTTAAACATGGTAGATTTCAAAAAAAAAAAAAAAGTATCCTGTTTTGGACAGCAACATTATGTATTTCAATGCCTGAAGGAAAAACTTAATTGCTTTGTATTGAGATGTAACATGGAAGTAAGTGTTTGTGCTCTGCAGCTTTACCCAGATTTCAACATGCAAAGTATTTGTTAAAATAGAAATGCAGCATCTGTTTAAACATAAAGCTCAGAGGGTGGGAGGCTCCTACTCGGCACTCTCATTGCTATAAGTAATTTTAGTGGCATTCCTTCTCCAGTGCTTATGAGCCAGAATCCAATTTTAAATGCTATTTTCAT
Organism: Corvus kubaryi; assembly: GCF_017639235.1. Lineage (NCBI taxonomy): Eukaryota > Metazoa > Chordata > Aves > Passeriformes > Corvidae > Corvus > Corvus kubaryi. The sequence continues at coordinate 5,096,762 of NW_024581101.1, forward strand.
TAAGACAGATATTAAAAACACGTATGTATCTTTCATTGGGAAGTTTTGTGAAGAAAACACAAAATATCCAATCAGATATTCTTCTGCTTTTCTGATGTAGTTAACTAGGTACACAGGAAGAGAATATAAAATTAACACTTGTAATATTAAAACTATTTCAAGGAATCATTTGTGGAAATTTAATTCCATTAATTTTTAATTTACCTACCATGGTAAAGCCATATTTTAAATGAAACAGATCAAGAATATTTATGTATTACAAATTAACATCTTTCAGATTTAGTAGTTTGCTTTGCCTTTGAACAAATTAAACTTTCTATAATCTTTTTTCAAGGGCACAAACCTTGCATCTACTGAAGCAATCTGGTTCGATTACTAGCAAACTGTAGAGGTTACATCTTCTTTTGCTACTACCCTTTGATTTTTCAAGATTGCCAGTATCGAATGCATGGAGAAATCAATTATCTTTAAAATACCTGTTATGCTCTTTCATTGTTATAGCTCTTGAGTGCATCTTTGAAGCCAATGGACCATCTTCGGCTAGTGCCCAATTTAGGGTTTTTTGCCTTAAGCAAAGCAAAACAATTAAAAAATCCAGTTTTAAGAGAACATTAAAAAAATAAGAATTTTTTTTTTTTTTCCAAGTAGTTCTATGCAAATATCTAGAGCAATGGCATTAAATTATTATAAAGTTTTTAGCTGTATTACAGCAATAACAGTTTCCAAAAGTGAAAATGTTATTTTAGGTAAGTGTCTGGTCCAGAGGACATGGTCAAGTTATGCCAGAGGAGGATTAGATTGGACATTAGGAAAAAAATTTCTTCACTGAAGGGGTCATCAAGCATTGGAACAGGCTGCTCAGGGAGGTGGTGGATTCACCATCCCTGGAAGAGTTCGAAAGGCGGGTGGATGTGGGTCTTGGGGATGTCGTTTAGTGGTGAACAGGGTGGTGCTGGGTTAATGGTTTAACTCTCTGATCATAGAAGTGTTTTCCAACCTGAACCATTGTATGATTCTAGGAAATGGCATGTAGCAGGGCTTGTTATAGAGCTGAAATGGTGGTATCAACAGCTCCTTAAAGGTGAACTGTGATAACACTGTGGGCCCCAACATCTGAACCTTCACTGAAGCTCTAAACCTGGAAGTCTTTTCTTCCCAAGCTGTGGCCATCACTGTAGGGTGGCGATCGCTTTGTTGACCTTGATTCCCTCTGTGCATCTGTCCTCGAAACTCTGACAAATGTCTTGTCTTTTTCCATCCTCCCAGCTATCGAAGTGAATCTGCAGAAAGCTCTGGCCGAAGCCTCTGAAAACTGCACGCAGGAGTGTCTGATCCTCGGCCACTCCGACAACTGCTGGATGCCGCCGGCTCTGACGCAGTTCCAGCAGCCCAACACCTCTTTGCCATCGTTTGGCTTCCAGCAAGGCTGGGGCCGAGGAGCCAGACCTGAGGGACGGCACACTCTTGGGAGGCCCCTGCCAAAGGACGACAGTGACAAAGGCCAGGGGGGGGCCAGGCCCCAGTTCTACAACACCTGCGAAAGACATTGCGCCAGCGAGGATCCCGTCAAGGTCATTCCTCTGGCAAGCTTCGCCGCGTCCCACCAGGCACCGGGGCCTGGGAGCAACACCACGTTTATACACGAGCACCAGCTGTAGATGCGTAGCTGACAAATCCCGAATTCGAGGCTTTAAGAGTGACTGTGTATAGTCACGGCCTAACGCCGTTGCTCGGGCGCGTACAAACTTGTTAGGCTTGTGAATATTTGTGTATATAGAATCCTAAATCTGAAACAGAAGATCTAAATCCTTATTACCTGGTTGAAAGGTGTTTACCATAGTTCTTGGTAAAATCCAGAAAATGGGGAAGAGAACCCACAACCCAGAAACAATCAGAAGGAAAACAAAATCCTGTTCATTTTCTTACATGGGCCATGTAGTGCAAGTATCTGCCAGCAGTTCTTCCTCCCTTTGAAGGCAATTCCTTAGTACGGTTTGGGGAATATTGCAGTCTAAAAATAGCTTACTCAAATTTTTCTTTGTTGTTATAATTTATAGCATATTCATAGATTTCATCTTCCATTTGCTTAGCATTAGAGATCAAGTGAGCAATTCTCATTTGATTACTTGACATAATAGAATTAATAAGATCCTACAATCTAATTCTTTAGAAGGATGGTATATCTTCCCACCAAAATTTATATCTTTTATATAATTAAGAAGGAAAATGTATGTGACAACTGATTTTTATTTTAATTTTTATTGGCTCAATGTATAGGTATTTATTCTCTGAAAGAATGCGATAGATGAAATAGAAAGATCTCAACTAGGCTTTTCTGTGTGAAATAAACAACACGACAATAAGAGGATATGCAAGATCAAAACTGGAAAAAAATAATAACTCAATTTTTTTAATTTCCAAGATTTTCCTTTCTATAATAATTGAAGGAACAATATTCTACTTATTATGTTTTTCAAGCCATAAGTCTATTTCTCTTTAGTTTTTTTTTCATTTTGCAGAGCTTGCTTTGGCTACTGTTCCTGTTAGTTGAAAATTACATGGGCACTGCTGAAAACAGTAGGAAGTGGGGTAGTTTTTTTGGCTGATGTGATGTCGTGGCTGCAAGCTACCGGTGTTTTAAAGAATATTATAGTGATGTGTACGGCTTTTTTTACAGCTATATTCACCTCTTGTAAGTATTCAGTAAAAGTTTAACTATAATATTAGTTACTTCATCACAAACCTGTGAGATTAAGAAGTACTTGTCATTGTGGATTAGTTGTTAGAGAATGACTGATAGTGCTCAGCAAAGAAAGAAGGATCTAGGTAATGGAAGTTGGATAAATATAAACACAAATTAATCATATTATTTGAGAAAGTCTCAAGGTGATTCTCTTTAAAGAGGAAGGATTTTTTTCAGTGTTCTGTGTGCTGGAGAATATATTCTCTTGGTAAATTCCACAGTGGATGGAAAGGAGATTCCTTTCTTAGATGAAAAAAACGTATTTTCCTTCTAGTATTTCCTTCTCATACTTTGTTGGTCTTTAGCCATTTCATCATTTGCAGTATGTACATGCCAAGAATTTTTTTCCTTTAAGAAAATGCAAACCTTTTTTGTTTTATTGCTACATTAAGTGAGACAATCGAAGTTGTATGGAGGGAAAAACAGTGTGTGAATATTTCCTATGGGTAGAACTCTATGTAGGCTTCATAATGTAACTTAAATCTGTAATTTATAAACAAAACTGTGTGTAAAAATGCTGTAATATTAGCTGCTTGTAAAATTTACAGAAGTTCAAGTTGTTGAGGGTTTCCAATGAATGCTAAAAGAGCTTCTCTTATGTGCCCAGCAGGTATAAGTAGCTTTATATATTGCTGTCCCCACTGTAAATCTATTCCAACCACATTTAGATTTTATGTGCAAAATAAAAAAAAAAAAAAAAAAAACAAACTTCACTTTTAACCTACTGATAGGGTTTGATTAATGGACATCAGATTATCTAATGATGTACTTCTTTTGCTTTCTTTTGTTTTTTTAAGTAGTTTTCAATAACGTTTAGAAAAGATGTGGCACATTGGCTTCCAGTTGCATGAAAATCCTGGAAAAAAAATTATAATCCTTTGGGTACTGACACACAATTGCTGAGACATCTCATTTCTAATTCCAGGACAATTAAAAAGTTGACAAATTAATTCATACCTAATGTATACAAAGCCCTTTGTTGTTTGCTTTGGAGGCATCACGAGGAGAGAATTCGGCAGTTCTTTTCAGGGATATGCAAAAACTAAGCTTATCTGTAGTTTACACAGATTTACCAAACATCCTAATTGTGCAAATTGAGAATAATGCTGACAGTAATGCCTTCCTATTGTAAGCAGAGGTCTTTAGTTTTTATTACAGAGCACTGCTATACCCAATGTTTAAGGAATTGGCGTCTCCATTGGAAAACTCTCCTTTTTTTTTTTTTTATTTTGCCTGCAACAGTTCTTTTGGGGATGAAAATTGTTGCTGAAATTTTCTGGCAAGGAATAAATTTCTACAATATTAGGATTTTTATATTTTATAGGAAAAAGTGAAGGATCCAGAATTGGTGGGGTTTTTTCACTGGTAGGGGAAAAAACCCCAACAAACTTTGCTTTATTTAAATGTTTAGGGGCTCCTTTAGTTTTTTTCCCCTAAGGTGGAGAAGCACTTACCCATCCCCCTTCCCTTGAAAACAAATAAACAAAAACCCAACAAAACACCCAAACCAAACAACAATAAAAAAATACTTAAACAAAATGCATTATAAAGATGAGTCTGATATAAGAAATATTAAACATTATATCCATGAAAATGTGTTTGATATTCTAAAATTCAGTCAACAAGATGCAGAACAATTAATTGTAAATACACATTGTATCAGGAGATAAATTGTTACCTCGTTTTTATATATTATGTATATAATATATAAAAATACACCTTTGAGGCGACATTTCTGAGTAGCATGTCAGTATCCAGAGGAATGATGTTACTAGAGACTCGTTACACATCTTGCCATATATATAAATAATTTATCTAGTACATAGACTGTATATTTTTGTGTAATTTTTTTTATTTTTTAGTCATTTAACTTATTTTATCTTACTTGTGTGGATTTGTGGAGAAAACAATTCTATATACAATATACAGTAAAATGCTAGTTACATGATTAGATTTGTTCCATACGGTGTAACAATAAAGGAAAACCTTTGCCTTCAAAGTGATGTGTCACACAGTCTAGTCTAGATTATTTCCCCCTCTAACTCATGCTTGTTGCACTCCTGAGCATCAAAGTTATGGGTAGCACTGGCAAAAAGGATTATTTCCATATTGTAAAGCAGCCACTGCTAAAATAAAAAACAAACAAATGAAAAAAAAACCCAAAAAAACAGTTAAAAGAAAGAATCGAGTCAAAATGTTTGAAGTAAAAGATGCTGTTTCTTTGTTTTCCTGAGCTGTGCTGTATTCTGAAGTGTAACTTAATTCTAAAGAATAATTAGGCCTGTCTGCCTGGCCAGACAGAGACTGCAGAGCACCTGCTCTCCCCGGGCCGGGAGCTGGCCAGATGCAGGTCATTTAGCTAATTAGCATGGCAATGAGCCCGTGCTAATAGGGCCTGAGGATTTATGAAAGTTAGCACGAGGCAGCTCGACACAGCATCGGTTCTGTGGTGTTGAGCCCAGCCAGGACTCTGGCTGGAGCAGAGCAGTCCCTTTGCATCCTTGACCCTGGTGCGCCTGGATCTGCTGGGGATTTTTGTCAGAGAAGGGGAACTTGGCTCTGTTGTATCCTGACCAAGCTGTGGTCCACAGGGAACTCCATCAGCCCAAACCACCACTACCCCCCTGCTTCCCACATGGTCGAGCCAAAGGCAGACACCTAAATGTTTCCATTGGTAATGGCTGAGGAGCTCAAGGTCGTTTGAGTCAAGCTGACAAAGTCTTTAAAGTTGGAAAATTTAGGCTTGGTTTTATTTGATTTCTCATGTTTTCCTTTTGCAGGTTTAATACCGACCCTTAATCAATGATAAGCAATTAAATGATCACACTGCAGCTTGCTACCCTCATTTAGCTGGGTAAATAAACGGGAAGGAATTGGTTTGTGCAGACACAAAGTAAAGTTGAAGGCAAAGATTTTATTTGGTATACATAGGAAAATTGTGTATAACTTATGTTATCCCTAGTGAAGAAAGAGATTGACGATTTCTTGTAAATATTTGAGTTTGTATTTCTGGGAAATCTCCCTGCTCTATGGCATACTACAGGATGAGAGTGAGCAGTGTATGTCTGTGTATTGAAACAGCCCTAACCACACTACAAGTAATGCAGCTGGACATCATATGCTACAGTCCAGCAGCATTTAAAGTCCAGTAAATTTGCAGTAGTTCTATTTCAGGTTTCTGTACAGCATGTTGTCTTGTTAATTACAATGCTTATTAATAAACTAGATCCACAAAAGCAGTTTTCTCCTTTGCACTGTTTTCTTTGGGTTTCTGAAGCATAAGTTGTCTAAAAGTATTTCCCCAGCTGTGCTTTTCTCCCATTTTCACCTTTCCAAATTTCCTTTTGCTAGGAAGCCCCAAACTGCCAGAAAGTCAAGAAAATGTAACTTTGTTTGCAGTTGCTTCATGCACCTGAGTAGCAGGCTTCTGGTAAGCATTAAAATATTCACACACAATGTGTACAGCAATTGAGCTTTATATGATCAGAAAAATCTTCCATTTCTGTGTCACTTCTCTTTGTACCAAGCTCCCTCCTTGTACTGTGCCTCTGATACATTTACTTATAGAAAATCATTATGAGCTGGAGGCAGGAGTGTTTATGGTGTTTGCTTTGTTAGAAAATAAGCTATTTCTAATTGAGAGAACATGGTTAATGAGTTGTTGTTGACCTAAAGGGATTATCCTCTCACCATGCATGTGATATAAAGAAATAACCATCAAACGAGGAACTAATGAAACGACATTTTATGCATTTTTCTATCTTATTTTAGTCCATATTTAAAGAGCAACTCTTGATGGCCTGACACTAAGGCAATAATATCTTATTTGATGTAGTTATGGCTTTGCAAGAGTAGCTTTCTTGTCTGCAGGACCCTTTCAAGCAGGAAAATATTACTTATTTTGGCATCAAAACTGTGCACAAGTATATTCCCCTACTGCCAGTAACTGCTGACACATCAGTTGCTAGGCTAGTTAATATATCCAGCCTCCAAATTAAGAAGATTGATGAAAATTTCTGGAGCTGGAGGTTTCCCTGGTTTGGATGGAGCTCACAATATTTTGCAGGGCCACCTTGGGAGGCAAGGAAAGTGTGGAATTTCACAGAGATCTGGGAAAACAAGAACAGAGCAAGGTAGAAATGTGTAGTACCTGAACAAGTGCAGAGTTGTGTCACTGTGCAGAGCTGCAGGGGAATTGCAGAAGTTGTGTTCCCTGGGAGCCATTGTTTTCTTTCCTCCCTGCAGACACCAGGAGCAGCACCTGGAGCCCTGCTCTGGCAAGGTGGAAATTCCTGAATCCCAGGGATTTGCTGGGGAGCCCTACAAAGTGCAATATTTTCACCAAAGCCCTTCAGCACTGGTGCAGTGTTCAAAAAACCCCTCTTACCTGTAGGATGGGCTCCAACCCCTGTTAGATAATTCGGGCTGAGGTAAAGGCTTGGTAGAACATGCACGTGGATTTATTTTACAAAGAACATTTGTTTACCAGCAGCAGGCAGTTCTGGAGATATGCTGCCCCTATGATCTTTTAGCATTCTTGCCTTTTCCTCGGGTTTTTCCAGGTGTGGCCTTAGGGCAGAGCTGTCCTTGGAGCAGCAGTGAGTCTGCTCCTCCTTAGAAGTGCCACGTACCAAGCAGAAAAGGAAACGAGCAAGAAGGTGCTTCCTGCAGCAAACAGAAAACAGCTCTCCTGCCTTCAGTGGTCGTGAAAGTCGTGTTTTAAGAAGGTACTTGTGGGCTCTACTCACAACTAAGTATTCCTCCAAGATGTATCCTTTGTGTCTTCTTCCTTGCATCCACATTCCAGTATGAAAGTATGGCATGTCTGATAGCTACAGTGAGACTAGTAATATAGTTCCACTTTTATTTTTACTGTTTTCATGATTTAGATGTCTTTTGTTGGTGCTCGTTTAATGCTTACAGCTGAAGTTCTAACAGTAGATGTGTTTAGGATGTGACAGCTCTGTCTTCATATTTCATTCAAAGCAGAAGCTAAAGTCCTTAAGTCCATGCAGTCTGCTTTTCACTGTGGAATTGGTGCTACCTCTTCTCACTCTTTTTCTCCACTAGGATTGAGAAGTCTGTGTTTATAAAAAGGGAAGTTACTGTGTACATCCATCCAGGAGACAGATAAATGAGGTGCCTGGGAGCTCTGTACTAGATTTTAACCCACAGCTGTAAGCCACCAGCTGTGATGTGTTCTAGAGCAGATGAGTAGGATGTGCAAAGAAAAAAGGACATTTTATAAGGCACTGAAATGAAGTTATTCATTGCCACTGCAGCTGTTGTGCATGTAGTAAAAGAGTTGATTAACATAATGAGATTAAACGAAGAGAAATCGCTTTTAACCTGTGCTTAGCTTGAGTAGTTGTTTAGTTACCAGAGATGATAAAAGACTGTACCCAAAGATTGTCTAAACTTTCCAAATGTCAGCTGTTCTATAAAGGATGCGAGGTTTTTCTTCTCTGCTGTGTAGATCAGGCTTCTGTGTACAGAGGGAAGTTAAAATCAGTCTGAAAAATGAAGTGATTATAAGAGGGGTGAGTAGGTGGGGGGAAAGGTGAATATTTTCGGAAAAAAACCTCTAAAGACACAGGCAAGCAGGAAAAATGAGCAATTTTCCAGCTAACAGATTCACTGGGCTGTCTGCAGACCTGCAGTGCAATGCTAATTTTGTTCATTAGCATTTTATAGATATGTGAAATTTTAGGTTTGCATAGAAATATCTGTTAAAATCAATATAATCAAGGCCTGTAATGACAAAGGAGACCTACTTGGAATACTTTGAGGCCTATTTAAAAAGACTCTTTCCCCAGGAAATCTTACAGGCTCATTTCTAGAAAATATAAAGGGGCTCTTGCTGTTGCTGTGCAAAAGCAAATGCTTTCAAGTGATTCGAACTGGAGAGACCAGCATGGAGCAGAATGGTTTAAAAACTGAAATTCGATGAAAAAAGAAAGATATATAGTCAATCTACCTATAAACACAGACGCTCCAAATTTAATTATCATTGTTTTCAAAGCTCATCTCTGTATGAGAGACAAATGCCAGCACTGGGTGTCACACTAATTACGATATATAATCTAGAAATATTCATCACTTTGTGGAGGTGTGCACAAAGTCAGAGTTTCCTGTCTTGGCAGATCCAAGCTGATGTTTGTTCGTTTTAATTGCAGCAGAGACATTTAGCACCGTGCCTGCCTAGTAATGCAGGAAATGTAGTGCAAGGCCTTGACATCTGAGAAGTAAAGACTGTCTGAGCTGACTGGCTCATAAAAGTGATTCGGGGGAAATTGGCAAAGAAAACAAGTCTCTGAAATTCTAAACAAGCGTTTTAAATGCAGGAAAAAATAATCTAAAGGGTCACATTTGCAGCTTATGTGCTGCAGATAATGTGCTGCACAGCTCCTTCCCTATAAAGCAAAATTGTCACCGTGAGGCAGGGTAAGATTGAGCCTTTTTGTTAGCTGGAGTCACTCTCCTGCAATGATTGCACGCATTCAATCTACTTGGGTTTTTAAATGCTTTTTATCAGATTTCAGCCTATTGACTCAACAATGTGTTTCTTGTCAGTGTAAAACTACTGAATATTTAAGAAAAGATAAAATTTTCCAACCCCAAAGCTGTCACTTCAGTCTACAAAAGGCAGTTATTGAAGCCTATTACTGTTTTGGCAGAGCTTGTCTGAAATTCCCTCAAAATATGCCACTAAAATTCAAAGAAAGGACTAGAAAAACACTAATATTGAAGATTTATGCTGTAAAATTTGAGTAAATTTGCATATAAATGATTCACTGAATATAAGAGATGTAATGAAAATTCAGGAATCTTAGTGTTTACTCTTTTTTAGAACATCTGATGTGAGTACCTGAATCTAATTACAATGAAAGTAAATCTACCCAGCAGGCTGAACACAAACAAACAAATAAATAAATACACATTTGCCTATTACAAATTGGGAGAAAAAAAAAAATCTCTGCGCTTCTAATTAGACACAAGACCCAAGGACAGCTACGTCACCCGTAATTTTAGGGAGCTTTTTTGTCAAAGTTCATTGTCTAAAGCATCCCTAAGCTGGGGGTGGGGGGAAAGGAACCTGCAGGGGTAATTCCTTCACTTGTAAAATTTCAGAATCTGCACGTGTCCACCTGAGGATGGAGAGAAGCTGGAAAAGTGAGATTACACATCTGCCTTTTAGATGGCTAAAATCAAATGAATCCAAACCCAGTATTTGCATAAAGGTTTCTATTCTAAGGATGAAAAGGAGTGTGATGAGTGAATACCAAACATGAGAAGCCCAACCCCTCTTCTCCAGCAAGCACGACCTCCCCTCTCAGGATGGTTTTCCTGCCAGGATGCACCTGGGTGTGTTTTGTGCTCGTGCCAGGTTCCTGTCAGAGGGGTGCAAGAGGCTGACATTTGATGTGTGCAAAAGAACAAAGAATTAGGATTTGTGCTAAAGCCAAATTGGCAAATATTTTTGTTTTCTGTGACAAGTTTTGCTTAACTAGCACAAGAGGCAGCCGAGCAGGGAAGTGTGCTCCCATGGTGAGAAACAGAATCTGTTTAAGAAGCTGAGTGCAGTTGCTGGTTGCCACTTCCCTTTCTTCACCCCTTTGCTCAGTGCTGTGCTGGCACATCACTCTCTGTTCTGTGGCATTTGGAAAGCCCACTGTGCTTGGGCATGTGCACCTGTACCATAGAGGAACCAAACAAAAATATTAAATAATCTTTCTCTTTGTGCAGGGGAAATAGCAAGAGGGAAAAAGAAATCTGCGAGAAGTATTGCCTTCATGCCGGGAAATCAGTACATGGTCTTGACTCTCCAGGAAATAAAGCAAGCTCTTCTGAAGTGGGAAAATGTATTTTTATGAGTTTACCTGCTTGCTAACTGCTTAAATTTGAGCCAGCTGTGGCTTCAAGAAGGCAAGAAAAGTGTTATGTCAATGAAATTGCTTTCCCACAGCATCATTTGTCACCTGGACAGAGGTCACATGCAGAGGAAGAGCCCTGCAGTGAGGAAGTCATGTTGGACTGACCCAGGTGGTGTCACCAAGTCTCCTTAGCCTGGGAATCTCTTGGAATACCGTCATCCACACTGCACAGCAGCACAGCTCTGACAGTGCCATTTTTAACAGGAAAAGTACTAAAATCCAGTTTTCCATTAAATCCTTTCGGTATCCAGCAGCTCCTTCTGGGCACATCTCAAACTCCTTCTCACTGGAGTTTCCCAAGTTTACTTGGACAAACTCTGCACCATTAGTTTTAACTTTTTTTTTGCTAATTATTAATTCATTACTTGCTGGACTGTGTCAACACTACATGTTCTCCACATGGTCAGGAATGAGCTGCCAAAAGCCTGTAGCTCTATAGCAGCTGCCTTATTCAACGGGTCTGTCTCACATGCTGCAGCACGTGGCACTAAAATTGGGATTTGTTGCCAAATTTGGCAAATTTCTGCTTCCCAGAAAGGCTCTCAGCTCATGAGATTGCCAGAAACACCTATTAGATAAGGTCATATTTGGCTGTGGTTGGCAAAAACTTAATTAAAGTAACACCAGCTGTAGTTATACCAGAGGTAGGGAGTTTGTGGCAGATGCAATGAGGATTTTAGTCCAAAAAACTTCTTTAGTAGTGTTCTCCAAGCCAATTCTTCAAGGATAAATAACCTGAGATATAAGTTTAAGATGGGAAATGTGCACAGACAGTAAAAGTCTGGGTGTTGGTATGAAAGAAATAATGTCAGAGTTACATTTACCTGGATCTCAGCTCAGCTGGGCATAAATATGCACAGTAAAGTAAATGTGCACTCTGTATTTTTTTATATCTCTAAATCATTTTCCCTCAACTTTATTCTTTGTATCCTAAACCTTTTTAACTACCCCAAAATTTTCTTACTGTGAGTTATCCACCTTCTGAAGGAATTTTCCCCAAATCTTTAGTTGCTCAGCCATAGTTACCTTCACAGACCAGGTGTGACATGAAAATATCATAAGAATAGATATAAATTCAAAGAACTTCTACTTGGGGTTTCAGCACCACTTTCTGTGGTGCAGAAAGTTCATCTCCAGAGTAGGAAAATTATTCTTTTATACAACTACGTTACACTTCTTACCTTGAAGTGCAAGTACTTGATAAAGTTACATATTCCTGTTGTAGTTCGTGCAGACTTTATAACTTGATTTGGCATTTTCTAAAGTGGAGTCTGTGGCAGCTGTAATAACCAAGGGCTCACAGATTATTCTGCACAGGAATGTGCCCATTTTCGCTCAGTTTATGAACACTAATTTAAACAGGCTGAGTTTGTGACTATTGATTCCATAACTTTCAGTTACCATAAAGGGTTTAAAATTAAGTGATCAATTGAATGCTGACCCTCTAGAGAGGCTTTGGCTATTCAGCATAAGTCTAAGAAGTTTTGCATAAGTAGATTTTAACTATATTGCTTGATAAAAGAGCTGAATTAATCAAGGTTATTGTAACCTTGTTTATTTAAATTAAAAAAGAAAAAAAGCTGGGTGTTTATCACAGTAGATGGTGTAGTAAAATTGCATTTTACTCCTGAAGTTTGTTAATTTATAGTAGTACTATTACAATGGAAAATAATATGTGTTGAAATAACACTGACAGAGATGATTTGTACAAACCAGCGTTGCATCCCACACTTCTGTCCTTAAGAAGCAGAGGTAAAAAAAGATGGAGAATATCATAAATTCTGGGTAATATCTTTGAATACTGTGGCAGTTTGTTCCCTCCTGGCCTTTCCATGCAACTATCACAATTTCAGCAACAAATAAAACTATTTTAGCAAAAATGGAAACAGATGTACCTCTCAATTTCTATTTAAGGGCACTTGCATTCTGGAGTAATTTAAATGTGGTGCTAGAAATTAGGATAGCGAAAGTAATTGAGCCTTTCTAATTTTAATGTAATTATCAACAAGTGAAATTAAGAGAAACCAGTTAAGCTGAGTGCTCAGTGAAATGTAGTCAGTAGGGAAACTGTCAACAAAGCACATCCTGGTTTGTAAAGCTGTCATGAAGTTTTAGAGGTTGAATTCCGTAATAGAATGAAATTAGCATTAAAATTTCTATTAACATGATAACTTTTACGGTTAAGTTACACTGTCCAGCTGTCCCTACCACAGCTTCCATCTCCTCTGAATGCAAGCTTTAAAGTCCTCAGACTTTGCAGATGTGATTTATTTTTCATTTGCCGTTGCTAACATTACTACTTGTCCCAATAATTTTATTTGGCCTTTCCCCACGGCAATTTTCCAACAGTATTTGATAATCCTTGTGCTACTGCATAAGAATAGCTGAAGATTTTCTCCAGAGAGATACTCATCCCTGAGAATGCAGAGAATACGAGTGTCTGACTGTCATTTATTGCTCAGAAAGCAGTGCTGTAATTCTCTGTCGTTGCATCATCTGTTCAACCCAGGTTATTCACTCTTCTGCATTATCGAGATTGCATTTTTCCTCCCTGAGAAATAGCAGTTGTAACAGACTATTTCCAAAATGACAGCTTAAGTGACTCCATGGTTCTTTAATATCTATTCAGAACTCTTGTCTCCTTGCAAATTTTCATTGCTTTCTTTAAAAGCAGCCTGTGAGAAAGGTAATACATTATTAATGCTACATGTCATAAAATAAAATAAATACTTACTTTCGAAGAACCTGATCCACTAATCAAGAGTAAATGAATGCACCTGAATTATTCAGAGAACCTCAAACAGTGCAACTTGTACTCAAATTGAATATTGTGAATAGAATATTCACAACATAACAAAAAGACTTTCCAGTCACATTAACTCCTCCGTTTTCATAACAGGAAATGGGATTTTTATTCTTCTTTTTAATCACTGTAAATATTTTGCCCACCTTGCAAAGGCAAAAAGGTCCAGGGCAGGTTTCTGCACTTTGTTACCTTTAAGCAGCCTCCTAAAGTAATGTTTATGTTGATGAGAACAGTTGTTGGGGCAGGTGTTCCATGTTTCAAAGGAAGCAGGTGGGACTCTGTTCCTGAGCAGCAGAGTTATGTCTCAGCTACTGGGAGCTGCAGGCTGGCACTCGCTGAGCAGCTGTGCAAAGAACAGGGGAAATGCCACCACTTGTTGGGAGAAAGGGAGCACTGCTGAGCTGGCAGCATTTCCAGCCGGTGAGTGGCAGCATCAAGGGCAACACAGGAATGAGATCTCAGGCAATTAATTAAGAGCAGCTCCTGCAGCCAGAATTTGTTTCCTCCCTATTACAATCCATTCATGTCAATGAAGTTTCTGGCACTGCTTCAGGAATTTTTCACTACAGCACCCTGTTTTTCACACTGTGGTGTTTCTACCATATCCCTCACAGATATTTGCATTCCCCAGCAGTTTTCTTTGGGAAAAATAACCCCCCCAAAAGTAGCTGCGACACATTTCTCAATGTATCTGCAAAATCTTGTCCTTACAAATGGAAGGGACCCAAGTTCTGGGTCATGCTCAGGTTGTCATTTCCTTTAGATGCTTTTATTGAATAGATTCTCCTGGATTCAAACAGACCTGCCCAGAAACAATTAGGAATGTCAGATTGGTAAAAGCAATGATATCCTTCCCAAAGAAGTAAAGCAAAGTCAAGTCTAGGAGAATCGAGTTTGTGATTCTATTCCTTGCTGGTTCTGTGGTCCAGTCTTGAATCCTTGGGATAATTGTCTCCCTTCTCAATTCCCTTTGCCCATTCAGTAAATTCCTGATTTCCCAGTATTTCACAAACAAAATTTTCTCAGGGAGAAGAGAGGTAGGAGGGGAGAAAGACATCTTCAAGAAGACACATATTACATCTCAAAATCTAAAAAATAACAGTATGGTGCTTCACACCCACAGTGTCTGTCCTCATTCCTTGGGGCTGGAGAGCTGCTGGAATAGTTTGGAACAGCCTTTATGTGAGACTGAAACCAATGCTGATATTTTCTGTATTCTAATACCAATGTAACCTCTGTGCTGCTCAATAAATCACACAGATATGTTTAATTTAAATAACCTGGAAGTGCTACACTTCTGAACAGGATTTGAAATTGCAGCTGCCATTTGGAATTTGAGATTTGGCAAGCATTCCTCGACCCGTGATCCTATTACCAGAGATTCCAAATCAATGCTTAAATCAAGTAGCAAGTTTGAGACCTCAAACCTGATCCAATTCCTGTTAGAATCAATGGATTTTTTCCATGGAATTCACTGGCCATCTGTTGAAACCAAATGTGCTCTGTATTTTGTAACAAAAAAGAGTAAAAAGGAAGAGAATTTTTTCATCTCAGACAGTATTTTCCCTAGAGAAAAGCCACAATCTGGAGCTATGGGATTCACAAACCCCTTTTGTTCCATCCTGAAGGAACAAAATGTCTCCAAATACCAATATTCCCATTAGCTTTATGTGCCATGTCTCTGGAATAAAGATATTTTTTTTCTGGTTGTGATTCAAAAACATTGCAAAAATCTGCAATAATCTTGAAGAAAAGCGACTTCTGCCTGGAGAATATGCCAGTTTCCTTCAGAACTTAGCATTAATCTAAGAACATTAAGTACACACTGAGATCTTTCTATCAGATTTAATTGAAATGTAAGACAGAGTCACTTAAGTGCAATTATATTTTTCTACTCAACTTTGATCATGTTCACATGCCTACAGAGGTGCCTTTACAAACTGTTTTAAGCTATAAACTCCATAAGTGGTGTACTATCTGAATATTTATACACATAGAGACAAGCTGGTTTTCAATACAGAGTGAGCAGGTCAAAGCAGAGGCAGAGAGAATGTATTTGTCGCATCTTCTCCTCAATCTCATTTGTTTTTCCATCTACATGTATTCATCATAAATCTACTAAAACATGCTGCAATGCACTGGAAGGGCAGCCTCAATAATGTCAGGAGATTTATGTTAGCAAGACTAGATTTTAACAGCAGTATCACTTTCCATTTCAAGCCTGTGATAAAACCTCTGCTGCTGTTTGAGAGCTGTCTGACAAAACATTTCCTTGTTTCAAACGTGGCAGGGAGATGAATGATTGGCTTGGCAGAACGCTGTAGATAAAAGGTTAGGAACATTCTTTATCCAGATTATTTTCTGAGTATAACTTGGAGTGAAATATAGATTATCCCATTTAAATCTTGACTCCTTATTCATATGTTTTGCTGGATGCTGGAATTTTTGGGACCTGAGCAATCAGAACCAATATCCAGTGAAGCTTTCCAAAATATTTTCATCAGCCTTTAGTGGACCTTGAATCATGTACTAAATAAATAAGGTTTCTCTTACAGCATTGAAATTATGTATTTTCTTAATTTATTTTATATATTTTATTTAATATATCTCTCTCTACACAAGAAAATGTGTTTACTATTCATTAGTAAAATTAATGGTTACTTTGAAGATTAACCACCTTTCTTCCTGTCCTCAGTAGTCTGAGTATGCCTTGCCCTGCTGTTAATGTCCTTCACACCACCTTTTTCCTGTCAGAATATTCAGGCTGAATATTAAACTAATCACTTTCTTTATTTGTAGTGTATTTTTCATACAAGAACACCTCTGGACAAATAATTACAATTTTTTTACGGTTCTATGCTCTCTTGGTGTGCTTTGATTTTGAGATCAGTGTCTGGCAAGCGTCGATCTAATCTCTGATAAGGCTGAATCTGGCAGCTGTACAGAAGGAGCTCTGCCTGGATGAAGGAAGGGCTGCCTGGCAGAGAACCCCCTTTTCAGGATGAGTTTGGTGTATCCTGATTGTGTTATCTGGGAGGGATTCAAAACCTAATAAAAATCCTTTGTAAAAAGTGGTTTAAATATGATATAGAGAGCAAAAAGCATTGACAACTCTGGGGAAAAAGATCTCACTTTCCTGTCTTATCAGTCAGTCATAAAATCTAACTGGCCCAGCTGTACAACATGGCACGAGTCATTAGGGTGACATTATCCTGTCCTCACTCATTTCTTTTCCCCTCTATCTCCCAGGGTTGAGGTGGACAGCTATTTCTGGTTCTGGGAGCTCTCATATGCCAGGTCCCACATGAATGGATGCTGTCCTCAGTCTCACTCAACGTCTGTCACGTCAGCAGCAGGCAGCAGGCGATGTTCCACACTCAAAAGCCAGTGACACCTGGCAATGCAGCTCATTTTTCAGGAGCAGCATCACCCAGCTCCTTGGGTGACCAGATGAGGAGCAGCTGTCTTGGGGCTTTCAGAAGAGTGAAAAATGGGATCTTTCCTCATAAGCAGACTCAGCTGAAGCACAAGTTTCTCCAACCAAGCCTAAATCAATTCAGGACCTACATCCAGCCTGCAGCCGCAGGTTCTTTGGGTCCTGTCACTCTGTAATGGCATGGGCAGAGTGGCAGTAAACTCAAAAGTGGAGTGATTAGAAGTATATTAGAAAAATACTCAAAAATGATGAGTGGTGTCTGACAGGTGAAGGGGAATTAATTGCCCATCAAAGAACTAGAACAAAACGAGCAAAGAGTTCAAAGCATGGCAGAAAAGGTGACTCTTCAGAAGGCTGTAGTTCATGTCTGGCATTCCTGGCCGTAGCTGCTGACACTGCTTAGGGCTTAATGTGTTCAAGAGGACACACAACAAATCCTCAGAGAAACCCTCTGGTTTTTATTAAATATAGGAACGATGTCAGCTCAGCAGATGCTGAAGCTCCGAATGGTTGGATCCTGAGAGAGATGCAGGAGGGAGCACTGTACCCACTTTAGCATTTTCTTAGTGCCTCGTCAAGCTGTACCTCCCCTGGGGCAGTGAGGTTGTGGTTTGTAGCCACTACAGCCTCCCTAGTGGGCCTTGTTCACAGCCACCCCATGCCTCCCATCCCATCTCTCCCATCCCATCCCATCCCATCCCATCCCATCCCATCCCATCCCATCCCATCCCATGCGTTTGGGTTATTGAGCTCAGGTCTGGGTGCCGATGAAGGTGGCCCTGCTGAACCTGTGTGCTTGCACTGGCATAAAACAAAGGATGCTTTATGTTAGAAGGAACATCCAGAGTCCATCTGGCCCATCCCACCATCTTTGGCAGAGCTAAGGTTTGATTAGGCTGTGTGGGGCTTGCCTTCCTCAGCTCCTGTTCCAGCATCTCGTGCCCCTCCCTCTGAATTATTTTTCATTTGTAGCTAATCAGAACTTGCTCATTTAGTCACTTGTTTGCTTCTGGTTCTGTGTTTTCACCGTGTCTGCTTTCCTGAGAACAAGGCTGCTCTTTCAGTTGCTTCTGGGAGCTTCCAGGAGGTTCTGCAGCCCCCGGGTGGGCTGTGACTGGCTGGCTGTGGTCACTGGGTGACTCCTGAGGGGGGCTTGAATAAAAGGGGCTGCAGGGCCAGCTGGGCTCCTGGTGCTGTGAGAGCTGTGCCCTGGCAGGTGAGTGGTGCCCACCTGGCAGGTGGGTGATGGGGATGCCCAGGAAGGTGTGGGAGAGCTCAGATGGGGAGGTGTGGGGTGGGAGGCAGGGCCTGGAGCATACCCCAGAACACCTGAGCTGAGTTTCCTTCAGCTCAGGTGTGTCTTCCAGGCACACAATAGCAACAAATAGATATGAAATTTTGGGCAGTTCTTCTTTCTCTGATTTTAACTTTGTTCTGTACCTTACAAGCTGGGCTGAACTGTGCTTCTATCACAAAGCCTTATCAAGGATCCAAGCCCGCATAAACAGAAGGATCACCCTGAAGGAGTGACACTTAATTGTGGTCATGGGTGTTCTTTGGCCATTGTAGCCTTCATTCTGTCTTTGGGAGAGTCAGAGAAATCAGTTTGTTCAGCATTTGGAGGGGAAAACAAATGGGTGATTTTATTGCTGTCAGCAGCTGCTTGATGGGAAGGTCTAGAGCAGAGAGAGCCAGAGTCTCCTTGGAAATGCAGGTGGGAAAAAGCTGAGACACAGCAGACAATAAACCCAAGGGTATTCCTGTTAGATACAAGAATTTTTTTTGCCATGTGAGTGGTCAGACCCTGGAACGAGGTGTCACAGGGGTTGTGGAATCTCTGTCCTAGGAGAGACTGAGGACCCAGCTGGGCAGCCTGATCCTCTCACCCTGTTCTGCTGCACGGCTGAGCTGCAGGAGCTCCAGAGGTCCCTCCCAACCTGAATTTTTCTGTGATTTTATGAATCCTATTGGTAAGCCTATAATACATCTCTTCATTACTACACATGCAGTAGATTTGAATAAAAGTGTTAACAGAAATAGGCTGTGTGAAATTTGAATATCCTACTTAGCACTTCCCTATGTCTTTCTGCATGTTTTTGCTGCTCATGATTCCCCTTACTGAAGAGGAAATACTTTCTTGTAAGAATTTCTGAATACTCCTGCCAGAAGAAAAGTCCCTGTCCAAGACCCCCAAACTGATCTTAATTTGAAATTATGTTTAGTAAAGTTAATTATTCTGATTTGCTTTTTTTTTTCTTTATGATCAGTGCTGAGGGTTCAACATTCACATTGTGAATAAAAGGGATTAGTGAGAGGGATTGTTTAGGTTATGTCCTGGGAAAGCAAGAGAATGGAGATCAGCTTGGGGTGGTATCATTGCAATTCTGCTCTGTTTCTGATGCAGCAGCTGACATGGTGAATAGACAATATGGAATCTAGGAGTAGATTTATTATAAAATGTAAGTTTCCTGCCATGAGCTCCTCAACACTTGCATTGACATAAAGTCTCAAAATCACATTAGAAAGATCTTTGCCAAAAAAAATGAGTGGAAGTGCTTTGGAAAGACAAAAAGAGCCTTGGATCAGTCTTCTGGGATGTTATATTTTCTCTAAGATTAATTTAATACAACATATGTCTGAGGAAAGAGCCTGGAATAGGGTAAATAGTAGTCTCACAGAAGGAGCTACCCACTCACTGTGTAGGTGTTTCTAAAAATTTATAGGGCATTTTTACTTATTTAATCACTTTCTTTTCCAGCTTTTATTCAGAGGGATTGTTACTAAAAGAAAATAGAAGTGGCTGTATAAAGTGTCTTTTTCATTAGTCTTTGCTATCAGGCCCTGTAATATACAGAAATTCTCCCTTCACTTTGTGCCAGTCCCCAGAACACCTCTGTGCATTAGAAAAAAAGAAATACAATAGAGATATCTGTTGCAGAAAGGCAGTGAATTTTATGACACGGTTAGGAGACAAAGAGGAGAAGATGGCAAACTGATCCAAAGCCACCTCCTCTGTGCCACTCACAGATCTCTGCTGCATCCAAAGGATACACAGGAGTCTTCCCTCACTTGATCATTTCTCAGAGGAAGCCTTTTCCCAGCTTTGATCATGCTTGTGGCCCTCCTTGGAACCTTTTCAGGTCTAGCCTATTCTTTGAGGTGAAGGATCAGAAATGGGTGCAAAAAGCAAGATATCCATGAATCGAGGTTTGCTTGTGGTGTTTTATCTTGTTATAAAATGATTCACTTCTGCTTGGTCTTTCACACTGATCCCGAGCTGGTGTTTTCATGGAACTATTTATTACACCCCCAGCATCTTGGTCCTCAACTAAAATAGTCACCCCAGAGCCTGGTTTGTTTGTATAAGAAGTTAGGATTGCTCTGCTTAGCCAACATGCACACATTGTGGGGTTTGTCACTGGGTGCAGCTGCTCTAGCTCCTCCTGCTGCTCCTCACGGCTGCTTTTTGTCCTTGCTCCTTCAGGTGACTTTCTATTGTTGAACTGCCACCCACCTGCCTGACATCTCAGTCCCTTTTCCAGCCTGTAAATGTTCTCACCTCCCTGCAGAACACCATTAGTGACCTCCCTCCTTCAGGAGGGCAGATCAGTTATTCCTGCATTTTGTTGCCCATCTTTTAAGCCTTCATTTATCCCTGACATTCCCTCTTATGGCACCGCTTCTCAGCTCCTTGCAAAGCCTCAATGGAGAAATCTGTTGAAAGCCTTTTGGAAATACAGATAAACTTTTATTAACTGGATCACTTTAACTGCACAGATGTGATCTTTGGGGAGAATTTTTGTGTTTGTAAGGGGCAATTTCCTGTAGGAGAAGGCAGGTAGACTGTCTCAAAGTACATTATTGCTGTCAAGATGCCTGTTAATTTGTTTTTCCTTACGGTTTCTATAGAAGTCTGACTTCCAGGCGAGTTATTTCTCTACATCTATCCTGGTATCCAGGAATTTGGCACCATATTTGTCCCTTCCCAGTGCTCAGTGATTTTGAGTCAATGGTTGTTCACTGCTGTGAGTGATTTTTCTATTTGACTTCCACTAGAAGTGGTAGATGAATGTGGTTTACTTCTTGTAATTTGATATTGTTCATAATGTAAAACTGTCCTGGAATCTCCTCTATAGCCATTTCAGCTTCAGAGAGGTTTGGGGGTTTTTTTGAATCCTTTTTTTTTGAGGATTCTGCAGTAAGAATTGCCTCTCTTTCTTACACAGGGACCATGTATAAAGAATTCGGCTTCTCTGAATCCTTCTCTTGGAGTACACGTATTGACATTATAGATTTTTATAGGGTTTTCTGCTTTGTGCTTGTTGTTTCTTAAATTCTTCTTTGGTTGACTTATTGTGTTCAAACTACCAAAGCTTTATCAGCACCTTGTTTTTAATGGGATGCCTTACTCTGTCCAACAAGCTTTAGGGAAGTCTAAAACATTTTTAAGTTCTTCAAGGAAATGGAAACATGTTTGAATATAGTAAAATATGCTTATTTCCCCTTTGCTATTTAATTTGATTTCCCTAAAAGGTCACTTTTTCAATTTTTTTTCTTTACAATAGTCCATATAATGTCAGGCACTTTGCTGAATAGGGAAAGATTTAATTAGAGACTTAAATATTCTGCTGAATCGGGGCTTCGTAACTCCAACTTCCCCGCAGTCTAAGTGATATTTAATATATTGACTAAGAAGAATAAAATTTACCCCAAACACCTTGACAATTAGTTAAAGCTAGTCAAAGAGATCAAAGCTCAATTTAGGAACTTTCACTGCATTTTATCCCCTCGTCTTCCTTTAACTAATTCTTAAGTAGTTAGGCACACTTTCCTTTTCTTTCCAATATAGCATACAACATAAAATTGACCCTGAAAGCAGTTTTCTCCATTTCTGGTGAGTTATGAGTCGAGGGATTTGAAGTGGTTATCATAGTCTTCCCTTCCTTATTGTTTGTTAATTATAACAGTGCTGTTCAGATAGAGATTTATCAACTAAACTGAAACTCTCGCTTTCATTTTGGATGACTGGTTTTAGATTTCCTGAAGCTTATCTTGATCTCAGGTCTTCCTTTTAAATTAGTTTCCCTGGGGTTCTGAAGTTTTATCAGATAGGGGAATAGTAAACAGTTGTTCAGACTTCAAGCCTTAATGTTTCAGATTAAAGCCAGGAAAGATTTGCTTTCCTGCTATAAGTTCCAATTGAAGCAAAAATGCCAGTTCAGGATTTTCTTCACAAAGAGATTCTTCTTTATCGAAAGAAAAAAAAAAAAGCCTATATTTATTCTTTGCTTTATTTAAAGATTAAATGAACTTGGAATAAAAACTGCTTACTTCACAGCTGTTTATTTGCTGTAATGCACCAAATCTTTCTAACATATTGTCCATATCTCCAGTCAGACCATACCCAAAATAGCTCTTCAGGCATTCAGCTTTATGGTATTTTGGTTAAACTACCTCTATATCCCAAACCCACATACCTAGACAGAAATAACAGTTGAACATTGGTTTTGACATAAAACAAACTAGCCAGCTGGGGAAAATTTAATTCTGAATGCCTTCTTGCTACCAGGAGGGATTGGCTCACTGGTGAAGGATAGACTGGATTAGTGATCGCTGATGCTTTTGCTGGGGATGACTTTGGCATTGCTGCAAAGGGTGCAGGAGCAGCTTGTTACTGATCTCCTCCATGGAGGGAAGGATATGTTGGTGATATATGTGAGGTTCCAGTATTTGTGTATTAAAAGGGGAACACTCAGGGATTAGGACGAAGGATTAAGCCAGGGTTAGGAAGAGAGACTCTGAAGTAAGATTACAGGTGGATTAAGTAATGCTAAAACTCTACAGAGCTCAGGTGATTATTTTTTGGGTCATTTCTTGATCTCGTCGTAGCTTATTTGTGCAAAACTCTGATATATGGTTTTGTCTTTTAGTTACAGTCCTAAAACCGCTTCCTTCGAAAGGCAAAGAGCTTAATTTGGTAGATAGAGCTTCCAGGCCCCAGTGGACCAGCATTGGCTTCAAATTGGTAGGAATCATTCAACATTCTTGAAACTTCTCTAAATGTCACCTTATCTTTGCACTTTGTGTGTGTACAAACATGTATGTGCCAGTCTCTGTATTCCAAATAAATGATTGCAGTCCGTCTCTTATCAAATCTAATATCCTTGAGCCCATCAAAATGTTCAGCACCATCCTGCTGCCAGTTCGTTTCCCCCATCCCAGACTATGTGTTCATTTCCCACAAAACACTGACCAAAGCAGTTGGAGAGTTTGGCCTGCAGGCGAGGCTTTGTCAGCCTCATTTTAGTGCTAACCCTGATTTTCGTTTCCAAATTAGAGGTTGTGTGTTCTCATTGCCTCCTGACTCCTGCCGAGTTTCCTCCTCAGGAACCAAGAAGCCACCGATTTCTTCCTGAATGCAGAGGTGGCACTGCCAACAGCACTCTTCCAAATGGTTTGGGATGGGGGGGAGCCAAAAGCTGGGAGGGCTTGTCTCTCACAAATGCATTCAGCGTGCCATGGCTCTTGGCTGCCTGTGCTGTGGCAGGCTGATATGGGCTGCTGCAGTTTCCCACACCATAAATTTCTCTCCTGTCCTCTGGGCAGTGGCCAGTTTGAAAAGACTATTTTTGTTTTAAAAACATTTCACCAAAATGTTAAATTCTGTTTCATCTCAGTTCAGACTATGCACTAGCAATACCTGAATACCTGCTTCTTTTTTTTCTTTTTTTTTTTAATTGCCTTTTTGCTGCAGAGTCAGAGTCATTTCAGGTGCAGGCAAAGATAAGAAAACATCAATCTTTATTTTCCTCTTAAAGAAAAAAAAAAGTCAGATTAGCAAATTTGAGATTTTCTTTTGCACCCACCAGTTATGGGATTTCATTAAGTGTTTTTTGCCAAATAAAAAGTTTTGCTTGGTGTCTTCAAGCTTTGAAGGTTCTAATAGGAGGTTAGTAACTCTCATTTGTAGACATATTCTTTATACAATAAAGAATAAAATATAAGGCAATATAATTAATGAGAGAAAAAATAGTGAGAAATTAGTGACAAGCCCATGGCAGCTGAATGCAATTCATATAAACGTGTCTGGTACTGAGAGCCTCAATCAGCAAATAAATCTGAACTTCCTGAAGTGTTCCCTTTTATTTCTGCTCTTCCTTCATATGTATCTTATTCCAGTCAGGAAAGCCTTTGCTCTTCCAACAGTTCTACAGAAGATGTTAAAAACTGCAGTAAATGAGCAGACATGTACAGTAACTTCCTTACAGTCTTTAAAAAAAAAAAAAAAATTAAAAATTGGTGGTGCCATCTGGAGCCTTGGAAAGATTAAAGAATTTGCTTTACAAAAATGTGTTTGCATGCTTAAAGGTGTTTCATTGTATTATCATCATAATATTAAATCCCCCAACAGCAAACAGAATAGGTGAAGGAAGTTTTAATTTTTTGATTACTTGAAGAGTATGCGGGTAGGGTTCTATAAATGTGCTCTGAAAGGAGCAAATCGTGCATTTTAGGGTTTTTTCTGACTGGAGTCTGGTATTTCACTGTGGCAGCAGTTGCAGCCATCTTTAATGCCATTCTGCAGCTCTGCACATCACTTATGAAAAAAACAATGGGCTGGAAGGTATTAAATAAGCTTAAGCATGGCATGAGGAACGCTGAAACGGAGGAATGTTGAGGTATTGCTGCAGCAATGCAACTCTCAGTGTCAACACATTGTTTCAGGGTTTACAGCAGCATTCAGAGAGTTATTTGGGTCTCCTTGGAAGAGGTTCAGTTTTGGCAAAGCCACCCAAAATATTAAAACAAGAAGAGAGAAAATGAAAGAAACAACAACTAAATTCCAAAGATGGAGTCTTCTACTGACAGAGAGAGTGGTACAATTGTATGGGTTTGAGTACAACAACACATTTTCCCTGATAGTCATTCTTTAATCATATCTTGGAATTTCTATTGATTTTTTTCTCGTTACCAGTGGCCAAAACAGGATTGAATGTAACCTCTCATTTATGTAGTAGTGCCCTGGAATGGCACTTAGGTGTATCAGCTCAGCCCTCAGTGACACACAAAGTCTGACCCCAAATTTCCAGCAGCAGCAAAATGAATAATTAACTTTTCCTCTCCTAGGGAAGTAACAAGGCATCAACCAGTCCTTCAGGATCCTGCCACACCTTACATCTTATATCTTGCCTTTCCTTCACAGAGGTGTCTTGGAATAGAATGAATTTAAAATACTTTCTCTCAGCAGTAGAAGTAACAGCATCTGCTTTTCTTTTTCCCACATAAACCTGTGCAACTACAACTGCAGTTAAAAAAAAAAATATATATATATATGTGTGTGTATGAACCTGTGTAAGTACTTGCAGAAATCCTAATGGTCACAAAACCCATCTGCAAGCCTGCATTTGTATCTATGTCTGTAAATTAATGGGGGGATTTGTGTGTGTGGAACATTTTATTCTAAACAAACATTCTGTGTTTCCATAATATTTTTGTACTAAAACCCTTGGTTTCTGCCATACCACCTCCCTCAACTCTCCTACTCAAGAAAGCCACTGCTGTCTTTTATTAAAGTCTACAGGACTAGTATGTCATCAAGTGGTTAAGAAAGGGAAGTACTCTGTGTTCTAGCAGAAGTAAAACACAAAATGGTCTGAATTTGAAACTAAAAAATACTGATAAGTTGTTAAAAATTTTAGGAAAGGTCTGAAACATGTCTTGTATTCCAATTTTCTGCCTTTTAAAGGTCTTGCATTAAGTCAGGGATTATTTTATAATCCATTATGCGTGGTGCCTATTAAAATAAAGGAGGCTGTTTTTCTTCCATTTAAAATTGGCAAATCAATATTTCAGGTTTCTCCCTCAATGAAGCAGGGTGAGAGCCGGCACCATTCCTATGAGTTCAGCTTTGCCTTGAATGTCAGGAAATGCTGCATCCCTCTTTGCATTAGTCCTGAGCTCTACCCAGTCCCCAGCCCCGCTCCTGCCAGCAGTGAGGCCAATCCTCACTCTGCAAAAGGAAGAGTTGATGAGGAGCCTTTGCCTCTTTGTTCCTGATTCTTTCTCTGCCTGCTTCTTACATCTTCTCCCTGGGATCATCCCTGTGCTGCTCAGCAGAGCTCTGTTTTGGCTGTCCAGGGATGATGCCAGAGCAGCAATGAAGACAAGCAGCAATTTGACCCCCTCGCTGGTGCGCTGTGTTGTCTAAGAAGGCCATGAAAGCCCAGAACATGTGGGAGGCTACAATTTGTGTTTATCATTCATATTTTATGGGTAACAACTTTGATTTTCAGTTGTGAAAGCAATAGCAAGTGATAGCTGGGAAGCTGTCAAAATCACTGAAGTGTTTAGCAGTGTTATTCCAGTGACTATGCTGAAGACTATCTGTGGAATTCAAAGCCATAAAACATAACTGAAGTCAGGTCCCTTGCTTATCTATTTAAAATGGTTGAATTCTTTCTCTGGAAACAAGTGTGAAGGAAGAAGTAAAAAAGAAAAGGATATCTGAAGACTGAAAATATATATATTTTCCAATACTTTGTTTATTTGGTATTTAATGCCAAAATAGAAAAAAAAGCTGTGACACAATGATAGAGAAATTTGTCTGGAAAAGCTCAATAAGTCACAAGGACCATTCTCCTGTAAGTGCTATCAGCTCTGTGTCCAGGCACCCGTCTCTGTTGTTGCAAAGCTTTTGGTGATGTCTGACTGGAGTCTGTCTGGCTGCAGTACTGAGCGATCTGCTGCTGTTTATTGTGATATTGTGAGTGTGGGGAGCACCACCTCCTCCTCTGCAGTGCCTGTTTGCACCACCTGCACTGCCGTGGCTTCTGCTCCACTCCTTCTCTCAGCTTGTCTCGGATAAGGAAGGAGTCCTCAGACTCACAGGAGCAGGGACCTGCTATCTCCTTCCTGCTGAGCAGGACTCGTGTCCCTAACACTGAAGGCTCCGCAGCTGAACTGCACAGGCACCCACAGACTGGCTGTTAGAACAGAATTCTTGACAAGTTGAGAATCTTAATGTTGGTGTTCCCTAATCAAGTAAAATGGCTTCATTCTGTGTGAAATTTTCCTCCTGGAGTAATGCTGAATACTGAGTAGCCCTGTGAATTTATCAGAGATAATCTATTCCCAAATCAGACTGTGGGGTATCCAGGCATGGTGGAATATTTCTTTGCAGAGAACATAGGAGGAGTCCTATCTTGAATATATCTCAGAGCTGCAGTAAATCTTCAAAGCTCAATGTCATGAGGCTCTGGATAAAACATTTCTTGGGGAGAAACACTAAAAGGATTGGTGGAAGATGATGGTGCCAGGATGTCTTTGGAACCAGTAGGAGCAGAAATGTAGGTATGGCTTGGACAGATAAATTGCTGTTAGGGAGTAATAGTTGGGTAAATAGTATGGAACAGGGCAAGGAGCATTTAAGCATTACAGAAAACAAATGTTTGTGTTATAGCACAATGATTGTGTCAATAATCTCATCTAGTTTAAGAGTTCACTGTAGTCTAAAGTCTGTGAAACACCAAAGAATTTAGGAGCCAGCTTTAGGGTCTGTATGGCATGACAAGCTGTGTGCCTGGAAAGATTTAACTATCCTAATACCAAAAGTGAGGTAGCCAGCCTTTGAGAAGCACAAAGAATGAGAATGTTGCATTGTCTTCCTCTCAAAGGATTTGTTGTCCACCCTGCTATAGCAATGCACTTTGCTGCTCCTTTATTTGACTGTGTTGTCAGATATTAACAAATTTGAACCTGTGAATTTTGCAGCTGGTGTCAAATGCACTCTGCTGCGAAAAGAATTTTATTTCTCCAGGAGAATGGATATTCTGCTTTATTTTATGCAAGAAAAAGGTATAGAAAGATGAGCAAGACTTAAGAATAAGGAAACATAATAGTTGTATTGAATGGATGTATTTCATCCTTCTCTGGCAGTTCCCCAATTCTGATTTAACTGTCAGCCTACACCTGGAAATTCTTATAGTAGCTTGGGAAGATGAACAGAGACAAAAACCCAGAAGCTGGAAAGAAAAAGGGTGAGAAAATGAATTCTAGACCATGCCTTCAACAAATGTCTTAATTTAGGAGAAAGAAAAGTCTTGTTTACCAGCTAAAATGGGCCACTGCCACTTTGGCTAGTGTGCTCTCCAATTCCACCCTGTGTCATCTGTGACCTAAAGAATGTATGCTAGCATTATCTACAGAAGCTGACCACTGAATTTTGGTTGTGCCTACCCTGACAAGACCATATTTTTATTTTATGTAGTAAAATTGGCTGGATTGCTGAGATGTGCACTCAGAGAGGAAAGCCCTGTTTTAAAACGCTTTAGAGATGTCAAACTTCAGGGCTTTATCTGCACATCCTGAGAGTGTCTTTGCTCCCTCCAGGGAAGCAGAATGTTTGTCATGACATTGGGGCACTTCCCCCTGCCTCCCACCCGGGACCTGTGCACAGACAATGCCCTGGAAATATTGACCTGGTCAGAGCTTCGCCCCTGCAGTGCTGCTGCCTTGGGATAGACCCAAAGGCTTGTCCTGCTCCAGGCACACTGCTCTGCCCCTCAGCCACAGCTAAGCTGCCCCAAATGAGAAAATTCTCCGATATTTAGACCAGCTGGAGTAAATAATCCCAGAGAAGCAACTGGTAAGGTCAAGGCCAGGATCTGCTTCACTTCACTTTCAATAAATTCAGGTTTATTACCCATCGCCATTGAGGCTGGAGTTTCATAAGTGCTACAGATCTGGCAGGAAAGCTGTTTTCTATCAGATTTAACACTGCTCAAGGCTGACTAAATCCATGAGTTAGTGTGTCTACGTATTTTAACAGTTGTATAGTGGCTATAATCTTTTCAGTGTTCTTTTATTTTAGTAAGTCAAAATTATTTTAGTCTGGGGACCAAACTAAATGGAAACTTGGCTTTCTAATCATTCACTTATAGAATTTCCAGAGAATAAAAATGCATAAACACCTTCTTCTCTCCACAGCAGAGGATCTTCCCTCATCCTCCCCTCCAAAAAAACCCAACAAAACACCAAAACCAGAAGAGAGGCTGCATGAATTCAAGCTGCTATGCTTCCTTCCATGGTCAGAATAATGAGCAGAAAAGTTCTAATGCATTAAAGTCAGGTGGAAAATAGAAGGACTGTGAAGATCAGACATGATTTTATGTTCAGAAAGCCTAAACAAAGACCTACATCTCAGTGTTTAACCAAGAGATATAAAAAGAAAGCAGAAATAGATTAAAGAGTATAAATTATTAAACTTAATGGGAGAGAAGAAACCAAATGACCTTCAGGAAGCACACAGTGTTCTTGGTTCTGAGTGCTTGCTATTCCCATCTCTCCTCTCCTCAGGCTTTGCTCCACACAGTACTGGAGTGCTTGCACCTTCCCTGGAAATTGCCATCATGCCAAGGGCTTGCATGACCAATGTGCATCTGCCCGTTATTTATATCATTTATACCAACAGAGTAAACTGCATCAGGGACCAATAACTGAGATTCATAGGGTCATGACTTCTTGGTAATTTTCCACTTAGATATGCTAGTAAAAATATGGAGCAAAACCATTTTGAGATCATATCTTAGTGTAAAATTGTTCTGTGGGTTTTTTCTTAGACACAGCTTTTTACAAGCTCAAAATGCTTCGGAAATTTTAGGAGAACATTTTGCTTTTAGCACACTGCTGCCCTTTTAGGAACGGTGCCTTGCAGATTAATGCAAGACTCCACTCCTGGACATCTGATTTTGGACACCTGAAGAATCTTATCAGACTCCTGATAATAGGGTCTTGCTTTTATAAAAGGAGAGTCCTTCCAGATATTCAGACAAGAGCGGAGGAGATCAGAAACATAAAACTGAAAAAAGGAAAAAGGGAGGATCCTCACCCCCTGACTCATTAACCTCCAGCTCATCACCCCCACACAAGGGATGTTTCCAGACAGCACAGCACGTCAGAGAAATAAGATCAGAATTTTTTCATCTTGATACATTTTTTTGTAGCTTTTCAATTGAAGACTATTTGTTTTTCCAAGCCCACTTGCCTATTCTGTGCAAAGTGTTCATCACCTCATTGTTTCTGTTCAGAGACAGGACTGCCCAAAAGTCTGGGACTCTGGGAAATAGTGAACTAATGCCAGTGAGGAACTTGGAAAACATCAGCTGCATTCATACAGCTCAGGGAGATGCATGGGTGATATCCCATTTCTCTGAGAGGGAAATACAGATTTTACTCAAGAAATATATAAAAAATTTAAAAATGATGTTGTAGTTCCAGCACATCAGGTCCATGTGCAGAGTCCTGGGCTGTTTCAGTGAGTTTACATCTCAAGCTGTGTGGGAAAAATAACACAAATCAATGTTTTGGTGGGAAAATATCAACGGGAGTTATAGACAGAAGAGGTTTTTAAGTTTTTCTGGAGGTAAAAGCTGTCTCTTTCATTCCCTTTCCTGATACATGACAAATCTCTTACTGCGAGGACTCCTTACCAGGCTCCCCTCAGTGAGAAAAAGAAGTCGTTATCCTGCTAAAACCCTTCAGATTTCACTGAGGAATGTTTCAAATCTTTCTCATCCTCTTAAGTTTTTCTTTGTAGCAGTATGAACTGTTGCTATCAAAGCAATCACCTAGTCTGTGTGTGAACAAAGAAAAGCATTTCACAGGTTTCACATCGTGATACAAACAGCTCAGACTGCTGGATGCCTCCTCTGTCTAAATCATGTCCTGATGCCTGGAAAGGACCTGGAAAATGGGATAAGGTGCAAGCTCAGTCTGGAAGCTGTGTGAGAGACAATACCAGCTGACTTCACCTGAAACTGAGCTTGAAGTGATTAGCCAGGGCAGTGATCACTGGTGTGGCATGCTTGCTTTTTTTCAGTAAATTAACAATTTTAATGGAAAAGTTTTTAGTTTTTAATAGCACCGTATCACAATGTGAGACAGCTTTATCAGGGTGACAAGTGGTTCTCAGCTTCCAGGCTTGTAACTGCTGTGGTGTTAAACTAAGAGATCCACTTTCCTTTGAAAGGGACACAAATCTCCCTTTAAGATGACATGGGTTTAGTTTTGTCATCTGCTTTGCAATTCTTACTGTCCTAATGGGATCCTTTAGACTCTGTGATGTGTTTGGAGTTCCCGAGTAGGCAGTGGTAGATATTCACCCTCCAAAGTACAAAGGGAGAGCAAGTGCAGCGTGGAGCTGGCTCCTCTCTGTTGTCTCATACCAAACCAGCCCATGGTTTGTGTGGACAGAGATGTTTTTTCCACAATTAGAATGCTTTGGCAGACATTCAGAAGGTGCTGTTGCCCATTCTATCGGAAACCAGGAAACAGATGAGGATTCAAGATTCCTTGACTTTAGGGATCAGTTGATAGCAGTCCATGGCAGTGGCTGCTAAATAGGATGCAGAAATACATCCAGCTCCTTTGAGTTACCCTGTCAGGAATCACTGCATAATTACACCTTTGGGAGGGCCAGTTCTGTTTGGATTCCTGACTCTTCTGAGACTGTATTATGGGTCTGCTCCATGTAAAGAAATTTTCCATTCTCATTTGAAGAATTTCACACTATTTCTATGCTGTTAATTTGTAATGTCTCTTTTTGAGAGCAGGAAAAATAATATTCCAGATCTTTTCTGAAGGTTGACATCAGCTGAGCGTGTGTGAGTTAACACAGAGTTGGATTTCAACAGGGAACTCTTTAAAGTAATGGTCTGTCAGGAAGAGTGATTTTTTACCTGGCCCTGCATCAACATATAACCTTCAGTTCAGCACTCCACAAGAGCACTGTTACAGACAGCTGTCACATATACAGTTTGCCACTTTGATCTGGTGGTGTCACATCATGGATTTTATATTTGAATTTGACATGCCAGGCTTTGGAAGTTTTCAGTGACTTAAGGAGTTGCACAGAACCTGAGGGTTCCTTTTCTTCAGTAGTGGATAATTCATGAACATGGGAAGGTAAAAAGGGGTGGCACAAACAAGAGTGTTGCATGAAGTTGTTGTGCCCGTGTGGAACAACCTCTTAACCAGAAGTGATGGCACTAAACTCTAGCAGATTTCTTAATGAAAATTAAAGGGGAATGCATAAACAACAGCCCTCCACTTATGAGCTGCTGGGCCCTATCACACACAAGAGCAGATTTGCCTCCTCCTTAAGGTCTTGCAGGTAAATGTGGGTGTTTATGCTTCATGTTGGGTGTCGTTCAGGTATTGGATTTGTGGGGCAAGGCTTTAGAAGCAGGATGGCTTCGGGAGAAGCTTACCCTTCTTCACTGAGAAACCAGGAGTTCCTACTTGTTTGATTATGGGATAGGAAAGAGAAATGCTATCTGTGCTCTACTGTGCTGCAGTAGACCATTTCCCAAGCTTCTGTCTAAATCAGGTTTTCTGATCTTTAAAACTCTGAGCACAAGCCTGGACCAGTAAGTCACTAGTAGAGTTTCCTGCTGGCTAAGACAAGTGATGATTCAAAAATAGTCCAGGTTTTTCCTTGGCTCCAGACCTGAAAGGAAAAAATCTCAGCTCACCAAGAATTGATTCATTATAGAAAACCACCCTCCACTACTGAAAATATTTCTGTATTTTAACATAATTCTGTTTGAAAATGGTCTGCTGAATGTAGCAGTTTCCTGTGTAGCTAATCTGGAAGCTGCATAGCGTGTACAACAAAAGGAAACCCTTTAAAATTGGTTCCTTAGGCTGCTCTGGGACTTTAGGGGGTCTATTTAATTGGCAGGGCTTCTCTCCACCCCACCCTGCTCGGAGTTAGAGGTGGCTGCATCGGCCCCAGCTGTGTGTGTGGGCTTGTGCATTCAGGTCTTGACTTCTGATATGTTCACCCAAGGATGGGAAAGCTTGGTTCAGGTGACAAACTTAATTAGGTCCTTTTTTTCCATCAGTTTTTTTAGCTTTGTAAATATTTTAGTCTGGTCTTCCTCAATAATCCAGGAAGATGGTGAGGAAGAGGAAGCATGGCCTGGGAGACTGAGCACGTGAGGGAAATACAGGAACACTGCAGCAATGCCAGGATGGTTTTAGGCAGGTTTCCCTATCTCCTTTCATTTTCAGCTTGTCTATGCGTGGTAAGAATGAATGAGTTAATGTCAGCTCTGGAAAGGTGTAAGTCAAGATGTGTGTAACTAAGAATTATGAACAACAGAGATGAATTCCACTGCATCCATTAAAGTGAAATGTGCTGTTAAAAATCCTGCACATAAAGGATAGAATGTGTCAAGACTAAAAACAAACAAGCAAGCGATTTTTAACCTTATTAAGGTCTGATGCCTTTCTGTCTAGAGGGCTTAATCTTTTAATACAGAACTATAAAGAACAATTACTTTTATAGGTTACGATTACAATCTAAGATGATTTACTGTTTGGCTTATATTGCTGATGAGAGCTGGGCTGTTAATTTTACTGGGTTTTTCTGATTTGGTGGTCTATCTTGTTCAGGCTCTCATTGCAATTTCTGTTACCTAAAGCTCCTTCATGCTTCCGTGTCAGCAAGTAACTCAGCTATGTAGTACAATTTGTTGAGGATGTAGCAGTAGAAAAAGCATTACCCCCTTCAGATGTGACATTTGGTGTATTACCTGCATGTGCAGTATTGTCAGGGGTGTAGTTTCTGACCTGCAATGCATTATCTGCTCCACTGACTTTGGGGCTGTTTATCACCAGTGACATATTTCTCTGCAGGAACCTGCCATTCTTCTTGTGTCTGCTTTAAAACCCTAAATGCAGACATACAGTCTGCATTTTTGAGAGCAGAATGAAACCAGATTTTTCTTCTTTTTTTTTTTTTTAACAATTCCCTTCAATGTTGTCAGTTAAACAGGGTGCTTCGTAAGCTGCTTTTGCTACAGTAACAAATGTTAAAGAGCAGAGGCACTGTAAGAGTGAAATTAATTATGTATGCTTTATGCTTGTCCAACTAACCACACAGTATTCCCAATGAAATACTTAACACATCTGTGCATTCCTAAAGTCAAATAACATCACTATAATTTGAGACTTATTTTGAACAGCCAAGGAAATATTTTGTTACACCTCCAGGAAAGCCATTCTTTTGGAGGGGGCTTTTTTCATTTGTATGCTTTGATTGTGAGCTACTTAATTTAGTCAAAGATTCTAATTGAGCTTCTTGGCAGACTGCCTGATGTTTGGCACAGTAGGAATCTCTAAGTTTGAACCTTTGGGGATGTTTTCAGAGGAACGTATGTCTTCTATTTCATGCTTTATTGTGGCAGACTGATGAGAACTTCTAAAGCAAATGACAGTTGAGAGAAAATAACTCACACTGGAGTTTGTTCTCCCACTGTTGCTATTTCAATGATGAATTTCAGATAGTCTATTTTGTTTATAATATGTGAGGTTTTGAAATTATGATAATAGATGGCAATGGCAGCAGAATAATTCAGTCATGGAACCAGAGGTTAAGTGTGAAAAGAGCTCTTTAACAGGAATGATTTCTGACTAAGCAATCTGTGGCAGTCACTGGAGCAGCCTTCAGCAGCTGAAGGAGTTAAACAAGATAGATGTTATTTGACAGAGCAGTGTGTGTCATGGTCTCAGCAGACATAATAGGATGAAATTAAGAAATATGAATATTTAGGCTACAGACAAGGCTATTTCCTGATACTAAGACCTGTTCTAGTTTAAATGGTCTCTCAAGGAAAAAAAAAAGCAGCTCCTACCAGGGAATATTTAACACCATGCTGAACTGCTGAACAATATGCTAATCCTCAGAGGAACATTACAGAATTGTCAGCAGGATGAACTAGCTGATCCCTTCCATCTCTGCTCTGTTTAATTTCAATATCTCAAAGTTTCTGCTCGGGAGAATATGAACTCCACAGCTTCGTTTTCCTGTTTCCTTGAGAACTGTCAAGTCTGCAGCCCAGAGAACGACCCAGTGCTGCAGGACTTCCTCCTTTGTTTCCCACTGCCCCTGATTTTCACAAGTTGACTTGTCAGTGATGGCTCCAGCTGAAGCCTTTGAGCTCAATTTACCCTGTTCCATGCCCCGTGAGCATCTCTGTGGTATCAACCAGATGGTTCCATCCTGGAATCACCAACTCTCCAAAGATCCAGGACTTTGAAAGCAGATACACACAAATCAAAAATGTCTTTGACTTCTCCCCTCTACTCACCAGGGAGAAACTGAAGGGTTTACATGAATATCTGCCCCCTTTTTTGCCTCTGGAAATGTGTAGATACTTCCACTTAAATAGACTTGTGTGAAAAATGAGACAAAATTATGCTGAGAATATTTTTTTAAATGTTCTTAACTCTTCAAAGCATTTTGTGTGAGATGAAACTGCTTTTCTGCCAGATCCAGTGTTACAAGCACATGTAGTCATACCTTGGATATTGAGATCTGAATTATTTCTGAGGATTTAGCAAGTTTCTGAGGGTAGTGATGACAAAAAACAGGAGGAGAAGAGGTTTGCCCATCCAAAGAGAAGGCATGAAGGTGTTTGCAGGGCTTTTTGGTGATGAACTGCAAATGTTCAAAATAAGACCAAAGGGGAAACAGAGAAGTCCATAAATACCAGAGGCAGCCATAAAACCCAGACTCCCAAGCACCACTGACGAGCAGGCAGTTCCTCATTAAGAACTTGTTACAGTACATATATATAGTCTCAATCAATTTGTTTTATTTTAACAGTGCACCAGGTGCTTCCCATAAAATTTGAGGGCACTGAGTACTTAATTGAAATCAGCCACATATAACCCCTGTGCTCAAATAAATCTTTTTTCCAGAAGTAATCAACTAGACCTTACCTACATAATTATATACAGAGTAGCATCAAATAGAACCTAATTGTTTCAATAATGATAATCCTGTACGTCCTGTGTACTGATCAATATACTTTTAATAATTGACCTGCCCATACTGAGGACCACTTTATTCAGAGGGATTTTTAACAGTTTTGAGAATGGAAATAGTCCAAAGCTCCCTGTGCTGGTTCTAAACATACAGGGGAAAAAAAAATCAAAAACATCTTTATTTTGTTCTTAGAAAATCTCAGATTTATTTTTTCTCTCATTTTACTACAAAACTGCTTACATTGTTACAGTCTTGATAAAAAATATGATATAAAAAGAAAACTTCCATTTTGAAGGCAGTGACCTCAATTCTCCACTGTGTCACACCCTGAGAAGTTGCCTGCACCTTCCCAACTCCTCCAGGTGACTCTCAAGCACCAGATTTCTTTGGATGTACCAACAGGGGTAAGTAGAGATGTCAAAGGCAAAACGTGATTGTGTTAAATTCATAATGAGAATATTCATTTCATTAACAGGATGCAGTTGCTTCATTTGGACACACCACGAGAATAGGCTAAATAGAACCATAAATAAACATTTCTAATAGCTTGACCATTTCTCGAAGCAGACAGGCTCTGTTGCTGGAGGACATAAAAAGGTTTATTTAATAGAGTTCTGTAACTTCATGTATACATTGAAGCATGTAAACGGCTGCAGTGCCCTACAATGTACACAAAACCCAACGTG
Source organism: Corvus kubaryi (assembly GCF_017639235.1). Classification (NCBI taxonomy): domain Eukaryota; kingdom Metazoa; phylum Chordata; class Aves; order Passeriformes; family Corvidae; genus Corvus; species Corvus kubaryi. Next base: position 5,133,199 of record NW_024581101.1, read on the forward strand.
CTCTCCACAGAGCCCCACCTGCTCCCACTGTGCTGATCCCTGATCACGGCAGGAGCCTCACGTGGTGAGAGCTGTTTGCTACACACAAACCAATACAGCCTAATTACCAGTCAATAAATTCCAGATCCAATCCAATTAGATGTCATAGAGACTCTTGTGTTTAGTAAATGTAACTTATCTGTTTCAACTTGCGAATTTAAGTGGACTAATATTTAATTTATTTAATTGCAGAGTGATACATTCAGTGTATTGTACAACAGAAACAATAAATGCTTCCAAGTACAATCTACTTAGGTTTGTTTGATAAATCAAGTGACTTCTTGTGGGAGAGGATACCCTGAATGCCTTTGAAGTCCTCTTCCTACCACTCCTCTTGTGGTACTTCTTTTTGCAGGAAATTATCTTTAAGTCAGCGTAAAACACAGTTAATACAAATAAAGCTTTAGGATACAGACTTGCTCTTGAGTGAACTTTCACACTTGGACTAACCCACACCAGAATGGCTGTAGGAAGTCCTTTTTAGAGATGTGAAGAAGAAAAGAATTGGGATCATCCACTACAGTACTAGTGGTTTAAAAAACCAGAATCTCTGTATCTCTCCCAGAGGTGAAGCATTTCCAGAAACACTAAATAACTTCAAGAAAAAAACAATTAGAAGAAAACAAGGCTCTTCACACTGGGAAAGACGCCATAGGTGACTGCACTAGTCTGTCAGTACTGCTGCTCTGGGGAGAGATTAGAATCCAAAATCACTGTGTAATGAATAGAGTCTAAATGTAAAATCACACAGGGCTGCCTAGGGAGCAGACAGGCTGCGGCAGCGGATGCTGGCTGATTAAAAAACAGCTGAGATTACTCAGAAGGTGTGGGCACCACGTCATTGCACTGATTTGGGGCAGAGAAAATCCTGAGCAGTAAGGCAGGTCTTGTCCCATGTTCTGTGAAATTCCCTTGAAATGTCTCAGACGTTTTTATTGAAGGTCATGAGCACTTCACCATTTGCACCCAAGCCGATGTTCACTACCACCAGGTGGAGCTCCTTAGGTTCCATAATGTGAAGGTCAGCTCTGGGGCTGTCTCATGACATATTTAGCCATGGAAAATTTACCATGTGTCAACTTGGGGCTCGGAATTGTAGGATGCGATTTGCTGTTGGGTCAGAAGGGAAGAAACCTCCAGTTCTGTTCCAGACTGTTGCAGCTGCTCTGAATATTCCAAACGGTTGCACCCAGCTCATAAACAGCAGTTTATCTAGGGGAGCTGAATTGAAATCTGTAGCCTTGTCTCTGGCAATAGTTGGGAGATAAGCTTGCTTTCATTTTAGAGGTGTTAGGCTCAGCATTAGTAAATTCACAGATAACTTTTTCCTCCTACTGAATATGCAGAATGTGACTCAGAACTGCCTTAAATGCTCCCCAAAGAAGGAAGATGACAGTACGGGGGAATTTATTCCAAAGCAAAATTCTATTGCTTGCAAGAGAAAATGAATAAAGTTGGGAAATCATAGCAGAGAAGCCTTAAGACTCCTCAGCTTAAAATTATTCCTCTTTACCATTCTAGTCTGATCTCTGAAGAACAGCGAAATTACCTGAAAAAAAACCTCTGCATAAATAATTGATTTCCTTTACTCTATATATGGATTCTTTCTTCGTAAAAATATTCCTGTGGAGTACAGTTTGTAAGGCTGTAAGAGTGAAGGATTTGGTCTTTTGCTTAATACACAATGGCTCTTTTTGGTTTTCCTGGCTGTGCTTCCCAGTTCTGGCAAAGAGAAGCTCTTGCACAGCAATAAATGATGGGTTTGGTCCTGGGCTAATGATTTGAATTTTTATCACAATTTATTTCTTCTAGGTTTTATTTTTTGCTCGTGCCAGGGTTAGGTCTAGGTCATTCTGCAAAATTAAATTCCAGGCATGGATATAAACCCCCAAATGAAGTGAGAGAATCATGTTAATGGTGCCTCTGCAGGATTCTGGAGACTGGAGAGGGAGAGCTGATTTTATCCTCTACAGAAAGAGCAAACAGAGGCCCCCGTGGCTTCCCTGAGATGCGGGTGCTGTATCACACAGTCCCTGAAAACATGCATCCATGCACCTGATGGCAAAAACAAGAGTGGTTATTTCCACAGGTCTCTGCACCAGAAAAGAAATATCCTAAAGAGCGCCAGAAAAACTCTTAGCACATATCCTGGGTTTATTTTAATGGAACCAGGTCACAACTGGGACTCACAGGGCACAGCAGGGAACAGCTGAATTTTGCAGGGATAGGAGCAGAATCACGAGAATTAGCATTTTGTGCAGTTTTGTATTCTTCTGCTGCCTCTCTGCCAGCACGGATGGGTGACTGGTATTACCTCTGGTCCACCTGGAACTCGGGCCTGTCAAAAAAATACAAATCACATTGTAAAATAATCAGCTCATGAAAAAGTTCAGGCTGAGATTTGTTTCTCATTTGTCACATCAAAAACAAGAAACCTTTTATTCAGGAAGCTGGAGAGTATTTGACATTAATCCTGCCGATATGCAGGGAGAATAAGTGAGGAATTTTTGTTGTTCATGTGTTCATGTAGCATATTAATGATTTTGATAACAGCATAAGGATATTTAGCTACTGTCTAAAACTAAATTCTTAGGGTCTTGAGACTGCTTTTTTTGCCATGGTTCCAGTAAATTTATACAATTGATTGTTATGTGACTGTTAAAAGTGTGAAGAACAAGATCAAGTGCAGTTCAGACAACAGTAAAAAAAAGATTATTCTCTTTAAGTTTTATGACATCTATTTAGTTTATTGATTGACAGATGAACACACCTGTTTCCTTTTCTCTTTTTTGTTTTTATCAGCAGCTCACTTCACCTTCTGTGGTATTTGTGTGTCCTATGTGTGCAATAGTTGTTTAATGACATTAATTTTAAAAGGAAATAATTCAGCATGCAAATAGGAAGTGAGAGAGGCAAAATTGCAAGAAGTCGATTTCCTTTTTAAAAAAGATGTATTTTTTGTTTAGACCAACAGTCCTCCTATGGAGGTTGAAAAATGTAGCATGGACTAAATTTAACTTCACTACTGTCACCAAAGATAATAATGTGTCCACCTTCTGACAGAACAAACTAAATGACACTCGCTCCACTAATATTTACCAGCATTTGGGTCTCACGGGAAGGGCTATCCATGAGTGACGGTAGCTGGAAAAACAAATCCGTGCCCCTCATCTTGCAAAGACACATTATTGGGTGAGACTTATGGGCTGCAGCAGGGATGCAAAGCACAGAGCCATCCCTGAGCTGTTAGGGGTGGCTTGGAGATGCTGAGTTTGTTTTGTCAGATATTCAGAACAATTTCCTACAGCTGAGTGATTGCCTGCAATTGTTACAATGCAACACCCTGCTGTGGAAGTTTCCCCAATGGAATCTGAGAGCAGAAAATCTGCTTTCTCACCTATTAAAAGTCAGTCTTTTCCTTTGAAGGACTTGCATGCACAGGAGACTCAGGTTTCTATTTTTTTATTGTAATGTTTCTTCTTGGCTTGCCAAAAAAAAAAAAAAAAAGAGTTCAGGATAACCCCCTCTTTCTCCAGCTGATTGGTTTAAGAATCCCATCTTCATCTCTGCACTTAGGAATCTAAATGTGTATTCAGATGTTCAGCCCCAGAAGGGCAGACCTGGAGCTGGGCAGAACCATTTCCAAACAGAACAAAGAAATACCTGATGTGTGTTAGACACCACAGTTAAGAAATTTGGGTGCTGTTGCAGCAAAACAAAGTTAAAACCAAACCTCTGAGCAGTGCATGTAAAGCTGGGGAGAGCCTGACCTGTCTCAGCCCTGACACCCTGCAAACAGGACAAAACCTGTGGCCCGTTATTATCTGTGGGGATCTTGTCCTCCTACAAAAATGTGATTTCTTTGCAGCTGTGGCACGAAGATTACAGCATTCAGACCTGGAGCCCTGTAACCATGAGGAAGTGAATGAAGTGCTCGTTTTGGTGCTGCTGATTCTGGAACACTTTTAGCAACCGTGAGCAGAAAATTAGGAGTTTATTTAGGATAATGAGCCTTACATCACTTTCATCATGGAAATGCAACAACCACAGACATACTCAAATCAAGATGATCAAATTTTATTGCATTAACTTGTTAAATTCTTTCAATGGTGTTAAAGGCAGTAGGTGCATTTTTTTCAAAACTCTGTCTGAAAGACAACAGCAACAATCAGTGACTTGCACAGGTCTCCAGTTTCTGTTCTGCTCTTGAGCATTTTCATGCAATTAGAAAAGCAGATCTGGTGTAAAAAGCAAACCAGTGCTACAGCTGGGGGAGTATTTCCTCTCCTGGACACCCCATCTCCACAGCCTCTCTCAGCTGTCACTGCCCCTGAGGATGAAGGCTGACCAGCCATGGTGACAACATTGCACTTCCACCCCTGTCTGTGTGGTCTGTGTGTCAAACAGCAAAATTTCACCTGCATCTTTCAGTGCCTGAGTAGGTAACAAATACAATCTCATAATCAGAAGGAAATAGGGGATGTAGTGAAGAAGCTGTATGATAATGTTCTGAAAGAAGTTAAATTTACTTAGTTATGCACAAGGATGGTTGACTAACATAGATACACCAGATCTGTAATGGCAATTCTGTAGTTTCTGACCCCATTTTCAGTTTAGCTTTATGCTTATGTCTCTTGGATGGACAGCTAAAGAGACCCAGCAGAGGCACATCAGTCTCTGTGGTTTGTACCTCACACGAAACCTTTCACAGAAAATGCACAGAGCAGTGGGGGGCTTGAACACAGCATCCTCCATTTTCTTAGTCATAAGATTTCAGAGCCATGCTTAAACTAGCCTATATTTAGCTCTATTAATTTTTGTGCTTTAAAAGGAAATAGAGTTGCTTCAACAGGAAGACAAAGGTCTTTGTTATGCTCTGTAAAATTGTTACAATGCCTTAGAAAGTGGAATGAGGTGTCTGGAAGTTTAGTTCCAGAGGCCTCTCTTCCACCATGGGAAGTGGAAGATGTCTCAGATGTAAAACATGGGAAGAGCTGTTTCAGAAGAGGATCCACATTAAATTATTAGAAGTGCTCAGCTGGGCAGAGAACACTGAGGACAAGAGGATGCTACCAAAATCTCTGAAATATCAAAAATAAGTGCAAGTTTTTAACTCAGAAAAAATTTAATCTGACTCTTAGAAATCCAAGTTCTATTCAAGGTTAACTTCATGTGGCACAGATAAAGTTCTCTCTGTGTATTAAAGGCACTTGAGTGCCACCAAGTAGAGAAAAAGATTAATAAGGTCTGCTCAGTTCCCACCTGTTCTTCCATGGATCAATCTGTCATGGTCTCCTCTGATTTTACTGCAGCAAAACATAACTTTAGACTTGAATATAAATCTGACTTGCAGAGTTTACCCATTGAAACATAAGATATGAGACTAGAAAAGAAAAAGCCATATAACAGAGTGCCTTCTCTGCTGAAGCAAATCTTTTCTCTCTCCTTGGAGAGAAGGATGGTGTAATGTGGACAGATTGCACTTCTCACATTCTGGAAGAACGGTTTATTCCATGTTCTGACAGCATTTATTTGGATGGTGAAGAAATGGCTTATAAGAATTAGGGGGAAAACGTTATATTTGCCATGAATTACCCTCCTTGGAAATCTGTAATATAGAATAATATCAGTCAGTTGGTGCCTTTTGAAAAATGTTTGTCATCAGATTCTTATTTCAGAAACCAGATGCTAAGGGTGGTTTTAGCAGAAAAGTCATCACCGCAGCCCCTGGATAAAAACCCAAACCAACAACACTGGGAAAACCTGTACTGGTGAGAACAGTCTGGCTGGGGATACAAGCAACCAAATACCTGTAGATGCACAACTCTAGGACCACAGCAACATCGACTATTTCAGGTTGGAAATGACCTTTGAACATTTTCTGTTCTACTCCCTTAAAAATAAGGCTTAGTTTGGTGAGGTTGCTCAGCATTTTCTGCTTTTGAGTGTTGAATATCTCCAGTAATGGAGATTTCCCAGCCTCTCTGGGCCCTTGCTCCAATATTTGACCGTCTTCAGCATGAAGAAACTCTTGCTTAGATTCAATAACACCTTTCTTTTGCTGCAACTTCTGCCCATAGCCACGAGTCTGGTTGGGAATCTCTGAGAAGTGTCTGGCTTCATCTTCCCAGTGAAACACTCATTAGTGATCTCTCATGAAAAAAAGTCTGGCAAGGTACTGTATGTCCACAACCAGGCAAATGCCTGGTAAAAGTGAATAATCCCTTCTCCTGAGCTGCTGGCTGTGCTTTTGCAAGTGCAGCAGAGAACGAAGCTGATGCACTTCAGGTCTGAATTTTGCTCTTACTTTATTTTTAGAGTAATTTCTTAATCTATTTAAGGAATCCCAGAAATTAAGTATCATTTAATTGCTTTTTATATGCGATAATAAAATTAGTTCTTCACAGAGCTCACTGAGAGCACAGCTAAAATAAGTGTTGCTTACAGAAATGTCCTGATTTTCTACCTGGGAGTATTCCACTGAGGCTCTATGGAGCTATATGGGTAAAATTTGTCATGTTCATTTATATCACAGATGACATAATGACATCATAGAGACCAGGGCAGAATAATAGATAAGTTGTACCTTTTAATCCGAAATTTCTGAATCCAGCAGTCCTTATGGTATTGTAGTGCCCTCAAACTTGCTTTGGGAGTCTGAGTCAAAAGCAATCCATACTTCTCACTGTCTGTACGTGCTGCTAGGCTGACAGCTCCCAGAAGCTCAGATGACCAAGACTACCATGAATTTTTAACTTAGTTCCAGGCTTTCACCATTAACATCTTTACCTGACAATCTTCAAATCAGAAACTTTTGAATTTTTGATACAGAGATATCAATTTCTGGTGTTAAAAGTAGTGAAAAGGGATTATTTTAACAGTATTACAGATGGAGTCCTTTCACTCTGCTCTCTACTGCCTCCAATGTCAGCGTTCCCTCCATGAATAAAGCAGAGTGTAAATAAGAGACCTGTCCATGCAGAAGTTGAAACACGTTGTAATGAGATGACAGCACATTCCAGATAGCAAACATTGGTAATAAACAACCCCTGGCTCTATTTATTACGACTCTGGGATATCTAGGCACAGACAGAAGTCTTGAAATGGCACCATGAGAGAGGAGCCAAGCACATTCAGAGAACCTTTTCTGATAAGCCCAATCTCACCGAGGTTTTTGCATGAGCAAAATGAATGTGCTTGGTTGAATGGTCCCAAACAGCAGATAGGGAAGCTCAGCAAGAGATTATCTGAACTTTGGGGGGAAAAAAACCTAGTTGTGTTAGAAAAGGAGTCGCTGCAGGATGTTTGGCAGTAAAACAGGTATGCAGGGAAAAATAATTTATTTTTTTTACCAGTATTCCTGAATATATGCAGGTGAATCCAGTCTGAAAACTCACACAGCTCTGTCAGTCCCACTGAGAGCCACGGAGCTTCTTATTTCTGAAGTTTCAGTAAGGAAACTGCCCAGGCTTCCTGAAAGATGCAGGTGATCCAGACAAGGATGTTGGTGCATTATTCGATAATCACAGGTTGATTTAATTGAGTGATTTAATGCACCATGCATGAGATTCAATTCTTAATGGACCTAATTCAATCCAGTGGTGCTTCTTGCTTGAAAGGTGATGCAGGCAGAATGGAGTGAGGTGCTGGATGCTGTGGAAACTGCATTTTACAGTTTTACACTTTTATAAAGAGTGGCTGTTCTGCTGAATGTTATGTAAGGTTCAGGAAATGGCATCAGAAATTTCATGCCATTTAAAGTCCGCTGCACGGAGGGTATTTTGCTGCAATTCAGTATGAAATCACACATATTTACAGTATGTTAATTTATTTTCTCTCTTAATTTTGTCACTGACATGTTTTGACACCAAAGAAATAATTATTTAATGGAATAGAAAAATCATCTTGTGAAAGAGCTGTTGTATTTGGGTGTCCAAACACACAATCTGCTTTAATAGCAAACAAAAATGACTACATTTGGAATGGAGATGCTTGGGTTGAATGTGGAGAATTCTCACAGTTCACAACCACCTTACAATTTTAAGAATTTGCCAATTTTTTTAATGCTAACTTAGCAAACCAAATTGAGAAAATGTCTTTGTAGATAATCAACAAAATGTAATACATTTAAATGTCTAAATGACAGATCAATCAAGCTCAGTCTGGAATCATCCTTAATCTCCCTGTGACTCTTCACAAGTTTCCTGGATCAGAAGGGTGAGAGAGGCTGGGGGTCAAGGTCAGGAATAGACTTTGCACATAGGCAGCAAAGAGACAAACCCATAAATTTTACAGTAATATGAGTCAAAGCTGCTGCATTGCATCTTCCCTCTTCCCTGCAGTGCAGTTGCAACAGGTGCAATATGGCAAGAAAGGGCTGGGTTTCCTAAACCAGCAAATGGAAAAGTGTGCTTTTCCTGTTAGTACCGGGATATTTTCAGAAAACGTCTCTCTGAAAAATATCTCTGTTTTCTGTTTTGTTTGACATAGTGATCATTCTCAGAAAAGGTAGAGGCAATAAGGCTTGAAGAAGCTGTGCTGCTTCTGCCATTCATCCAAGGTCTGTGTGCTCCCTGTCATCCTCAAGTCCTACTGACACTGAATCTCTTCCCCCAGACTAATGAGAGCAATGAGAAATATATTCCTGTCCTGATTCTGTCGTTTGCCATCAGTGGAGCCACAATACAGCTGAGCAGTTTTTTTTTTTTTCCCAAGGGATCATAAAAGGCAACAACCTGAAAAAGAAAATGCAACCCCAAGGATTATCCTGCTGTACTTCAGGGTAACTCTTCATACTGTAAAACAAAATATAACTGGAAAAACAGCAAAAGAATGAGTCCCCGTCTGCTGTATGGATAAAGAAGTGTAATTTCTATGTTATTGCACATGTTCTGTCTCGTATTCAGAAGCTTTCTCATTTCTCCAAGTTTAGGTGTAAGAAGATGAAAGTTTTAACCTCTGCTGCAACTAATACATTAAGCTCAGAAAGCGCCACCATAAATTACCTTTTCTTTACCTTTTTCTGCCATTGTACAGATAATAAATTGTCTTCCTAATGTAACCAGTTTTATTACATTCTTGAACTTAGCAGAAGGCAGATAATCACCTTTGCACCATTAGACTTGATTAAGTTAAACTCAGAAATTGGACCTGGAAAGCACTGAACTGTACATTTCACAGGCCGAGTTTAAACACACATGAATATTTTTCAATATTAATGACTCAAAGGGGCTTCGTTTTTACAGTTATGCAAATAGTTTTCCTGGTTGTTTTCTACAGAAAATTAATGTCAGGGACATATTTTACAGCATGTAAGATGACATAATGCAGAGCATCAAAAGCAACCAACCATGCAGGTGAAGTTCTGTTCTTAAAACCAAACCTAAAATGGTCTTTTAGACTTGTGTGTGTTAAGTGCTCTTCATACAAAGTAGGGTACAATAATATTAATTCCATTAATTCAATTTAATCATTCTAGTATGAAATGATTTTTTATGAGTGAAGTTGGTTTTTTTTTTTTTTTTAATTAATGAACCTCTGATTTTCAGTTTACACTGTGCATGAAACCCTTGTTCTGAACTTGTATGAAAGTAACAATGAAGTGGAATATTTTGATATTTTGGATCCCAATTTAGTTCACTACACTGCGTATTGAAGGATAACATTAGAGAAACTTTTCTCACTGCCTCTGTGTCTGAAAAGGAAGACTTCCTTTATTTTCAACTCCTTTTATTTTCTCTCTTTTACTCTCTTTCATGCTTTAACTTTCCATTTAGTGCATATGTATAACTTTTTAGGCTTTATAATAATGCAAGTTATTATGAAAATCTACATTTTCTTCTTGCCTTATAGCCTAACGAGTCTCAGATTGTTCCCTGTGTGTACAGATACATATATTAACGATAGTGAAGCAAATGAGCTGTTAGTGAGGTGAGAAATACCTGGCAAGTGCTTTTTGGTCCCTGTATGAATTCTCTTCACAATCCAGTTCCATGCTTTGTCGGCAGTTAAGGCTGTTAACCAAGCTAAAAGAACTTCACAGCCAATTAAAAGGAAATTTCTTTGAATTCCTTTTCTTTACAGGAAGGAATAAGCAAGTGAGAAGGTTCTTGGCTATGAATGTTCCAGTAGACGTTGTTAAACTGTGTGAATGCAAACTGAAAACTCCATATTTTGCTGCAGTAATCGTAGGGTGGAAGGTGAAGAAAATTTGGCAGTGGAGTCAGATAAGTCTGAGACATCATCTTTTTTTCTTTAATGATTCATCTTTCACACATTTAGCTTGAAAGAGTAGCTCTGATTAATTCTGCTTTGGAATGAAGTGGCCTTCCAATGCCAAAAAACGTGAGAGACTTGGACTGAAAGCATGCCCACCGCCAAGGCTGGATGTGAGTGCTGTGTTCAGGACTAGCAAAACTGCTTGAAAATGTGTGGGTTTTTTCCAAGTGCTTCCCTGAAATGGAGCAACTTAATTTGGTTGCTCTGCAGCATTATTTGATTGTGAGGATGCTCAGACATTGATTCATCAAACCCAAATTGCTTACAAGGAAAGGTCACAGGTGCCTACTAGTTCATAAGATAACTATTAGCCCTGATTTAGGGTTGAAATTGCTATGGATTTCTCACATTTTCAACAACCTGTGCCTTTCCAGGAACTTACCAAAAAATAATGAAGCAATGGCTCAGGAAAATCACATTCATTATCATCTGTACTTGTCCAGAATAAAAGTTTGATCGCAAACACTTGTACTTATAAAAGATTTCCTGTGTTCTCCAGCACTGTTAGGAGAGTTATGTACTGTTTCTCCATCGCATTTCTGAGGGCAAAAAGGCCATTTTCCTTGCCTGCTGCTATAAACCTCTGATGAGAGGTGAGTGGGACATGATGAACTTCCACACTCCAGAATTTTTGAAGGTGTTCCTCTTCCTGGGTGTGTGGCTCCCAGTGTTTAGCACAAGATAAACCTCGTGTGTGCAAACAAGTTCATTAAAATTGCAAGAGCCTGTAGCACATTTGTAACAGCTTGCCCAAAGGTTAACATTTATGATTTTGCACTGCCAACATCCTTGCTTTTATGGGGCACATTTGTATGCTAAATTGCCTATTATGTTAAGCTGTAAGTTCCCATTTAGCAGCATCAGGAATAAGGTTTGACTATAAGTGTTCAGATTTTATTAGTGCTGTGCTAGTCTTCTCAACAGCTCAAACTTCCCACAGCCTGAAAATTTGCTGCAACCTCTGGAGAGGTTCTTGTGTACGAGATGGGTTTAGGAGCAGCTGAGTTAGATAAGGAGCATGGGAAGAAATGTGAGGCACTGCTCACTGGTGGGAAAAAGATGCCTTGCTGTGGCTAACCTCTACATGAATCCTAAATGTCATGTTTAAGCAATGATTGCATCTAAAATAATCTCAGTAGCACCCCTTTCTTCATTTAACGAGACCAGAAAGGTCAGATGAAAATATTCCAGGGGAAAGGATGTTTTATTGGCAGGTAAATATGTCCAGTTGCTTTGTTTTTTGCTGTAGGTTACTTCCCAACGCACAACCTAGCAGAACAACTGTGATATACCAGCCCTGTAAGCAGAAATGGCAAATTTCAGCTGTATATGCAGTTCTCAAAGGTAAGAGAAATGTATTTGCTAATGAAACCGTGCTTCACTCCGTCTTCCCTTGCTACCAGGGATTTCTCAGGAGATCCTGGGACTGAGGGACTTAAAAATGTCACAAAAGCCTTTCAGTTCCAGGTCACCAGTTTGACAGAGCAGGGACCTGATTTCAGACAGTGTTTTAAAAGCCTCCATGAATATCTGCTAACGTTAGCAGTGACTGTAGTCTGCCAGTGGTGACTGACTATGGAAAGTAACTTAAGTAACTTGACAAAAATAACAGAACTCAAGTCTTTAGCCCAGGCTTTCTCTGCAATTCAAAAAAAAAAAAGGTGGGACAGATTTCTTGATTTCTTTCTGCGTTCCTTTGTCAAAAATGAGAATGTGAGAACATACAGATGCTGCTCTGCTCCTAAGCTTTTCCTGCCATGCTGGAAAACAGCATTCAAAGCAGATGCACTGATGTCCCTCACAGGCTGACCAGGCCAGGTTTATTTTGCATGGTGCCTGTAAGGATGAGAGTCTGTGTTTGCAAATTGTTACAGAGCTTGAAAAATATTATCACTGTAATTATTAGAACTATTATTAGCTATTCACCCCAAGCAAAAGCAGAAAACACAAAAATGGAGTTTCAGGTTGGTCATACAGAAAAATAAATATTTTCCAAGATTGACAAACAATCTTTTTATGTAACAGGATGTTCTTAGAGGCAAGCAAGATGATAAAAGTAATGTAAAATCCTCCAGCACAGTCCATGGCTGAGGAGGGCTGCCTCAGTCACTGATTAAACAGGCTTGCAGAGTTGTGTGTTCTGCAGAACTCACCATTTTTCAGTGATTGTAACAGCTGGAGTGAGGAAGGTGCTTTTTTCTGTGCAGAATACAATATCATTTCCAGGAGACAGAGGTCCCACATGAAAGCCCCGAGGTCTCTGTAGGAATCTGTCTAGCTGAACACACTGACTTTGTTGCTAGCAAAGGCTGCAACCTCCAGCAAATGCAGACAGTGCTTTACCTATTAAGACAATCCGTAGGGGAGAGACTCGAGGAAAGAAGCTCAGAAAGTTGGTGGGTTTTTTTTTTTAAATGACCTATTTAAAGTTACATTTTTCAAATAATTTAAGGAGAAGACTTAGTTAATGCTACTTAATCAAAGTTCCCTGCAAATAACTTAAAGGTGACAGGTCAGCAGAGACATGCTTACTTAAAGACAGTATTTTAAGATTTAAAATGCTAAGAGTCTTACCAAGTCTAATCTGCTAAAAATTATAATAAAGCATAAGAGAAGTTCAAACCTTATTTATTTCAAGATCAGATTTATTATTCTTTCAAGACCTTGCAGGCAGAGAAACAGACAAGAATTAACACAGCAACAATTTGTGTAAAAGCACACAGCCTATATACAATGGTGGATGGATGATGACTGATCCCTTTTGTTATCCAAAATATTCGGGATTTCTGGTCAATTATTCTCTATGGCCTAAATGGGGTTTGTGTTTTAGGCAGTTAAAATTATTTACTTTGGGAGTTGGTTTTCTTTTTACTGAGAAAATGTGACATCTGTAAATACACTGCAGTACTGTGCTATTTCCAAGTTCTTCTTGGTTGTAAAGTTATTTTTTAAATGGCTGTTGCTGCAGTTTGAAATGAAAATGGTGACCTTAACAAGCACTATCATTATTATGCCTTCAAGGGACTTACCCACTCTCTTTCACTCTGATACTCAGTGTCTGACTAGCTTGGAGTTCTGGATCTATTATTTTGCTGAAATCACTAAAAAAAGGGGACTCTGCTTTGTCCTCTGTTGCTTTCTGTGGGTACATTTCATATTAGCATACTGCACAGCAGGATTCTCATTTCAAGATAGTAATTGGAATAATATTCTAATTAGAATCACACACCTAGAACTTCACTTTTCCTAAGTCAGAGTTGCATGGTGAATAAGTAATTGAAGAACAAACCCAAGTGATTTTCTACTTTTTATTAGGCTAAGAGAGTAGCGTGGAGTATCCAGTGGAGGCATCCCAGACTGCTGCAAGGGGAGAGTTCACTGCTATAACGTGGTAGGAAAGGAAAACAAAAAACCCACCAGCTAATGAAATGGTGCAACCCACAAGCTCAAAATTCTGAAGAAGACTTTGACATAACCACTGATATATTACTAGCCTAAAACCAAAATATAACTCAGCCTTGCAGGCGGGGCTGGGAGAGTGACAGGGTCTGAGCACCCTTTTTATATCAGAGCACTCCTGGAATTTCAACCAGCTCAGTAAGGGAAGAGCAGGGTTCTGAGAGAGGGGGAAGATCGCACCTTTGTGCATTCTCTAAATCAGTGCTATCCCAGCCAAAAACAATCCAGGACACATTTTAGAGCCATTTGAAGATTTGTGAGGCAGGTGTGCCAAGCATATTAAGAACAAAGCAGCAAATCCAGACAGTTCTTAAATACCAAATGATGTGATTTAGTTTAGAATGAAGCAATCAGCATTTGGAGAATGCTTTTAATAACACTGTGTGTCCCTCTGGAAATTACCTATTCAGTGCAGGAAATTTCTGTTTGGTTATTTCTGCAGGTAAACATTGTATTTATTACATTCACAAAGCAACAGAAATTTAGATTGCTGAGCCTAGAAAAGCTCCTGTAGCATTTTCTTTCTCCTTTACATTTATAATAAACATGAATTATATATGGAGACAGCCATGCTTTGTTTAAACTGTTGCACTAAGTACCCCTTGACAGCAGTAAATCAATGGTTTCTTTTCTCATACATTTGAAAGAATGTAATAACTGGAATAAACAATTAATCTGATGGGTACAAGGAACTCTCTGGAGCTAAGTAGAAGAATAATACTGTTCTATTGTTCATACATTTGTCATTTGTTGATGGTCACACTTTATTGACTTTACATATTATTTGTCCAATTATTTGATTCTCAAAGTTATTTTGAATAATTTATTCAGTATTCACTTAAACTGATGTCTGAAATTTATTTTTTTGCTTGATCTCCAACTAAGAAGCCAATTATGATCAGCTTTAGAAGTTATTAACCAGACTTCAGTTTCTATTTTTGCTACCTAATTAAATCTAATGCTCCTGGTACTACAGTGACACTTGGGCACTTAAGGTGTTAATGTGGTTTTTTTTTTTTTTTAATGGTAGTATTTGTATAATATAGATGCATATACATAGAGATGAGATAATGAATACATATATATATATATTTATAAATGCCAGTGGCTACTTGCTTATTAACTTGAAGGACCAGGATGAGCTCCAGTTGGGCTTTAAGGCTGTTTGGATGTGTCAGGAGACAATATGGGAGTGAAACTGTTCAGAGGAGCTTTCATCAGGCTTCTGTTACGTGGCGCCCTGGAGGTGCCATGGACATTATTAAATTAATGGGGGAAACACAGATGGGTGCACAGTGACATTCCATGGACAAGCAGGAAATGTTGGATAATAAATTCGCAGAGCTTGCTCCATTTTGTATCTCCTGATTTTAGAAATGGAGGAATTTAAACCACTCACATGAGAGAAATAAATGCTGCGTGAAGCGTTCCTGCTCCGGTTCCTCTGTCTTTGCTAAGTGAAACCAAGGAACAAGGAAAATTATCCTATTACCCATCATACTTACTGAAACTCTTGGGGTTTTTCATTAAATGCAGAGACATTTCACTTGAAGTTCCAAACATTTCTGATTGGGATTGGCCTTGCGCATATGCAGACCTGATTGTTCCTTACCCAGACATTAAACAGGGTCAGTTAATAGCTTTGTCCCAGATAAACTAATTGTTGACCATGGGTGAAGGGCTGGAACAAGCAAGCAAGGCTAGGACCCCACATGTAGGGAGGAAAAATGAAGTATTTCCCCCCCCACGAAGCTTCATGACATTTTTACACTGAGAATATCAACCATGACATCTACAGTCACATAACTGAGAGCACAGGAGACCTTCCTGGTTTCTTTTTGAGGCTGACAGGGACCAGATCCGTTTGGGACAGGACAAGTCCAAAAACATGATCCTGCCTTTGGGAGGCAATGGATATCAGTGCTGTGAAAAATATTTATCTTTGCTTCCTGCCAACCCTGGGAAAGGATTATGAATAGTTTCTGTGTAGCCAGTGGTATTGATGTTTAAATGATCAAAAACATGGCTTTGAACATCTTTGTCTCAAGGCCTGGATAATTTCTTCTTCAGAAATGAAACCAAGCCATTGTAAAGCTGCTGAGAAAAGGAAAAGAAGCTCCCATGGATGGACTCATATGTTTTAAAATATTAAAAAAATATCAGAGTTACAAGTTTTACTCTTTTTATCCAGAAAGGGGTTTATGTTTGGGGAGGATGGGGCAAAATATGTCATAAATTCCTTCTGCTAGGAAAAAATAGCATTGTTAGGTTCACTGTTTCCTCAGTAATATTTCTGAATAAACACAGATTTCTGTATTGATGAAGGAAACATCAAGAGTTGTTTAATTGCAGTCTTTTTTTTCCCCTTTTAAATTCCCTCACATTCTTTTTCCTTGTACTAGCTATCAATTTATTCATATTGCTTAGATTATCCTGTCTGCCTTTCTTTTCCCCACTCACCCTCCATATCTTCCCTAAACCAACAAATTTTTGAACCTTTTCGCTTAATGTGGGCTTTTATTTCAGGTCTGTCACCTCTTGTTATGTACCCAAAGAGGGAGGGGAGCGTTGGAGTTGACCATGCACCAAAGCAGCAGGCAGAACTTGCAGGCAGCCTGGATTTCCTTCATGCCTGTATACTGTAACCTGAAGGTAAAAAAAAAAAAACCCAGACAACAAACCCTCTTCATTTTGTCCTTGAATGCTCAGTGAGAGAGCTCCTTCACGGAAGGCACAGAGGGATTGATGGCGGGCCGGTGTCATTTGCCGTAAGGATCTGACGCGCTTTAACCCTTGAGGTTATTCACTGCATCCCACTTGTCCAGGCACTTGCACTCCCTCTCCCCCTGCCTCCTGTGCTGTCTCATGCATTGCTGTGCTTACAGATGCACGTGGGCACACCTGGCTGCACTGCTCCTGTCAGAAGATAATCTGCCATTCTGGTTTCAGGCTATGCTAAAAATGTCTCAGAAATTGTCATAAATACTGAGCACCAGGTTTGTAACTGGATGCCTCTCCTTTCATACCAATTTTAACATTAAGTCCTTCATTTGCTAACATAAAAAGTATGGTAACTCTGTATTTTCTTTTCCCCCATTTCTATATCTTTTTCTAAATTACTCAACGTGAAAAGGAAGGTGAAAAAGTTGGCTTGAAAAATTTGAGGAGCTCACTAGCTAAAAACTCCCAAAGGTAAGCTTTTCCATGTTTGCAAGATCAAGTGAAAGAGATAATCCAAGTGTGATGGTTGGATAAGGCTGATGATTACAAAAAGCCAAATGACAATGAAAATAAAATAGAGCTTTGAATTAAGACGACCTAATTTTATTTCCCTTCTCCCACTGACTGGCTCTAATAACTTTTAAGGACAAAGCTGTTCTGCATGACCACACTGGTATTGCATCCTCTGCTGAGATGTGAGTCCTCCTCTGCATTTTTCGTGAAATATAGTGAAATTAAAATGACAGATAATTGAGTGTGTAAAACAGCTTGGCAATCACAAAGGCGAGCCTGGCTTCCATGCAGCCAAGAGACTTGCTGGCAATAATTCTTGTTACATTAGGAGGAAAAAAGTCAATTCCAAGATAACATTTCCTGGCTGATCTAAGGCCTGGGTGTCCTTACATTTTGTTTAGCCTTGTTACAGATGTTTGATGGAATGTGGACAGATAATTGAGTGAAGGATCAAGTCTTATTCCTGGAATTGCTTTCAGGGCTACCAAAGTAAATTTTCTCAGTTCGATAACATCAAGAAAGCTTTAAGTAAATGAAACATCTTGTACTGTGGTCAGAGACATGAAACGTACCACTGCAATAACCAAAGCAGTCATATTATCAAGAAATATGCCAAAGGAAGCCAGTAGCATTCTCATTTGAAAAGAAAGAAATAAAACAATTATTGTAATCAGAATTCAGGGAGGGAGAATTGATCCCACTTTTGAAATCCATAAAACTGCATGGAGGAATAAAATGTGTTAAATGCAGTAACACCTGTAGTCACTATTTCCTCTCTACTTACGCACAGCGTAGTCACAGTGTGCCTCAGTCCTGCAGAAGGTGATAATTGCTTACTGCCAAAACAAAACAATAGCAAATCATTATTATTCTCATGATAGTAACAGGGTTCATTTTTTTGTTTGTTTTCTTTTTCTTGCAATGAAGTCGTGTGTGCACTCCATTTATTTGACTTCCTGTCAGAATATTAACTCTTACTCTGTTGTTTTTCTGCTTCCCAGTCACTGCACTTCCAGCACTGCATTTTCCAGTCTTCCTGGTGCAGGCGCTGACATTGCAGCAGCTCAGGGTAGTCTGTTCCCTTCTGTCACATCTGCTCAGACCTAAGGTGACGTGGATATACTGAGACACGACTTGATGAAACACAAAACATCGGCAACAGGAAGTCGTGCTCTCTCTTGGCCTTGGGGACAAGCATGGAAACTGAAATTCTAATGCAAAAGACACCACAGGCAGTTGTACATTTATTTACTGGATTCATTGATTGAGTGAGAATATTCCATTTCAACAGGGAAAGTAGTTGGTAATATTTAATGAAAGCATTGGCTGAACTGTGTGATTTCAACATATGTTTTTTTCTCATTGCCTATTTTGCAAATGTTAATGGGAAAGTCATAAATGAACAGAAGGTCAATCTAAGTCATTCCTACTGCTTGTTAGACACCAATTGAATACATGATTAAACAATGTGCAAGCCTTGTTCTAATCCCATTCATGGAATGATTTTTATTCTGTAGAAATATTTTTTTTATAGGAAGATCATATATAGAAAGCATGTCATGACAGATTTATCAACAAACTCAATTAAACTAAAAGCTAGAATGCCTGGGCTAGCAAAATTGTACAAGAGAAATTGCTTCAGGAAGTTAATGATAATGCATTATATCCAGTGATGATCCAGCCTTCCTTCTGATTCAGGCAAAGATTTAAAAAAGAAAAAATACCGCAAAGCCAAATCAGAATCCTTTGCACTGTATCAACACAAAAGAATATGACCCTTTTAATCTTAACATGAACTGGAGGCTCATAAAGCTCTTTCTAAAACCAAATCCTAAGTGTTTATTGCTGGTAATGGACGGGCACGGTCAGGAAATGAAGTTCTCTCAGTGAGAGGGGTCTTTTCTGTAGCCATGTTAGCAGAGCCCGTTGAGGGGGTTCATCCTTTGTCTTTCCCAGGTAGAAAAACCTGCTAAAGTACTCTAAATTCCCTTTTCCCTGGTAGAGGATGAAGCTGGGGGAGACACAGGTCACAACTAATATTTATGAAACCTTATTATTTATTGAGCTGGTGTTGCTAATAGAATCCAGTCTTTCTGATTAATTACAGATATCTATACATCCATGCACTCCCCCAGACAGCTCACTCCAGCCACCTGGAGAGCCACAGTGACAGGTCAGTGTGGAAGAGGCTCAGGGGTGTGTGTGTGATGCTGGTCTCTGTTTGAATAAAGCAGCCACCACCTCCTTGGATAGGTTCCATTTTTAATGCTACTGTGCGCTGCCGGCTCTGGACAAACCCAGCAGCTGTGGAGCTTTACCCATTTTTGCAGGTTCAGCCAGGCAAACCCCAGAGCTCATCAGACCTTGGAAGGCTTTCACAGGATCACAGAATCAATTAGGTTGGAAAAGACCTCTAAGTTCATCAAGTCCAACCTTTGACCCAACCCCTCTGTGTCACCCAGACCATGGCACTAAATGCCACGTCCAGGCTTTCCTTAAGCACCTCCAGGGGTGATGACTTCACCACCTGCCCAGGCAGCTTTTTCCAGAGCTTGACAGTTCTTTCTGTGAAGAAATTCCCCCGAATGTCCATCCTGAAGCTCCCCTGGCTCACACTGAGGCCATGTCCTCTCATCCTGTCACTTGTTGCCCAGAATCAGAGCCTGACCCCTCTGGCTGCCCCCTCCGGCTGCCCCCTCCTGTCACGGAGCTGTGGAAAGTGATAAGGTCAGCCCTGAGCCTCTTGCTCTCCAAGTTAAAAAATGCTCTCTCTCCACATTTCCTTACCCTCTCTTTTGGGACCTCCCTGTCCATCCCCACACATCAGCAGCTCTGGACTCAGCTCACACAACTTCACCCAGAGGGTCTGGCACCCCCTGAACTTCCAGACAGGCACACACCAAACTCTGTGTGAGGGATAAAATGCCATCTGTACTCCTGCCAGGGCGTGCACAAAGGGCTGGGATGCATATTCATGGCTCCACTCTCTGGACTGAAGGGACAATATTAATTCATAATCAAGATTAATTTTCTGTGCCCGGCTGGATTAACATACTTGTAGCCAATTTTGGGACAGGTACCTGAATTCAAGTAATTAATGTGTGCTGAAAAACCTAAAGAGCTTCCATTTGAATTTATTTCTTAATTTTTAGAAACCCTCTCCCCCACCTATTGATGATATCATTGCTACTCGAGAAATAAAGGCCTCTGCTTTTCTATTGGGCTGCAGCTGGATCTTGGCTTGCTCACAATATTCATTATTAGATGAATAAAAATGTTGATTTTGCTATTTGAGCACTGCCTGCTTGTTATTTTTTCCATGTTAAGTGCAGGTTGGTGTCTGTTTGTTAAAAGACAAAAGAAAATCAATACAAGTGTTGAAAAGGAACCTTGGGTATTCAACTTTGCAAACAAAGTTCTTAAATAAGCACCAAGAAAAGTAGTAATAGAAAAAATATGAGTACCTGACTTAATTACCAGTGCTCACCTGAGGAATATTGCTCTTTCAAATATAAAGGACCAAGTGGAAAAAGCAAAAAACTGTTTTTCCAAGGAAAGTAAAAATGGAATGATCCTATATATTTGCATTTCAGCTATGGTTATATTTTATACCAATATGTCTTCAATTATTCGTTGATACAGAGAAAAATAAAGAGAGAAAAATTAATCCCTCATACTTAAAATTTAAAAAAATAACATGATTTTTGTTTTAGTTGTTGCCAAGATTTATTGAATCACCTGTATAATCTTTCAGCTTCTAGCCTTTGAATATCTCAGAGCATTCATCTGGGCATTCTGAAGATGAAGAAATTTTAAATTATTGATGATCCTCTCAGGAAAAAAAATGGCAAGTCTGCAATCCTATGTTTTGGTGGTTTTCTTCTTTTCCTTTAAGCTAATTCTGCAAAAGAAGTAAAACATAAGGATATATTCCCTGCCTGCTCCTGAATTAAGACACTGATATAAAAATAAACAGCGGAAACAAGTTGGATAGTGAGTCACTGGATTAAGCATAAATTAATTGTTTGGTTCTTCTGAATTAATTTCTATAAATTTCAGGTGGATTTTCTCACTGATTTCTAATTAGTTGTAAGAATATATTTTATATACCTTAATTTATATCACAGTGCAAAAGGCTTAAAAAAATACAGAATCTTCTTAGGTAAGGAGCAAAGCACATCATTCACAGGAGAAAAACTTACCTACAAAAGTAGAATTAATGATGTCTAGTTCCATTTCATGTATAATTTCAAAGTTGCTTGCCAGGACAGAGCTGCCCAGCACAATTAGGCTTTCATGTACTAACGAGAGCAGGAAGGGCTGCCAGCAAAAAAAAAAGAGAAGCCAACCAATCCTGAAATACAAAACATTCTTCTGTGAGGATGAAGAAAGTACATCTAAGGAGGAGTTGGGGAAATAAGAAGTCATTCGTTCATTGACAGCGTTTCACAGGAAATATGCATTAGGGGAGAACAGGGAGAAGGACACCAGCTATTAGATATTGATATTTACCAGTTCTCTGGCTTTCAATTACAGCCTTGTGAACATTTGGATTCTGAAGAGAAGCAAGAGTGTAAAAAAAGAGTCATAAGAGCTACAGTGATGTACCACAAGAAGCTTTAAGCTTCAGCTCTCTTTCCCATTTCTTTATCAATTTTTTGTCCTCCTCCCACTTCCCCAACCTACTTTCTTATAGTATTATGTCATTTAACAGTTGCTATTAAATTCTCAGATGAGAAACGAGTAGGAGAGAAGCGTTTGTACTTCCTATGGATATTTAAATAGGGAGCACCAGAATTTAGAAACCAGCCAGAGAATAGTCCTCTGTAGATTGATGTGGAATCATATAGAGAAGAGAATTTGGGTTTGAAGAGTTTTGTTAACCTCTGTCTTTAAAAAGCTGACACAAAGAGCCACAAAGTTTACTTTTTTGGTGCAAATTAACAAAATTTGTCTATTAGACTCACTGGACACAAAATGGTATCTCAAGGCAAAGTTATTCCTTTACTTCACTGTAAGAAGGAAAGGTATTTATCTGCAGCTGATTTTGCATGGAATAGCCATTACTTTTGGTACTGTAAAACAATGGTTTTGTTAGTGGTTTTGAGCACTCTACAATGCACACAAAAATAACTTTTCCACATCACTTTCAGCCCCAGCCACATTTAGCAGTTTTAGAGGTGCCTTGGTAACATGCCACCAATGTGTACCAAAAAAATGAGAGAAACTGCTGATCCAGAAATCCTTTTCATTCAAGCAATTAGGTACAGTTCTGAGCAAAGCTGTTTGTGTTTATACTCTACATGTTATGCAATTAAAAAAAGAAATCAAAAGCTCTTCGGGACTGTGCTTATTTTTTAATGAAATCAATGTCAGCATCTAGTTACTAATAAGAAACTCTCAATAACAGATCCTTGCAAGAAAGAAAGTTGTTCCAGCTTCAGGCTGATAAAAGGATTATTAGAAAACAGCTCTCTGTGTGAGTGTGCGTAGCCAAATGTTTAAACAATCATGAAAAATAATACTTTGAAATCATTCACCTGAGGCCCATATAAAGAAGACAGCCTGGCCCCACTAAAATCTAAATGTGATGGATTCAGGAGAGAATCTTGAGCGGATGATAATGGCTGTAATAGGGACACCCACTCAAATCATCCTTTTGGAACTCTGGTCATGCTGAGATTTTGGGAGAAGTTTCCAGAGTAGTTTTTTTTTTTGTCTCTGTCACTGTCAACTTGCTGGGATTTTCTGCAGTAGGACCCTGCACTCTGTGCACACTTACTATGTAAAATACCAGCAAAAAGGGTTGACATAATGAGTCGTTACAATTTAAATCTTATTACACAAAGCTTCATTTGAGTCAATACGCACAGTGCAGAACTGCAGGGGTGCATTTCAGCTGGGGAGAGAGGAATGAGGCACACAATTCTCGTTATGGGTAAGAGAAGGGACACAGCCCCTGTCTCCTGTAATCCCCTGGAAGAGACCTGGTGCTTCGTGTTCAAATCACTCCGGGCCGTGGCTGCTCCAGGAAACACTCACAGGAAAATTGCTGCATTCCAGACTTTGAAATTCATCTGATTCAGAATTTTTTTGGAAACGACATTGCATTCACTTAGTGAAAAATATAATTGGCAGTGATGATGACTCCTAATTGCCCCAGGAATAAACGGAGGCTTTCAGAAACTGGGAAGGGCAGGGACACAAACCACACTAGCATGGATGATGTATTTCCTCTCCTGCCATTATCTTTCCAGGGAGACTGCTAAACTTTCTTTTCCTAGGCTCTCCTTGCTGTCCACACAGAAAGAGCTGTTACTGAACCTGGTCCCACCTTTCTTGAATTTTAAGATGTATTTTCAATTATTGCTTTTTCATAAACTATGTGAGCTTGTATGCTTCTGGTTTTAGTTGCTTGTTTTACTAATGGCTTGTTCCAGCTAATTAAAGGAAATCTCCAGGAAATCTCTTTCTTCTGGTAAGTAGGTTGCACAAACAGCTTCAAGGAGAATGCATCCTTCCAGACATAAATCTGTACTTGGAACTGCCAAGTCTGTTTGCACAGGCTGGAGTGCTGTGCTTGTAACTTCAGGTTTATTTCATTATTGTAGATTCATGTGCTGTAAAAAAGAGATATTTATTATTAATTACTGGGGATTTCTGAAAGAGCCTCTTGTAAAATATTCTTAATTATGGACAATGCTGCTGCAGATTAGAACCAGGCATAGATTTACTGGGAATATGTACATAAAAAAGGATTGAATTCCCAAAAAAGTGCATCGTAACTTTCAAGTTAACAAAAGTGATTCTTCTTTTAGTACTTCAGTGCAATTAAGGGATTTGATTAATGAATGTGAACCATCTAATCTTTCCAGCTTTTTCATTTTTCCTAGTTTTTGCAGACAAATTCAGTTTTAATTCAGATAGCTTGCACTGCTTACAGAACTTTACACTTAAAAAAAAATCCAATTATCAGAATGATATTTTGAATAACAACTTTGCATCTGTTGTGAAAGCAGTCTAAATAAAAAAACCCCAGACTTTATTAAAGATGAAAGCTACACAGATCGTGAGTTTGAATTCATTTTCAAATGAACTCAAAAAGCTCTTGCTAAGCCCTCCAAGAGCAGAAAGGTGCAGGTTAGCAGTGCAGTGTTGCCTCTGCAGAATGGAGCATCATCAGGAATTCAGCTTCACTGCTGAGATTTAGCAGAGAAGCAGAAAAACACCCCTTATCCAAGGGGCTTGCAAAGGCACTTTGGAAAAGAGCAGGATTTCCATTGTGTCTGTTCTGGGCTTGCCAGAGGTATTCATCAGCCATTATTGATTTGGAAGGAGGCAGGGCTGGAGTGAGGAGGATTGACCTGAACTCTCCCTTGGCTGAGTTAACTATTGAGGGATCTATTCACATCAGGATGAAGCACTGAAGAGTGACCTACAACGATAGGAAATGTGCATCTCTGTCCCTTTGCTTTACAGTGCGTGTGAAAAAGTCTGCCTTGCTCTTGGGATGGGGTTTTTTCTCCCTCCATTAGCTTTCAGAAACATTATCTTTGCTAAGTTTAGCATTCCTTGATTTTCCTGGGTGATTCTTTAGGGAATTACAGAGCATCACTTTCCTCTGGGATGGTCTGGTAAAGGGATAAGGCAGAAAGAGCTACTTTCTCTTCAAGCTGCAGTCTTGTGAGAAACCGAATGTGGCAAAAGGTATCCATCAGCAGTCTGGCTTGGCTGGGAGTTCTTAGCCAGCCCCTCTTGTCCCCAAATGTCCCAGCATCTCCCCAAGGCATCCCTGTGGTCACTTTTGCCATCCCTTCCTTCCCCCTGTGTGGGTCACTTAAGAGCTGGACACGGTGATCCTTGTGGGTACCTTCCCACACAGAATTTTCTGTGTCTCTGTGACTCTGCTCCTCTTCCAGAGGAATCTGCAATTTGTGATCCCCAGAGACAGGACCATGAGCTAAGTGGGCCCAGGATTGTCCTTGCTGAGGTCTCTCTCCTGGGAAGCAGAGGGCTGGGACCTCCCAGCTCTGTATCCACATGGGCTACGCCTCACCCACCCAGCTTTGCCCTCCATCTCACATCTGCAGTGTCTTCCTGCAGATTTTACAAGTCCAGATTTGGCTCAGTGACAGCCATCTGAAGTGCTTCTGCAAGGAACCTTTCTCTATTCCTCTCTTTGTATCTTTTCCTTTTTTTCTTTCTTCTTTTTATTTTTTCCCCATTTCTGTCACTTTTCAGATAACCTGCCACGTGCCTTCATGGCCTTTCCTCCAACTCGTCATTCCTCATGAGCTACTGATACATCAAGTGCCACCACAGATTAGCTTCTGATCTCAGCTTGTTCAGCTTTTACTGCACTTAGGGACAAACAGATTCATTCTTTGTCTTGTGCTGCTCTTCACAGTCTAAAGGTCCTTTCTACAGACAAGGCCATTTCAGGGTTTTCCTTGCAGTCTTTTTCAGGGAGAAATAAACACCTTTTGCTTATCTGTTGCTCACTCCCTCTTTGTAGCAAAGAAATAAAAGGCATACAAAGGCAAGACCAAGAAGCTACAGTTTTGTAAGCATGTTTTGTGATAGTTTAAAATGAATATGAATTTGGTATTATAATTTGGAGTGTTACCTTTAAAAGCAGATCATTCAGACCTGTCAGCTTCACAAAGAAATGAACAGCAGATAACCTGGAATAAAGAATAAGCATGAAATTCAATGAATCTGAGTAGCTGTCCTGGGTTGCAGTGTATTCTATTACCATCCCCATCAGCTGTTAAAATCAGGTGGGGCAGTGTTTCCTTGCCTCCTTCCCCCCAGACTATCTTGCTGTTAATTGCCCATCATTGTCCTGCCGCCTGACTCAGAGATAACTCCCTCCGGACTATCTTCTGTTAATGAGCCTAATCAACACTCTGCCTCATGACTCGTTACCCCATTGTGAGATGCTCCACCCAGAGGGAGGAACCAAGCATCCCATCGTGGATATAAGCTGAGGCTGAACACCAGAGACACCGGGGCTTCCCACTGGATTTCCAGAGGACAGGAGCTACACAGCCACCATTGGACTTCCTGAGGAAGAGCAGACTGTTTCACTACAGGATCACCACTTCAGAGGACTGCAGCCACCATTCTACCAGACTGCTACCACCACCCTGCCTAACAGGGTGTCAGGTTGTACCTTGACTCTGTCAGTTTGACAGTGTTTTCTTTTACCTTTTTTTTCCTCCTTTTCTTTAATTTCCATTAAATTGTTATTCTGACTTAGTGCCTCCCACTGGTTTGTTTTCAAACTAGCACAGTAGCTTAAGATCTCAAGATCTTTATTTCATTACTTGGGTTACCTTGTCTCAAGGTCTTTATTATTTTAAGACCTTAAAATAACCTAATTTTAAGTATTTCAGTTTTAAGAAATTTACATATAGGAACTTACTTTCCCCGCTTATTGTACTTTACTTCACATGATGGAACTCCAGCTGAAAATGGGAATTTAGTCCCAAGGATCAGACTGAAGTAAATCTGAAGTAAAAGTCCCTCAATGTGCATAATGTTGTTGTCAAGTTTACATTTCAGGGTAAAAAATTAAATAACCAGACAGACCATGCCTCTGAAATTGTTAATCGTGAGAAGGACGGTTGCATACCTACATTTACATGGATTCCTGTGAAGGGAACAAAGGAAATCACAGCCATTCTTTTAATGATTAATCAAACAAAGAAGCCTCTATTAATAATCTGGTTCTTACTGAAAGACACACAGGAAGAGAAATCCAGAACAGTGAAGGATCTGATACATGGCTGACAGTTGTTCTTCCCAAAAATAATTTGCATTGTGACCCTACACAAAGCTCTGATTTCTGAGAGTTTTATTACATTTGATAAACTTCCCATCTTTACTACTGAAATAGACTATAGACTACTTACTGTGTTAAAAAATAAAGTGATCATTGTAGTGAGTTCACCTTCAAATCATCTCATATTTCTTCTCTACTGCCTTTACATTTATGAGTTACAGCATATTGATTTCACTCTTCCCTTGCACTGAGCTTGACTCTCCCTTAATAGACAAAATGACTATTTGCTTTCTATAAATCCTACTATTTGTATTTCTTTTCTTCTCTGAGCTGTAATCTGTGACTTACAATAGGCCACTGCTCAGTGAAATGATGAGGTGCTAGTTCAGCCTAATATTGTTGAAATAACAAAAAAAGTCCAAGTGCCAGTCCGTTGTTACTGGAGCTTTTCTCACGGGTGTTCTTTAAATTATCTGACTTCCCAAGAAGCAGAACAGTGCATTCTATTCACCTGAAACTGCTCAGGTAATTATCTCATGGCACATTTGATTCCCTCACAATGCTCGGTGTTGGCTCTTGTTCCTTGCTCCTGCAGCTCCAATTTCTCACTCCCCTGCTGTAGTGTTGTCTCTTACTCTGAGTTACTCAGGACACTGCATTCATTGCCTCGCTGCCTGGACGTGACATACAGCACTGGGTTGTCATTGCAACACCCTCCATCACATCCTCTTTTCCTTCCAAGATCCTCTCGGCTCTCTGGGGTGGTGGCAGGTTTCTGAGCTGTGACCTGGGAATGCAGTGCAAGCTCTGTTTCTTGCAGGTAACAAGAGAACACGGTCCCTAACATTTCCTGCAAGGGCACACATGTCACCAGAGCCCCAGCAGCTCGTGCCTCCCCCTGGGCCAGCCTGCTCCTTGCCTCGCCTGTTCCCTGTCAAAAGCTTCTGTCATATTTCTCACGGCAGAGGTGGAACTTTGACCATATCCATTTTTCATTAAGGCATCAGGTGAGATATTGGACCTCCATCACTTTTGCCTTTTCTACTCTTGTGTGGAAAGAAAAAAGAATTTCAGGCAGGGTAGAAAGCACTTCACACCATTGAGAAAGATGGGTTTAAAGTAATAATTTAAGACAGAGCTAGATGTAGTTAGCTCATTATTCTTTAAAGCTGCACTCTCTCCATGCTCACCTCAATGTTTAGCCCACAATCCCAGTGAACTGAATTTAGGGTTTTTTTAAAGTAAAATGAAGTACATAAAGGTCAGTCCAAATGGAATTGGTGGGATTTGGCTCCTTTAAAAGGGTTGAAAAGAGGAAGGAAAAGCCTGTTAATAGAGCATATTTTGTTTGCTTCCTTCTCAGCGTGCCATCCATAAATAGCTCCATTCAGATAACACAAGAAAAAAGAGACTTAATTAATGTAATTAATGCTTGTTATTCAGTGTCAAACTGTACTGAATGGGTCCAGCATCTTGGTTTGCCTGTGTTTCTCTTTTCTTCTGCAGAAATTCTATTTTCCACCACTGACTGTCCTCGACCTTTGGTCAGCTTTGCTCTCCTTACAGATTTTACAGTCTTCTTTTGGAGAAATTTCTTCACCAATAGTGAAAACAAGATCAGCACCTGTTTTGGAGAAAACTTTTTAACCCACTGAATAATGAATGCAAAGGGAAAGAGCGCTGAACTTATGAAAAACTTGTAGATCTCATTGGTTTTAATTTTTTTTTCTCATTGCTATGCAACTGAATTAGTATCTATGACATTCCTTTTTTTAACTTGTTTTCAAAAAAAGGTGTTTTGATGAAGTGATAAATGCATCTGCAGTCTGCATAAATATAATAAAGAAAAGACAATTATCAGCTCTCACACCATTAAGATGTATTGGCACTTTTACTAAATTGGAAAGACTTGACCTAACTCCTTAATAATTAGTAAGATTTCTGTAAGTTAGTAAAAATTTCATTTAACAAGAGTAAAATTTTCATTTCCTTCAATTAAAATAGATTTTAGAAATACAGCCTCATGCCTCATACATCAAACTCCAGAGGAGCAATCATCACAATGGCTGGCGGTATAAAAAGCTGGTTTATAACAGACAATTTATTATACAAAACAGTACTGGAAAATCCTACTCTAACAATTTTAATCAGGGGCTAACATTTTAACAGGCCAAAAAGTCTATAAGTCAACCAAGGAACAGAGGAACTGAAAGGAAGGTGCAGTTCCTGCGTGTAGAACAGCTGCTCATTGCCTCATTCTAAAACAGTTTAAAGCTGTGGCTGCTCTGGACCCCCTCCACTAAATGTTAATCCTTCTAATGCAGCTCCCAAGGCATTTTTCAGATGGTCTCCAAACAGGAAAGTGCTCATTGTTGCATAAGGCTGCTGTTGTCTACTACAGGAAAAGCTGTGCTGCAGAATTGCATCTGGTTTTGCTGCACTGAGAATCCCCCCTGTTCCTTGGGCTCCTTCCTTCTCTGGCAGTGGATGTGGAGCAGAGCTTCACCCACCAGCAAAGCAGCCCTGGCATGGGATGGAAATTCTGCACCTGTTGTTCAACACCTCTTTCATTTCACCTCCAGCCCAAACCCACTTGCTACCAGATAAATTCAATTAGCTCTTAGGCGTGGAGTTATGGGAACATGAGAATGCAGGGAACCATCACAAGGGAAAGGAGCTGGTTTGAGTGAAGGTGCTCTCCACCTCTGCCAGTGGGGCAGGAAGGAGGCCTGGCAGCCTGTGTTATCCAGCACACAGATGCAGCACGGCTGAACAGAGCTTTCAGACGGTTTAATCTGGTCTTTGATCATCTCTGAAATAGATCAAGGCAAAACCATTCCTTTCCTCTCTGACAAAAAGAACTTACTGACTTCTCTGTATTAAACATCCCCTCCTGCTCTGAAAATTGGGCTCAGGAATGTCACATACTTACTCCATTTCTCTGTGCTCAGTCTGAAGGCCTGACCTGGGAGAGCTGTGGGGCCAGTCCTGCAGTACCTCATTGAAGAGCTGGAGTAACTGGGGCACGTCCTTCCCGAGCAGGGCAGATGGGATTGATCAAAGAATCCACACAGAATCCTGAAAGGGACTACTGGGAAAGAGCTGAATTGGTTGTGTATCAGTGCAGACGGCCTTTAAAACTAACCAGAGGAATTCTAACAAATGATGCCAGTGGTGAAAGTTGATATTATAAGAATCAATAGATACCTGGTATGAAAAAACAGTGGCGGCTGGAGTACATTCATCAAAGTCCTTGCACGCCCAAGAACAGATAGTGCCATGGTGTATATTAAAGATGGACTAGGGCATAAAAATAGAGTAGCACAAGAAAAGAATCAATTTGGATCAAAATCACTCTCGAAAAGAATGATAAATAGTCACTGAGAGACTACAGGGATTCTATCTCTGTAGTCCAAAAGGTTACCTTAACCAATGATTGATATCTTGATAGTATTTATTACACACAGGCACAAAACCCACCTGCAGTTGTTTGATTTTCTCTCATTGGAGAGAAATGCTACGGGCAGCAGACAGGCCTATGCATGCAGCGCTGTGAAAATTCACAGGGTTCTTCAACAAAAAGGGCCCAAACCCACTCAGGGGGATGTTACTGGAGTCAAAGCTTTGGTAACCAGTGAGGATATTAAATGAGGGATAGAAAAATAACCTTGCTGATGATGGCATCCTGTTTGCTCGTTTTAAATGTAATGAAGAGCAGAGAAAAGAGGGTCCATGATAACATCTCCAGTTCCAAAAGGCAACAAAAAAAAGTAAGGAAATGTTCTTTGAGTTGGTTGTGGGTCTCTCTCTTCCTGCATTCACAGGTTTAATCCCTAAACTGCTTGAAACAAAGCTTCTGGAGAATGCAAAGCACAACATGACCTGTAATGAGGGAGCAGACCTGTTGTCCTGATGCTGTTCCCTGGTTCTTCCCTCCATTTTATGATACCTGGCAGTTTTGAATACCTCTGCCATATGCATGCACAGGTATTCACTTTGGTACCTGAAAATAATTCCTATCACACCTGTGGATGCTAAACACAAATCCTGAGATGGCTTAAAATTCATCAAGTTAAGAGTAGTAGCATGGATACAGCGCATAAATCCATATTTTGACATCCTGAAGACACTGTTAAGCTTTTTGTTATCTTATTAAATTGTATAAGGCTTGCCTTGCAAGGAGTACAGCCAGGATTGATAAATGCTTGGCTTCAGCTACACTCTCCCATTTATTTTCACAATGTCAGACTTAATCCATAACTGCTGTTCAAAGGCAACGGGCAGGAGATGAGGGTGCATCTTGACTCAGCTGGTGGCTGGCTACTGGCAGCCAAAAGCTTCAATAATTTATTATTATTGTTATTCAGACTGCATCTTGACATCATTTATTTTCACTTTTTTATAATCTATTCCCTGAGGATAAACACTTTATAATCACATTATTTAATTAGTTTTTATTCAGTGTCAATTTGCCTAATCTCATTGACCAGAAAGCATGGATTTTTATGGAAAGAGAAAAAAAACAACCCTTAAACCTAACCCCAACCACAGCATCTGGGAAGCACACAGAAGTCATAAATGGAAAACTTGGAATGCTGGAGTTAATATAAAAGTCATCTTTTACTCAGGCTGAACACTGTACAGATATCACTACCCCATGGCCACAGACAAGCTGGATTTATGTTGAATATTTCAAGTGATGGAGGGGGTCTCACACTGGGTTTCGCCTCTGATCAGTCTTTGACTGGAACCTTCTTTATTTTCTGTCTGATATTTAATGCTAGGGACAGGAACAAGTAAAGAAAGCTCTTTTTCTCATGACAGACGCTAAATGTGTTCACCACCCCCAAAAAAAGTGTGTTTTCCTTTGTCTATGGCTGAAAAATTACATGCAAAACCACTTCCTTCAGTGGGCTGCCAGACAGATGTAAATAAAACAACCAAATATGGATTTTGAGTGTCAGTTCTTCCCAGACAGCAGCAATATAAACTCCCTCTCACTGGAGAGCTTTTAGATTAGATTAGACCAGTCTCTTGATAAACAACTCAAAATCACTGGCAGCCACAGAGAATCCCCTTTGCAAGCACAGCTGTAGAGGAGAGAGGAGGAGAGTTGTGTGAGCCAAGAGTTTCCACATTTTCATCAAAATCACACCAAATGGTACCAAGTCATCTGAGCAGGAGGCAGAAAGAGAATCTTGCCTGTTTGAGAGACAGTAAGGTATGCTCTGAGAATATTCAGTCAGTTCCTGAATGATTAATAGGTAGGAAAACAAAAGAAATCAAACCAGACAGAATTTGTCACTTTGCTTCCAAATTATTTCTACCAGTGGCTTGCTCTACTTCTAACTCTGACTGTCAACACTGAATGTGGCACAAGTGCTGTATTCAAGCTTCAGACTAAATATTTTAAAACCTTATTCAAAACAGAAAGATCGCTGATTCTGAGACTTACCACCAGTTTGGTGAAGAGGGATGAGTTGGACTGACTTGCTGTGCCTCTGCAAGAAAACACATGTGGTGGAAAGGACTTCACACTACAGGGGACAGGAGGAAGAGAGAAAACAAAGGGGAAAGGGGAAAAACCATGATCAACACAGACTGCAGAAGGAAAGAATCCATTATTATTATTATTATTATTATTATTATTATTATTGTTATCACTGAGTAGCATAGAAACAAAATGTCCCTGCAGATCACGCTCGGGGTTTGTGTCATCCAGGCAGGTCTGGGGTGATCAGCAGTGTCTGGAGTCCCCACAGATAATTGTGTGTGAACACTTCTGTTCCAGAACCTCTGTATTAGGACTTTCAAAGTAGGTAATAAAACTCCATGGTGTTACCTGGCAGGGACACTTGATGCTTGAAAGCAATTGTTTTTTTAAATTTAACTTCAATCCCTATTTTCATAGAGAATGCACTCACAGTTGTCATCCAAACTTTGATTTTTTTAGGGAGCTTGACAGCTTTTATGGTCCTGTTGGTTCTAAAGGTCACCTGCTCTCCCTCCCTCCCCCCATAATTTGGGCAAAGATCTGATAAGGCTGTTTTCCGCTGCTCTATCCTGAGCTTTGCATAGGCTGGGATAGCTTAGCACCTTGTCAGCTCGACACCTGTATTCACTCCTTTTAGGTAACACAAGATCAATGGCCCTATAACAACATTTTCTCTTACTCTTACTTTTAACATGTCTTGCTGCAAAAGTGCTCCATGGGGGGTATCTGTGTCACTGTGGTTGTATCATAATTTTCCAGCTGCTACACTGCAAGGGGAGGAAGACTCCCAACGCCACAGAGCCTATTTCCCTGTTTTATCAGGTATATTCACAGGGCTTGTTTAATACCAAGACATGTTAAAAGTGAAAATAAAACAAAATAAGTGCTCCTGGATGCTCCTGTTCATCATTAGAATCCATCTGAATTGAAAGGATGCCACTGCATCAAGCAGCTATTTCCTTAATCCCTTGAGTTTTTGAGAAAATCTTATTAACAGGATCTCAATCGGTCCCTTGATTTGGGATGTAAAATAAACATATGCTGATTCTTTAGCAATGTAAATGAATCAAATACAGTGTATTGTGCACATGCACAGAGAGCTTCTTTCTCACCCGCAAGCTGCCAAAAGGCTGCCTCATAGTTTTTTATACGAGTGCTGCTTAATCTGCTCAAAACTGCCAGTGCTGTGGTTCACACCAGTTCTCACAGGTTACTGAGCGTGCAAACCAAAATGAGCTGACCAATGCACCCCCTGTCACCTCCTTACCACCTGGGAGGGGCTGCTGGTGGCTGTCCCTCACTCACCACAAAGCCCCAGGAAACAAAAAGCCTTCCACAGGAACAAGCTCCAGCTGAGGAAGATATTTGCACTTTTTCACAATCTCTGTTA
Source organism: Corvus kubaryi (assembly GCF_017639235.1). Classification (NCBI taxonomy): domain Eukaryota; kingdom Metazoa; phylum Chordata; class Aves; order Passeriformes; family Corvidae; genus Corvus; species Corvus kubaryi. The sequence goes on from NW_024581101.1 coordinate 5,166,880, forward strand.
AAATTTTCTGCTTGTGAGAACGAGCCAGGAGGGTTCCAGCACTAACAGGGCTAACAAAGCCCATGCCTGGTTCCAGCTTCAGCAAAAATCCTGTGTGCTCCTTATCTTCACTTAAATAAGGCATTCAACCGCGTTGATTTACGAGCAGTTTTGACCTGCTGGAATTCCCCTCTCTCTAACCAGTTGACAGTTAACCTACCAATTACCCTGGGGGCAGAAGAGCAGCCGTGATCCCAAGAATTTGTTGCGCAAAAGGCTGAATGACCCACTTATGCAGACAGAAAAAACTGAGACAAAATTGAAGGAATTCTGCTGTATGTCAGGAACATCGACTGCCATAAAACACAAGCTCTTTTTCCACCTCACGCTTACTTTTTCATCAGCATAGTTACAGAAGAACTATTCTGAGGTCTGAACCAATTGATAACCACTGCTGCAATACCACTTAAAAAGTTGGTGACACACCAGAGAAATGGAGCAGAGGATAAAGGAGTGTCATCTCTAAGCTGGGAGCAGTGGGGAAGTGTGAAGATCTATTCCCTGTCTACACTCATTTGTGGAGACAGAATGGTTAAAGGAGTCCAAAACTAAGGATTCGCATTCATTACCAGGGAAAAGAAGGGGGGAAAGAATTTTCTCTTTACTTCTTTTGATTTCAGGAGTGATTAGGTTCACTTGCATCACTTAAATTGCTCGGTAAGTGTTCTATCTCTCTCCTTACAATAAAAGGGATAATATATTTCATTGTAGCATTTTCACTCAAAAGAGATTGCAATCATAAAGAACCAGGAGAAGGGGGGCAAGGTGGTATTCTGAGGGTATGACGATGTTTTAAGAGTTCTTTCGCTTTCTGTCTGAAAGCACTCTATCACCCCTCTCCACAGGCTGTAAATAAGAGAGCTGCTTCTCCTGAAAAACAGCATTAGTGGTCATTATAGGGTTCTTTTCAGGCTCTATTATGCTCTGCTGGACTACTGAACACAACTCATCAGGACGTTCCTCAGTAACATCAGCCCGAGTTAAATCTCACTGCAGACCCTAGTGTGCTGTCACAGATGAGAGCAGCTTTAGGAACAGCCCTGTGCAGCCACCAGCAGCAGAAAAGCTCCCTGAGACTGGAAACCACTTGGCCTCAGCGTGGCAGCGTCAGAAACACCCAAAGCTGCGGGAGAACTTTTCTGCAGAGCTTCCTGCTGGCCTCTGGAACGCTCTGCATGCCCAGGGTGGGGCATGGCAGCACCAGCAGCTGCCAGAGCTCTGGTTGCACCTCTCACCTGCAGCCTGGCCCTGGCACTGCCCCAGGGGAGCACGGAAAAGCACGGAATTATTGAGCTTTTCACTGTGGCAGCACTAACAAGCCTGGAATAATAACCTGTAGAAAGAAAAGGTGGAAATTAATTGAGGAAATGGCTAATATTAGAAATACATAAAGGTTGACATTTTGACCTGCTCGTAAGGCAGATCTGCAGGATCTTAGCATCAGCTGAGGCTGCTCCCATCCCAGAGCTGGAATGAAGGAAAAATTGGGGAATAAAACCTTATGTCCTGATTAAATATTCTTCTCTCTGTGACACCTGTCCCAACTTATTTTTAGAAGAGCATAAAAATAGGGAAAACAGATTTAAATATGCTGTTTTGTAACAGAACCCTTTTGTAGGAGAGTATTTGCAACAAACCCCCAGTGCAAGCTGAGAAGGAGACAACACACATTAAAATTGTTTTCTCTTATTCATGAGTGACAACTTCAGCTGCTCCTTAACGTGCTCTGACCTCCCAGCAGAAATATGAAGGGGCCAAACAGGAAATAATTATTCTCAGAGCCACCAGTACTTTGAAAATCAAACCTCCAGACACAGAGGAGAGGTCTTAGCATTTAATAACCTTTAATTGGTTCCCCCTCACTATCTGTTGGCTCTTCCCGAACCTGCAGCCCCTCTCTTTGTTGGCTGTGACACAGATGGAGCCTCTTTCATGCAATTGGTGCTCATGGCTGCACACCAGATATCACTTTATGTTACTGTATTGCTGAGCCTGGGAACATTGTTTGAAGAAAGGAGATATCCCATGTTAGAAAGGTTTATTTTAGGATTTCAAGGACACAGGCTGTCATTAATCCATCGTGCACATATGTTCTATCTACATGAACAAACATTTTGTGATACTCACCAGTCTCAGACACAGGATCTGACTTCTTCAATAAGTTACAAATTCAGATTTTGATCTTAGCTTCAGGCTCTGCCCAGGGAACACCGAATCTATCTTATTAACTTCATTATATTACAAGGTTGGATTTCTTTATTTTTCTGAAACCAGGAGGAGAGAACAATAATATTGTGCCTCCAATATCTGCACTAAATGTTTTTAGATATGGCTTGGGACAATAGACATGTTGTCTACTGTACCTGTTAGGCAAAATATAAACATATCTGGCATTATTTTACAGAAAAATAAAATGAATTATCATGGCAACAATGATTTGGAAGATTCAAAGTATAAATTTTACTTCCAAGGAGCCATTTATTCCTGCCATCAATTCGTCACCCATTTCCCTGACTCAGGTGCTAAGCCTAGAAAAGCACATGGAGTGTGTAATTTGTAACAGATCAATAACCATTGTCCTGGCTGCTCATTTCAGAAATCAGTGGGCATAAGGGCAGTCTTTGAGCCATAAGGATGCCTCCACTCAGCTGTCAGCATTGTCAATCAAGGGTTGCAACCAGAGCTCCAAACTACATCAGATGTAAGTGAAACCAGAACCAGGCCCCCACATTCCAGCACTGTTGTTTTTAAAGTTATGCAATAGCACCAATTTTGCAGTGTATGGCAAAGGCCAACAGATAAAATATTTGGAACTTTTACTCATGAATATATTTAATTTGCTCCTGTGAGTGATTTCGATTACATTTCACAAAATACATGGCTGCTCCTCGTTTTGCAATTAAAGATTTCTAATAATACAGTCAAACCTTCTTAATCATTGTTCATTCTACCATAAAGTAAAGCTTGCTGTGTTTAAAGAGAACCAAGTCATCTTAACAGCATCCCTTTTTGTTCCTTTTTATTTTATGAGATTAGAATACTTAATAACCTTTGCCATATCTGGCTGCAGTGCAAGCGTGAAGAGTAAAACTTGCACAGTGGATTATATGGCTGGGACAAAACTCAGTTTTGTAATTAGGTTTGGTTCTGTTGCTTAGGTTTGCAGAAAAAGTCAAAATTAATGGTTCTTTGCCCAAGATTCCCCTGCAGAGTCACATATAATAATTAGAGACAGGCATATCATATGAATATTTGCCACAACCATTGATTTATTTTTTCCTTGCTAAAACCCCATCATTTTTGAGGAAAATAAATAGAAATGCTCAGTGCCTAAGCAGTCGTCATTTTAATTGCCAATAATTAAGACACTAAAAGAGTCTTGGAACACTCACAGACCCTTACACTCATTCTTATACAAAAACTTAACTTGAGCTAGTCTCAGATGCTTAAAGTCCAGAGCTGGTGCTGCAGCACCTTCAGAGCTGTGCTGCAGAATAGTCTTGGGACAGATCAGTGAGACTTTACAGATTCCCCACTAACCCCTCAAAACTGAGCATGGAATTCTCTTTAACAGAAGCTTCATTTTCATTCAAAAGAAAAATGTGTTCAGGCAAGTTGATGGAGAAATGAACCAATTTGAATGTATTGAAGTTCTTCGCCGTGCTACAGTGCTTTTTAAATGGTGTCTAAACAGTTGGTCACAGATTTATTTATGTTTCCGTGTAAAGAAAGAAAATATTGTCATTTTCTATACGGGAAACAGTTTCCCTAATTATTTGGCTCCTTCTTCTACTACATAAACAGCAATTTGTACCCCTCTCCTTCAACTGGCTGCAATTAACAGCTACATTGCAATAAGCAGATTATGTTAATTAAAAACTCAAAACTATGTAAACAATGGGAAAGCTGACTAGCCATTTTCTATTTTTGCCAACTGGGAGGAACACAAGAGAAATTAGTACCAAGCTTAATTTTGCTGTTTATAATTCAACTTATTTGTAACAAATTACAGCATTTTAAAAGTATTTTTAAACAATTTCCTGTATTTCTCCACACTATTTGAACCACATCCCACTTGACAAGTTTACAGCTGTACAAATTGAGGGGAAAAAGGAATTAAAAAAAAAAAAATCTAAAAAGGTGTTAAGGGAAGAGATTTGCACACATCATCACCAAAGTGGAATATTAAACACAAATTCCCTACCTTGCCTGAGTCACACTCTCAAAAAGTCATAGCCAAGGACAAAAGTGTAACTTAGTTCTGCTTCTTCGGCAAAAAATGTGAGCAAACTGCAGCAACAAACATTACCCAGCTGATGCCAATAAATTGTGAAGTTTTCCCATGTTGCCACAATTTCACAGAATTTTGGGTTTGTCCTTCCCTTTCCAGACCAGGGTTGTTTGAGGAGGTGGGAGGCAATGGTGGAACTGTTAAATATTTTTGTTTCCAGTGCTCCTTTCTGGCCATGGAATTGTATTCGATGGACAACTCTTGGACTTTCTGTCCAAGATGTCCAAGAGTTGGACTTTGATGATCTCTGTAGATCCCTTCCAGCTCCGGATGTTCTAGGATACCTCTCCTTCCCACACACTGAGGGGATGTCACCACCAAGGGAAATAGAAGCACAGAGAGGCTGTGTATAGAGAGATTTATTGACTGGAAACTTGCCCTTGACCAGACTTTGGGGAAAAAGAAACAGAATAAAGGATTATAGCCCTTCTTCACTTTTATCCAGGAAATACTCCAAGCTCTTGAGAGAGAGAGCACATTTCCTTCCCCAGCTTTGCATGGCTAGAGATTGCTGATTGAGCACAAGGAGAACACCAGAGTGGGGAATGGTCACAGCTCCAGCTGAGGTGTTGGACAGTTTCCAGGGGGTTTTCCAAAGACTGTGTAGAAAAGGAAGATGACACAACACATGGAAGAGCTCGCTCAGTCTGCGACAGACTTTCAGAGTGGCCCATATAAAAATACCAGTTCAGTGCATGGTTTCAATTACAGCCCTGAACCAAACTGCTTTCGAAAATGGGAATCGTCTCAGAAGATGCAAAAGTTGCTGATGGGTGCATTATTCACAGCCCCTTAGGAGGCCACGTAACACTCAGTGCACAGCAACAAACAGGAGCAGGGGAAGTTTGAGGAGGACGGCATTTAGAGGCACCCTCCACGTCGTTAGAATCTGCACCTCCTGTCTTCGAGTCGTTTACAGAGAGGCAGAGTGCTGGGGAGCTTCATGGATATTATGTTGGAAAAGACATTTCCTCTGTTTTAAGGGCAACACTGATTTCCCATCTCCTGCTCCCCGCAGAGCTCACGGCCGGTGGGAGGGCTGCTCGAAATAAAAGTACAGTTGATCATTTCGCTTTCTGTATTTCCCCTGTTTTCCTTTTGGAGACACGAACTTTAAATGAGCTGCTGTAAAAGCTTCTCAGGGTCAAAATAGAGGAAATCACATCCACCACAGAGACAGGCACTGCAAAAAACCCTAATATGACCATTATGTTCAACTCAGCAGCCTTTTTCCTGTTGGTAGGGTTTCAATACAAGTTTAGCATCAAGCCAGGCTGTCAACAGCAATGAAATCTATTTCTGTGACATTGAAAGAGCTCTTGATGAAAGTCAATCAGTTTAGGGAATGTGTTTTGTTGTTTTTTGGGGTTTTTTTTTTAATAGCACCTGGAAAGAAGACAGGAGAAGAGTTGGGTTTTAACAGAATTGCTGCTCTTAGTTTCAACGAGGTGAGGAATACGACTAAGTAAACCCATTTATTCTACAAGCAGCACATGTAGTGTTTGATGGGAACAGCAACATTTCCGTCTGACCATTTTCTCAGAGCCTTGTTTCTTACCAGAGTTAACCCTTTTGCCAGGTCTTTTATTCTGAAATTATTGGAAGGGTTTAGATCTTGTTGTGGCTCTTTTTCTGGGTCAACACAGAGCTCCTGGCTTAAACAACTTTAGTTTTCATACTATAGAAGGAAGGGTAATCCTGACCCTGCCACTGAGCCCAGGACTCGAGGTCACAGCTCTTTTCAAGCTCAGAAAGAATTCACTTTCTGAAGTCTCTTCACCTCAGAACGGGATGATGATGATAGTGAGGATTATGACGCCATTCATTTTATTAAGAATCATTGTATAAAGCCAAGTGGTGGACTGTGGGAATATTGCAGTTTCAGACAATGGCTGTGATGGGGAGTTTTTGTTTTCTTGTTAAAACACAACATAGGGAATTATATTGAAGCAACGTAAAAGGTGATTTCAGAGGGAGGCACATAAAAGTGACAAAATAGCGCCGTCCATATTTCATTGTCTCTGTCATGGGAATTATTGCTGTATTAAATCATCATCCATTGTTTTTCCTTTTGGTCTCCTGACTCAGTGCCCGGAGTGAGAAGCCTGCTCAGTACAGCTGAAACCCTGTTCCTGCTGCCCAGCCCACTGAGACACCCTCAGAGCAATGGCGTTCCAGAAGCTCCTCAGGGAGTGCAACATTTTCTCGTTTGTGGAAAAGATTTTGTTGTTTTTGAGGTTTGGGATAAAGAAGGGTTGGCAGAGAATCACAACCATCGCTGTTTTCCTCCCACTCCCATTCGCTGCCCCAGCAGGGGCGATGAAGAAATCCAGGGAGATGTGCAAAGCTCACCTTCAGTGTGACAGCCCTGAGTGACCAGAATTTTGAGCTGACAAGGACATAAACCCTTGTAAGTGAAGTGTGTTATTGATTTGTATGCAGCTACAGTGCAGAGATCAGGGGAAGTTCAAGGCTATACAGTGTCATTAAATTCCTCTCAGATTAGGGAAAAAAAAATCTAATTACTCTCATTGAGGTACACAAAATGAAAAATCTATTTCAGCATTTTGAATTTAAAATTGATCAATTCCTTTGTACCATTTACCTCTTGAACTGATGGAGGCTTTGATACATTGTGTAAAGAACAATTATATTTTAGAATAAATTAAAAGCAAACATATTGTTTGTAAAACTGAACCACAGATGTTCTCTTCTTGTGGGTATTTTAAAATAAGTAAAATCAAGATCGTAACTCAAAAAGACGCACAAGAAAAAAATTATTATTTAAAGTGCTCTCATTACTGTTAATACAGATGAGCCAGGAGTGATTCACCCTCAGAGGAATCATCCCTCATTTTATTTTTAGTAATTTTCAGGCTGATATTTTTAGTAATTTTCAGGCTGAGTCCAAGGTTCTTTGCAGCCCCAGGAAGGTCTGAATGGTCTGATGGTTCATTTTTGCTCTGCTCATTGGTATTAGTATTTTATCCACCACTTGCCTTATAATCAATGCTTTAAAAAATATGCATTCTAAGTATGCAGAAACTAATTAATTCCACTTGATTTTCAGAGTCTTAGGCCTATTTAAAATAATCTCATCTGCTTGATACAAATAAGCCTTGTTTAGCCCTTCCTTTCCCCAAGTTTGATTCAGCTCTTCCCCATTGTTATGGCAGACCTTTCAAAATGTGTTTGATCAGACATCCTTTCTGCCTGATGTCCTGTGCCAGTGATTGACAAGAGTCCTTTGTGAGCAAGCATTTCAGTAATGATGTACAGACTTGTTAGGGAGCTGCTGTGTCAAGAAGAGAAATGAACAATAAATTAGAATAAAATGGAATTGCATTTGAAACTTGGCTGGAGGATTTTGCATTTGTGAGGACAAAGGACATTTGACAATCTGAGTCATCTTGCAGCTTTGCCTGTAGCAACTGTCAAATTAGTTCTTAATGCTACAGGGAAAGGGATTGAGTCACAGCATCGCTTAAAGTTAAGAGGCTCATCAGTAAATCACTGGCAATATTAACAATTATGAGCTGCACATTAATATGGCAAAACACTCTGAATATTATACTTACAACAGAAAGCCAAGAGGTGAACATAATTTTGCTTCCAGATCCCTGTGCCTTCTCCCAGTAACTACAGCTTTAAATTGGGGTAGGCAGAGCAAAAAGAAGTGAGTCGATTCAAGATCTTTCAAACTACGTGTCCTCAAAATGATGTAATAAGAAGAAAATCAAGGGCTAAATCTGGATTTAGCAAGGTATAAAAGTGAGGTGAGGAAGAGAAGTGCTTACCTGCATATAAATTCAAGATTCACATGCTTGTCTGTCATCCCTAAACTTACACTTAGCAGGATCCTGCAGCACTCCTCCCTCCTCCCAGGCACCTCTGGCTCCATCCCTTCCCGGCAGCAGCTGGAAGCTGTGCCCAGATTCCACAGTGGCTGCATTCCCACCATCCCACGGCTCAGATAACTCGGGGAGATCATGTGCCCACGCTGGGGATGGGGAAGGGCTGTGTCACGTACTCCAATTCCAGTCCACTCTAAGAGAAAAACATCAGTTTTCTGTTATTTATATTAGAGAACGATATTGTTTTTCCAATTTCCTCATGCGCACAAGAAACTCTCAGAGTGTTACACTATTTTGCTGCCAGTTTAGTTTAAGTTGTTTTCCAAAGCACAGTCCCTTTGGAGGATTTGGGTCAGCGGGTGCCCTGGTGTTAGAAAGGCTCACAGAGAATCATTGGATTTGAGCTGTTTTGAAAAATATGGTGTAAGTTCAGGCACAATCATTTCATGAATCATTTTATAGAGTGGCTTTCAAGGAAACAAGAGAATGCCCATGTTTGATTTGTAAGATTGAAGATAAGACTTAACTGCCCCATATGATGATCAGCGTAATTTCATCCCTTTCAAAATCCCCGTGGGCCTGGCTCAATGTGCTCTATGACATTATAAGGAATCCATTGTGCCAGGCTCTCCACCACTTTTCAAAGGCACAACTGCACAATTCTGCCATTTTCTGGCATGAAAGGGGTCAGAGGGGAACAGAATTAGATATGTTGTGGGAATGGCCTGAGGTACGATTGCATTGACAGCTCATAATGACACTCTAGGACACCTTCCCTCACAAGATGCACGGGTCTCTCGCTCAGCAGGCTCTGCCCTTTCAAGTGCTTGCACACCGTAATGAAGTCCCGTTGCACCGACAAAAGCAGGATGATGAGCACATTCACCACCTGAAGGGTCTCTTAAAAGTGACACCAGAGAAAGAAATTTCCTGAGCTCTGCAAACACTGCACTAATGAAACATCGAGTGGGATTGGTTGGTCAAAATTCATCCAAAAAAACCCCCAAAAGACAAACCCATAAAACCTCACAAGGCAAGCAAAGAAATTAACTACTATGTGGAACTCCACTGATGCATATTTTTAAAGGACTGTTTCATGCACCCCAGCTCCTACATTGATCAGAGATGTCTTTTTACTCACCAAATTCTTTGCCTGGCGCACAAAAATGTGATCACAGGGTTTTTTTGATAAGGTTTTTTTGTTCAGTTTTGTTCTGTTTTTCTTGGATTTTTTTCTGTGAGAATATTTATCTACTTCTAGGCAAAATCTCTAACAAGGTCTGAGAAAATAACTCACTGCATAGAAAATAATTTCCTTCTCTTCTTCAGAAAAAGTCAAATAGGTCTAAGATACTCATTTCTGAATACCAACATCCATGCTTGAAAACACCTGCCACCTACCTCCTATGTTGGCAAAGACATCAAACTCAATCCACAGCCAGGAATTTTATCTTTCTTTTTGTCTTTTCCAAAAGAATCCCAAAGAACTCAGGTAGTGCTGGTAAATCAACCTGCAAGAGCTAACAAGGGTCTAAAACCTAAACTCCAGAAATGAGTAAACTGAGGAAGATCAGCAACAATGTGGAGACAAATCCCTAGAGAAAGGGAAGCATGGATCTAGTTTTCTCAACATCTTCTTTTTTGTTTGCAAGTGGAACATTCCCTTTTTCTTGGACTTTTTTATGTGGATTAATGAGCCAGGGCTCTTCTGCAACTAGAAACAGGTTAAGCACCCGAGAGGAGTTCAGAAGAAAAACCAACTGAACAAATAAAGAATAAAAAAAAAATCAAAACAGAAAAAGAGTAATTAAAATAATTTGTTTCTCTTGTACTAAAAACCCTGAGGAAAGGAATCAAGCTTTATACACTAGCTTGATGTAGGGCCTTTTCTCTTTCCAGGGAAAATATCAATGAAAAACACCCTGAGGGACAAAAAAATGGATGATCTGAGTTTAATGAAGGTTGACAATGACTATTATTGATGTCCTTATCCCAAATGACAAGAGGTTTAGGAGACTTTTATAACATATTGACACTGTACTGGTTCAAATGCTCTTTTTTTTTCTTTCCTTTTTTTTTTTTTTAAAGCTAATGTGCTGTCTGCTTCAGGGGAACTATTGGAGAACTTGATGTGCAGAATGACATTTGTCACCCTTTGTTCCCCAGCTCAGAGCACTTTCTTCCCATTAGATATCCCTCAGACTGAATAACAGCTGCCTTAACACGAATTATCCTCTGCCCATCAATTTGAATTTCAAGACAAAAAACAAAGGCAAATCTCAAGTGGAGGAAGAATGTTTCAAAATTAAGTTCTGCCCTACCGTCCTTCTACCTGCTTACTTTTGTGAGGGTGTGAATTAGGACGTTAGGACTCAAGAAAAATGGGAAGTAGGGTATTTCCACACCAACATGATGCAGAGTGTAAATTGGTATCAAGTATTCTTCGAAACACATCATCAATTTACGTTGTACAAATTCAGTAAACACTTATAAGGAAGGTAAGAAATTTGGGAAAAATGAACATTTTCATCTGCAGGTATTGAGTGTGTCCTCAAGAGGTCCTCTCACATAAAGTCATCTCACAAAAAGTTGGCTCAGTTGACTCAGATGAAATCCTCCCACGCTGCCCCTGCAATCCTCTCCAAAAAATATTCAAGTGTGTGCTCCTTATGAACAATACTTGCCATATGTAAAAAGTAGATTACAACTACAGTCACTCACTCCAAAATTTTGTCAGTCTTGAGACATCAGATTTATTAAAAACCATTTTGAAATATTTCTGACTTCTCCAGGTGTCAAGCACTTAAAAGAAATGCTTAAAACACAATGTCAAGCTTTTTATCTACCACTAGACACATTGCAAATGTTTTCTTAAAAAGGGAATAATCACACAATTCCTGAAGCTTAAATATAAGCAAGGCAAACCTGAAGTGCAATTGTACAGCCAGGTAACACTGTACTTGTGTGCAGTGTAACATATTCATAAGTCATTAGCAGTATCTGAAAGTAGAAGCTCTCCAGCTCATTAGTATTAAAGCCTGGAAAATGAGATTTTATTAAACAAATTTATCTTTGCATAAACCAAATTCTGCCTCTGCACTGCCTGTGACAGGCAGCTTCAGTCATCTTTAAGACACAAAGTTCTCCCTCACCCTATTTTTCATTTTAATAACAAAACTATTTCTACAAAAGAAACCCTAATCAGGAAAAGAAATAAAAGAGTGCAGTAAAATCAGTACAACAAAAATGTTTGGCTTTACTATATATTTTTGGTCAATACCAAGACCCGCACTTGCATGTATAGAAGACCAGAACATTACTGTTTATTTTAAAGGGAAGGCTCATTAAGGGTAAAATGTGCAGATCAGAAACAGTCTGCATCATAAAACATTGACCAAGTTAAACATATGTACACCTCAGGGTGGATACCTTGCAAAAATAATTCCTTTCCATGTAAAAAATTCTTTAGATCTTTTCTTTGAAATAAGACAGGACTCAAAATATGTCTGAGAATCTCATGGCAGAGATACAACTTGGGAAACAGCTGTAAGAACTCCACTCTATTTATCCAAGTTGAAAATCTCTTTAAAAAAGAAACCCCCAATCATTTTTTCATATTGAAGAGTTCCTTGTGCTGAGGTTCTAGACCCTGTTTGTCCTAAAATGAGTTTTCCTAGCAATGCCCTCTCCTGTTCCTGCTGGCTGGGCTGACTACAGACTCCTTTAGAAAACTGAAGAGCAGGAAAAAGTGTGTGAAATGATTACAGGGAGCAAAGATCTCTCTAGAACCTTTAGATAATCAAAACAAAGTCCACTAATTCAAAAACCATCACCTGTAAAATGAGTTTTCTTCACTCTCACAGACCATAATGACTAAACTTTCAAGAAAGGAAGTGTCCCTCAAATGAGGGAGAGAAGACGTGTGGAGCAAGGAAACAAGATTGGCCAGGCAATAAATCTGTCTATTAATTTAGTACTTAATGTACCTTGTCTTTAGGTTGTAAAAAGGTTTTCATTGATCTTTGGCTATTACACTTCACCTGTTGTTTAAAGAGTGGTGCTATACCTGTTTACCAGCAAATTTGTGCCGTGTTATAGAGTGACTGTCCAGTTCAGCATCTTGATACCAAGTTTCCAGCATGCTTAGGCAAGTAATTCAAAAAAAACAATTGCTGGATGCAGTTCTTTATTTCCACTAAAGCTGTACAGAAATTGCAGGCAGTGTGGAAGTAGCCAAGAGTTATGAACTGTCAGCATGCTGATAGGAAAGTAAACAATGTAAAAGTGAAGCCAGCATTTGAGTCTCACAGCATGGTACAGTGCTGTAATGGTTTCAATCATAAGCCAAATGATTGTTATTATAGAGATAGTGAATGTCATGCTTACAGAAAAATTGTGCAGGTTAAAAATGACTGCCATTAAAAAGATAAGTCTCACAGGGGGAAGGGACCTCAAGCCAGTAAACAGACAAAATGCATTACAGAGAAAAAAAAAAAGCAGGACAGAAAAGGGAAGTCTTTTCTAATTACCAGATTCAGCTATCATTTATAGTACTCTTTATTACCAGGAAAAGACTGGAAGAGACAGATACAGGGGCAGTAGACTCAATTATTTTTTTTAAGGCAACAGAATCCCAGTTAAATTTAAAGGCATGGCATCTAAAATATGCATATCTGAAGAGATAGCCTGGGTCTTTGTAGGGAAGACTTTGGCCTTGGTGAGAATTTTGCATGTAAACGACATTATTATATAAATGTCAAAATAAATAAAAAAGAAAGCTGAGGCTGACCTATAGAAACTTGGAGAATCGTTTTGCTCTGCCACTAGCACAGAGGTGTGTTCCTCATCACAAAAGAAGAGGAAAACTGCACAACCCTCCTGCCTGTTACACCCAGAGTAAGTCACCAGGAAAGGAAATCTCTCTCAATCCATCACTTATCAAGGAACCTTTTCAGCTTATTGTCCAGAAGGCCACAAATGGGAGACTCCCTCCATGTGAAAAATCCAAGCTTACTTTTCAGTGTTCTCCCAGCACATTTGAAAAATAAAAAAACAATAATGTATTTTGGGGTTTTATTTAAGTTATTGCTGATAGAGGATCTACAAAATTGTTTAGAAAATTTTTCCTGTAGTGGCTTATTCAGCATGTAACATGAGATAAAGATGTTGTGAATAATCTGCTTTGCACAATGCATGGAAGGTCTCACTGGTCTTGTGATCACCATCTCCTTCCAGCCACAAATACGAATTTAGGACAAAGTTCTGATCTGGTTTTTGAGCACACATTTATTTCTGTGCTGTGCTATCAAATGTTCTTGAGGACATTCTACCCAGTGTTGTAAGCTCTCTCAGAATGGAAATCTCAGTCTACACATTTCCTGGTGAGAGCCAGCTTTGTTTCCAGTAGAGCTGATGCTCAGACTGAATTTGTTGCCCTTACAGCCACACAGTGGCTTTTCTGAGTTTCCAGGGTGTCACTGTAGCAATAAGTTGCACTGAAATAGGCAAACACTACTGGAACAGAGACCTGTGTGCCAGGATAACTCCTTCTCACCGGCACCTCCCCTGTGCCACTCCCAGCAGCTGTTTGCACAGCCATCAACGCTCCCATCCCCAGAATCTCCTCAGGAAACATTCAGATCTGCTCCTCCTGAGCTCTGATACCACCCCAAGCTCCTGTGCCTTCCCAGACTGAGCAGAGCAGCAGAAAATACCCCTGAGTGTCTTGCACAAATTTCTGTCGCTGTGTCTGTGCACCTGATCAATGCCCAGCCAGCAGAACCAGACACTTCACTTCTGTTGTTACCACATCTATGTAAAATGACAAACTGGAATTTTCCTATTTGATCCTCTCTTCTTTGTCTAATGAAGGAGCACATCCTTCCCCCTGGGCATTCAGAGAGGCTCACGACTGATTGCCCATTCAAATTTGAGTGGGTTATCCACTGGAGCTGCAGCTTGCTTCCAGAATAAGGCTGCAGGGTAGAGGGGATTGTGTAAAAAAGTGTTCTTTATTCCTGGGAGAAGAAGTTTCTTGACTTCCAGCCATTTCAAAGACTCATTATTTACTGGCACCAAAATCCACTTGGAAAATAATATGTGAGAGAAATGCTCAGTATAGAGCATGAGTTGAAGGGCAAAAATCATCTTTGTAAGTTCTTCTCAAGGCAATCACTTCATATCTCATTTCATTATGCAGCATATTTTTCAGGTATTCATTCTGAGTGTATTTTTTAAAAGAAAACATCAAGCTCACTATATTTTAAGACTCCTAAAATACTGTTATGCATTTGAAGGATTTTATGCTCAAGGCCAACACTTCCTCATCTCTGTTACATGTGAAACTAGATGAGGAAATGAGATTATCACTCTCAAAGCCCTTTAGGAGAAAACTGAATTAACGTGACAATTCAAGTTCATGGAAGAAGATACTTGTGCAAAGTGTGCATGACTTATAAATTCATTTAACATTGACTTTGGAATTAAGTTTGCTTCCTTCCTTACAGATACTGCAGCAAGCCTGGGAATGTCGTGGGTAAATGAAGTAGCAATGCAGGAGGCTGAACTCATGAACTGTCTTTTAGCTACCCCTTGGATAATTGTGTTTTCCAAAAGAGTCCATATGTTCCAGAAGTCCTCATCACTAAGTTACGCCAAACATAAGAAAAAAAAAAAATACATCTGGGATTTTAATGTTCAGAGGGGAAATGGCAACAGCAGAAGGAAAGGAGAAGCAAAACTGCTGCAGGCCACAATCTGGGTAGGAAAAGGTGCCTATTCAGCTCAGTTTGTTGTTACTGTGTTCTGGAGGGCAATTTCTATAACACTGGTGATATCTCAGGGCTGGTATATAATGCATTTAACAATGCTAATATGTTAATGCAATTTAATTTGCTCATTGCTTAAATGCCCTCTGAAAGACTCGTGACAGAAGTATGAAAATGGATGTGGATGAAGTGTGAATAGAAATGTGGATGTGGAAGCACTAGAGAGCAGCAGAACAGACAAGAAAATAATGTCCTAAACTGATAACAGAGGAAACTACAGCCAGCAATAAAAAGAGGAATGTGCTTCTTTTGTCAAAACCAGAAATCCTGCGCTGTGACACAACCACAGACCAGAAGACCTCAGAGACACGATGGGATGGGAAACAGGATTCAGGAGCTGATGTCTTTTGTCCTGAGCAAAATCAGCTTCCTTACAGATTTGTGAACAAATCCCAACTTCAGCTGGTGTAACTCATCACACAAGCAGAAAAAGCAGAGCCTTGAACTTCCAGTGGAAAAAAAATGGTTGCAGAAGGAACAAAAGTGATTTATGTGTCATTACTTCTCCAGCAAACACCTATAGCCTTTGCTGAGAATTGGCCTTCTCAAAAGTTGTCACAAAGCTACTTATGCAGGATAAATAGATAAAATGAAGACAAAGTGATAATTTTCATGCAATATTGAGCTTAATTTCTCCTTCATGCGGTGCCCTTATGTTTATATACCTAGATTATAAATCATATTTAGGTGAGAAGAGACAGACACCTTTGTGCAAGCCCTGGCCACTTTTAGCTGAGGTGTAATCTCTACACTTTGAAAGAGCTTCCAGAAATAAGTAACAATAGAAAAGTAATAGAAAGAAAATTGGTCAAAGAGTAATAAACTCTTGAAATCCAGCAGTAAAAATAAGTTAGGAGATCCTTGAGAGAAGAAGGTGCTTAGATGACTGCAGAGTCCAAAGCCACAGGGCCAAGAGGGCTGAGACAGAGCATGGACAGGACAGCTGAAGGTTTACACCCCAGCCTGCTGCCCTCACATCCCCACACACAGGAGGTGAGCACTGGGAGCAGAGAGCACGGCCAGGGCTTGACACACTCCATTCCATGGCTCACTGGGTCACTGACATGGCATTGAAAACCTGCTGTATTCTAATAATCTCCTGATTATAGCAAAAGTCAGCGCAGCTGAACTTTACACTTGTGACTAGCTCATTAACTGAGCTCCGTAGTTTAATTTGTGCATTTTTTCAGGATGGAGTAAACAGTAAGGAGGAAATATTTTTGATCTTCACTTTGTTAACCAAATTCACTTTTAAAGTCTTTTCCCCTAATTTTTCTGCTATAACTGATCAAGGTATGATGTAAGTGATAAGAATGATCGATGATGTAAAGATCCTGCAGATCAATTTAAAAAGTGCAATGAATAATTAGAAAGAAGCAGAGGAAAGAACGTTCTGATGCTCATGGGGTGCAGGCCTTCTCCAGAGTCACAGCTAGCAAATCCCAAAGACAGTAAATTCTGCAACGACCGCACTGAGGGACAAAGTCTAACTTCAGCTAAAGAAACTCTTTTTACCACATTACAAATGTCTCAAAGTAAAGATGTGTTGCAATTCTGAGACTGGAAGAGCTTGCCAGAATCCTCTGGAGCTTCAGCGTTTAAACTCATTTTTTCTTCAAGTTTGGAAGCTTCCTACTCTTCATAATGTAACTGTAGCTTAATTTCATGCAGCATCTCACTTAAAGAGTGTACTCAAGAACTTTCCTTTGCAGGAGTCACTGTATATCAAAATATGAAACTTCTGTTTTGTACTTATAATTGCCTTTGAGTCAGAGGAATACAAAAAAAATTGCAATTATATAAAGAGATAATTTCCCTCATTATTGAAATAAATCCTTTGGGTAATGAGGGATCGAAGAGTGTACACCAAATCAAGAATATCATTATGTTCAAACAGAAATCTCTGTAAGTCTAGCAAGATGCAGAGAGTTTGAGAGTTTCCAGAGAGACCCAAGGCAGGTAGTTTAGTAGGAGAGAGCATGTTTGGTATTTTGGATATCTAACCACAAATAGAAGCGCTCACAGCAAGTTCTCTTCAAACCCCTGATGGCGCAGCTGCAGCCAGAGCACTCTGTTAGGACATGGATCAGCATTCCCAGGGGGGCATTCTCCGAGGATGCAGCAACTCTTAAGTCCTGCCTGTTGCACTCTCAGCACCTTTTCTAGCTCTGGGGTTAACTTAGTCCTAACACAGCAAAGATTAGCTAAAGTGCTCTGCACTAATGGGATCATAATGCTGGAAACTCTGACCTTGCCCTCCCTAAGCCTTGAAGCACCCTCAGACTGTAACAGTCTTTGAAAGCCTTCAGTGAACAGTACTAATTATAACTCCCTTTTTCTAGGTTTAAAAGCAGTGAAATATTGCTTTTACCCTGACTGAGGCAATGATGGAAGTCTCAAGAGGAGGTCTCTCTTTTCTCAAGCCACAGAACTTTTCATAAATGTAGAACCTTGGAATGACACAAGAGAAGTTCCCCTTACTAGATTACATATTCCAGTCTCACACAGAAGAGTATGAACTTCAGGTATAACTCTTATTAAAGCATTACAAAAAGCCCAGAAATAACAATTATGGAACCTGTTCATCACTGCCTCAATATGCAGCTTCTGAAAACCATACATACTTAGGCTATCACCTGCAAAGACCACAGATTGAATTAAAAAATTGTCACCACAGAAATAATTTGCCAGGCACACCTTTCTAGTATGTTTATATATAGACACACACACACAAATATATTTTGACCAGGAATTAAAATCAGAAGAAAATCTCCCTCCCAGCAGAGCCCCTCCCCTGCCCCCTGAGCTGTAGAGTTTAATGGTTTTAGCAGCTGTATCAATAGAACTCTATAGGCTATTCAGTCACAAACATAACTGACATTAAGCAGAGAAGCCCTTTTCCATCTGTTGTCATGTCCCAAAATAATAAAACAACACAGTGACCTCATAGCAGAGACTGAGGGGCACTCACAAAAACTTGTGTTACAGCTCCCTGATCAAATTAAACACTCCAGCCATACGTCTGCCTTATCACATGCTAAACTTTCACTTCAGAGGCACCAAGATCACACACATAAATCTGTGCCTCCTGCATGCCTTGCACTCCTCAGCAACCTTGCTGAAAGGATTTATCTCCAAGTCCAGCCGCTCAGGGACACAAATGGATTTCTGCTCACTGAAGGGGTCTGACCCTCCCTGCAGGAAAGAAGTGCTATGAGCATGTGCAACAACAGACCCTCTGAGTCTCCCCAAAACCCCCTAACATTTAATTAAAAACAAATTTAAATGTCTAGTTGATAGAAGGCTACTTGGGATGGGGAGATACATGTTCCCTCCTTCAATGACTACGTAGTGTGAAGTGAGGTTGTATTTATAGGAATGAGAATACAAGTCTGAATTTCTCACATATGTTGTTTAAAAGTTGTGTTGGTGCACTCTCTCTCCCCCTCCACCCCCATCCCCCTGCCTTTCCCTTGCATCTTTTCTCCAGTAAAGATTTAATTATCTAATGCCAAGTGCAATAACATCGTGAGCAACCAAGAGCATTCTTCCATAGAATACCTCATAGCACACTAATTAGGACTCTTCTGAGAGATTTAACAATCCCTGTAGGCAGAGGAGGGAGCTGCATCTGATCTCTTCTAATCCCAATGACTGCCCTCCTTTCTGTGCTGTAGCAAAGGCGAGCAGAGGGTTTCCAGTGGCCTCCTTTTGCGAGAACAGTGCTGCTTGCGCCTCACTCCAGCTGTAGCTGGATGGCTTCTTCAGCTCCAAGGAATTGGTGAGGACTGAGTGGAACCTCTGTGCCTCTTGCTATTGCTTGTTCCACAGCCTTTGATCCCAGTGTATTTCCAGCTCTTCCTCCCTGGAAAAAGAAACTTGTGTACCCAGTCAGAACAGTGAATTCCTCCAGGTGCGCTCTGGTGTGTGAGGCTCTCTGGCGCTGGCCTTAGCTCCCTCCAGCTCGTTGGAGATGATAAAATTTGCAGTCAAAGGAGGAAACCACTCGGGGAGCACATTTTTATTATGGCAGAGCACAGAATCAGAGAATGGCCTGAGTTGGAAGTGACCTTAAAGATCATCTCATTCCAACCCCTGCCATGGGCAGGGACATCCTCCACTAGACCAAGTTGTTCCAAGCCCCATCCAACCTGGCCTTGGACACTGCCAGGGATCCAGGGGCAGCCACAGCTTCTCTGGGCATCATCCTGTGCCAGGGCCTCCCCAGCCTCCCAGGGAAGGATTTCTTCCCAATGTCCCATCTAACCCTGCCCTCTGTCAACTCGAAGCCATTCCCCCTTGTCCTGTCTCTCCATCCCTTTGTTCAAAGTCCCTCTCCAGCTCTCTTGGAGCCCCTTTAGGCTCCAGATGATGCTCTGAGGTCTCCTTGGAGCCCTCTCTTCTCCAGCTGACAGCATGTTGTGAACAGGGATGTTCACAGGCTGGAAGCAGCAGCACGGGGACCAACAAACTTTACTCACAATTTTGAGCTTCTGACCTCATCATGATGCCATATTCACACTTTAACCATTCTGGAAGGGATTTTGCAGTGCTTGAGAGGAGTATAAGCAAACTAGACGACCAGCTGTGGTCTGAACATTGCATCTAATTGCAATGAAATATGTTATTTGAGCCATTAGCTTTAAGTGACAGCAAACCAAAGGCATAAAAACATTTCTGAACTGCTAATAATGTTCAGTTACCTCTCACCTTATTTCAGATCACTGATGTTTGTAATATTTCTGCTCTTCCTTACTTTCTTCAGTTTTGCCATTGAAAATTCAACAGTAATTAGCTACCATGAAAACTAAGAGCAGTAAAAAAGGACTGTTTATTATTAAAGCATGAAAGAGTTTCAAATTGCAATGCTTATTATTGAAATCAACATAAATCTTTCCCCTCAATTAAACTAATCCAAGCAGCTCTTTCCATTAAAAAAGAAAGTTGCAGTATGAGTATTAGCTATGTCACCCTATACAGCTGATCTTTAAACCAGACTGAATGTGAAATTTTAAACATATTTTAAAGTTGTTGCTCTTTATTTTCATAAATTAATGACTCTTTTGAACTTCACCTCATGATACTTATTAGCCTTCTTAAATATACTGGAGGTGATACATCCTTCATTTGTGTCATTCATTAATCACTGTTCAATAAGTGCTGTCAGGAAGCTGCTGTCTTTGATGTCTCATTGTTCAGCGCATTCTTTCTTGTTGGTAGTTAATCAAATGCTTCCCTGCTGTGGTCAAAGCACAGCTTGATAGCAGTTCCAGAGGTGATCCAGCATTAAAACACGGAGCTTATTGTAAAGGTCCAGGGTTTTTTTTAATACCACGCCAAAGTGAAAGCTTTCGTTTTGCAGTCCTTGGCAAATGAGACATTGTTGTCCTGCCCTTATGACTGGGAAGCTCAGAAAAGAGCACTAAGTTCTGCCATCTAACTGAAGCACACTGTAATGACTGACTAATTAGCTGCAGTTATGAAATGAACTGCAAAGTTTCCGCTGTCAATCACAGCAAAATATTTCTTTTTTTCTTTTTTTGTTTCTTTTTTGTTTTTTTTCAAGAGTGGAATTAGAATAATTTTCAAAATGCATTAAAACTTCAGGGGGTGGTAAGTCAAATGAAAGCATCCAACAGAGAAAAATATCTGCCCTGGGATAAAATGAACATTTTCATTTCTAGTGTTTGTTCAAGCCACATTTACACTGAAAATATTCAGAAAGAAATTCTGCAAAAACAAGAGTGAGCAAACTGAAAACAAGGGACGTAGCAACTCAGAGGAAGATGAAAGCCAATAACGAAATGGGACCAGGAACAATCACTGAAAATTTAAAAAAAAAGTTAAAACCTGACTATTAGAAAAGACTGCATGTTTTTAGAGCAGTTTGGCACTGCCATGTTTATTTGTTTTAAAAGAAAACCTCAGAGCTTGGAATCTTTTCAAAGATGTTAAAATCGTCCTGTTTCTCTTTTCAGAGATCTTACCCCCGATAACACAGCATGGTAAACAATTGCTGCTGTGCAGCTGAAGACAGTCAGAGAGCTCTCCAATTAATATGCATTACCATCATTTCCCACCTGTGGGTGAATTGGAAGTTTATGTAAGACTAAAGTAAAGAAAAACGGAAGTAAAGACAACAAATATGGTGTACTTTTAGAAAGAAGGCCTAACAATTATAAACATATGCTGTCTAATAATTTTATAAATGACACTATATTTAGCAAGTGGTACCTAAGAAGAAGTCAAGGTATTTTTAGCCAATTAAGAGTCTTCTCTCCTGCTGTTCCCTGAGTTCCTCTGCTGCATAAAATGTGGTGACAATCACCGCTTGTTGAAACACTCAAATTAGTGGGACAAGAACTTGAGCAGTGCATAGGAAAGGCAGTTGAAACTAAATGATCTTTAAGGTCCCTTTCAAAGCACTCTAAGATTCTATGATGCTTCATTTTAAATAAAACATTATAAAAGCCTCTTTGTAGGAGGCACCTTACAACCCATACATGGCACAGATAATGACAGACCCCATCGGTACAGCTTGAGATCTCTGTGCTGTCTCATTTTGCTATAGCTTTCATGAGAACATAGACCTGTAATTAAAATAAGAACTTGGTGGACTGTTTAGAGTCTAACTTTCACTTTGTTACCTGCTATTTCCCATTTTTCTCTCATTTCAAACTGAACAGAAAAGATTATTCTTTAGCCAGCAGGCACTTTCTTTAGATTTTTTTTCAAATGACTGAGGGAACAAAATATTTCCCTTTCTCTAGACGCTGGCATTCCACCTGACTCCAATCCCTGTGACCTCCAGCACCATTTTTTTCTGTGTTCAAGGCTAGAAATAAAAGCACTAAGTTAACACACAGCCTGTCCATCCTGGTTACAATGCACCTCTTGGTGAGCCTTGTGATCTTCAGAGGAACAGTATGAAAACTTTGGGAAAATCTGCAGGCTGCAAATCCCTGCTGCACTGGTGGCAGGCGCTGGCCTGCTGAGAATGCAGAGGCTGAGGAGGGTGTGGAGGGTGAGGAGGCAGTGACGCATCTGCCCCGGAACCGCAGCGCTCCAGATGTTCCCGGCCCAGCAGGACCTGGGGCTCACCCACCGGCTCAGCCTCGCCCGGGGCTCACTTTGATCATTGATCATTGATCAGCGTCTGTGTGACATCACTGATCAGCGTCTGTGTGACATCATTGATCAGCGTCTGTGTGACATCACTGATCAGCGTCTGTGGGACATCATTGATCAGCGTCTGTGTGACATCATTGATCAGCGTCTGTGTGACATCACTGATCAGCGTCTG
>NW_024581101.1:5189203-5520730 GCF_017639235.1 Corvus kubaryi
GTGACATCATTGATCAGCGTCTGTGTGACATCACTGATCAGCGTCTGTGTGACGTCATTGATCAGCGTCTGTGTGACATCATGGATCATCGTCTGTGTGACATCATTGATCAGCGTCTGAGTGACATCATTGATCAGCGTCTGAGTGACATCATTGATCAGCATCTGTGTGACATCACTGATCAGCGTCTGTGTGATGTCATTAATCAGCGTCTGTGTGACATCATGGATCATCGTCTGTGTGACGTTATTGATCAGCATCTGTGTGACATCATTGATCAGTGTCTGTGCGACGTCATTGATCAGCGTCTGTGCGACGTCATTGATCAGTGTCTGTGTGACATCATTGATCAGCGTCTGTGCGACATCATTGATCAGTGTCTGTGTGACATCATTGATCAGCATCTGTGCGACGTCATGGATCAGCGTCTGTGTGACGTCACTGCCCAGTGTCTGTGTGACATCATCAATCAGCGTCTGTGTGACGTCACTGCCCAGTGTCTGTGTGACATCATGGATCAGCATCTGTGTGACGTCATTGATCAGCGTCTGTGTGACTTCATCACTCAGCATCTGTGTGACATCTTTGATCAGCATCTGTGTGACATCATTGATCAGCGTCTGTGTGACGTCATCGATCAGCGTCTGTGTGACATCATCGATCAGCGTCTGTGCGACGTCATC
This sequence comes from Corvus kubaryi, assembly GCF_017639235.1. Classification (NCBI taxonomy): domain Eukaryota; kingdom Metazoa; phylum Chordata; class Aves; order Passeriformes; family Corvidae; genus Corvus; species Corvus kubaryi. Next base: position 5,189,887 of record NW_024581101.1, read on the forward strand.
GATCAGCGTCTGTGTGACATCATTGATCAGGGTCTGTGTGACGTCATCGATCAGTGTCTGTGTTACATCACTGCCCAGCGTCTGTGTGACGTCACTGCTGCCAGCTCTCCCTGCTCCCACACAGGGGAAAGTGGAGCGAATTCCAGAAGTCAGGGACATCACGATCCTGATTCTGTGTGATGAGCACCTGAGGAGCGTTTCCGTGGGCAGCTGGAAAGAGGAGGGAGCCAATAACAAGTCTTCTAGTGAGATTCAAGTTCAAGCAGCTGATTCTCTTCTTCTCTCCCAGGCACCAAATTTTTGGTGTTGTACCATTGCCTCCAGTGAAGTTCCCGAAAGCTTTGCAGGAATATCATAACAAATGACAGGCTGATTCTCTGCTGTTGTTTAATGCATCAACCCTCGGTGAAGTGCAAGCCAATCAAACTGCAGCAGGATGACTTTGGACTCTTATACTTTGGGGATCGTGAGGGACTTTGCTCCAGATGCAAAATGACAGACTGCTGATGGCTTTTTGCATATGTTTTGCAGACTGAGTTACTCATAAATAATTATGTCAAATAAAGTAAACTCCCCATAGCCTTTCCAAGGAGGAAACTCTGAGAACACTAAAAAAAACCACCAGAAAACTGCAAGGGAGAGAAAGGAACTAACTGAAAGGTGCTTGTTTCTTTTTTTTTAAAGTGACTTAATTTGAGAGAAAAAAAATAAAAAAGGCACAGCAACTTTCTAATAGGTTTTCACCAAGGTGTTTAAATTTTAAGATTTTTGCATTCTGAGTCAAATTCAGGAAAAAAAAAAAGCCCTTCTCAATGCCCAAACTGTGGAATCAAGAGGATTCCTTTAATTTAATCTAATACAGCACTGAGTCTATTCATATTAGGAATAATTTATTTTCTATCTGTTTTCAGGAAACATAATCCAGCTGGGAGAAAGGATTTGACTCAGATTGCATTCTTTTTCACCTAAAAGATCTAGTAAAGTTCTGTACTCTCTCATAACTTGTATTCTAATGTATAATTATCTGGAGATTGGAACCTGTATGTTTTCTAAATTTCAAACTGTAGGTGACGGCTGTTTTTCAGGACACAGGCTGACTCGGGATCTTGTCACAGTCTGCAATGTCTTCAGTAGCTCCAGTGTCTCTCTTTTCTTAAGCTTTTTGTGGTACTGTGACTTTTCTTCCCCTTTTCCTTATTCTCTTCTTCACTGTTTATTATTTTGCCGTATTTCCCCACGGGATTCCAGTTGACTCTCTCCTTGGGCTCCATTCTCCTCTCTGCTTTGTCTGCAACCATTTCCATTTTTAAGTGTAACTCTCCTTATTAGCTGCCTTCCCTGCTCTAGACTGATTTTCCTGTGCTTTGCCTGTTTGACAATCCAATCACACACCCAGGGCTGAGCTGCAGCCCAGCCTGTTTTAAACAGAGCTCTTCATCCCCCACCAGAACCTCCCTCTGATCCCCACACAGAGCAGCAGCTTTCCTGCCTGGCCCGTGCACTTACAGCATGGGCAGCAAATCTGGCATAAACCCCACTTACTCGGGCTGTATTTTATTCATTCTTCCTGCGTGCCAGCACCTGTTTTCCCTTCTACAGGGAGCAGTTGCTTTTCATTTCTGGAACATCAGCTGAACTACACCCACCCTGACCCGGATCCAGCTCAGTCCTGTCCCACCCCACTCCCAAGCTTGGCGAATGTCTCTCATCCCTTACTCAGTATTGGAAAATCAATACCTCAAAATATCCAAACCCACAATTTTTTACTAGTTCGGTCTGTCTTACTCATCCCACTCCTTCTCATCATCATTATCTTGTTACATTTTATATTTTTCCCCTGTTTCTAAGGTGCTTCTTATTGATAGGAAGAGAGGAAAATTTCCCTCTGAGCTGGACATTTTTACTGGCTCCATAACTTCAAAATTTTCCATACACAGCCTCGAAATCCCCCTTTGCAGTAAATATTCACTGCTTGTTACAAACAGGAAATTACAGAAATGATCACATCATCAGGAAGAAATAAAATTAAATGGAAAAGGCACTCTTAACCTTAATGGTACCTAGAAAATATCTGACTTAGAAATACAGGCTCCTGAAATTCTCAGTGGAGGGTGAATGCTTCCAGAGGGAAACCTGGATCAGCTACATCACAAGGAGTCTGGCTTCTCCTAAGCAGACAAATTAGACCATGTTGATTGTGGGAATTTTTGTGGTTCTGAGGAGGTTTAGTGTCTGTATTTTAGGGGTTTTTTTTTATATAAACATCTTCCCAGTGACTGTGCAAGAAATTTTGGAAGTTGCCCGAAATCTGAGAAGTTTAAATGTGGTCCAACTACAGTTGGACTCAATGATCTTGGAGGTCTTTTCGAACCTTAATGATTCTAGGATTCTGTACTGGGATACCCCAATTAAGTGATTTATTTTCTTTCTTGAGGGGAGACTCTGGCAAAGCCAAGTACTGATGGCTACTTGTTAAAGAACTTCCCCTCAGAATTTCCTTCACTATAGAAGTTGGAAGAAAGTCCTTAGACTGACTACAAAGCTGACCTTAAATATGATCAAGATGTAGTTTCCTCGAGGCACACACAAAGTATTAGACTCAAAAATGGTATAAATACATAACCTCTGTAAGTGAAAATACAACTTATAAAAATAAACATTGCATGTGTGCCTCTCTTCATATAAATCTAACAGCAGGTACATGTACACTTACATTAAATAAAACTTATTGACAAATATAAAATCTGACTCTAGCAGGAGACTGGCGTGCTGCAGAAGGCAGCATTTCAGCAGCATGAGAGATTTTTACCCATGCTTCTTTATCAGCTATGTTTCTGACTTGAACAAAAGGTGTTATCCATCATCTTGACTCAGAACACAAAAGGCATACAGTTTTCACAGTATTTCCAATGAGAGGGGACATACCCAATTTTATCCTGGAACAGGCACAGTTACATCCCTAAACCTGTACTAGAAGTTGTAAGCTGAACTAAAATAATCCAGGTATTGATGCTGTGCTTTTTCCATGAGGGGGTTGCTCTTACCATGACAGGCAGCACAAGTAACATGAGCGAGACCAGAGGTTATTTCATCCAAGGATGATGGCGCCTTCTTTCCCAAAGAAAAAATACTTCTAGCTGGAAAGTTTCTAACAAGTCCCACTTAAGGCTAGCTTTAGGAAAACCCTTGTATTCCTATGCAAAACAACATCCATCATTGATCATTTGAAAAGTCCTTAGTCTTTAAACATGAGCAGACTTAGATCAGGCTTGAAATTCCTTGCAAGAAGAAAAACGTTCATTCAATAAACAAGACCATTTCTGAATCATTTTGTATAATTGAATCGTTAGACTTCGGGGTTTAATTAATAGCAAAACTCATCTAGATGAGAAAAAAAAATCAAGATAAGTTATAAAAGACTCCTTTATCATTATATTTTTCCTATTTTTCTCAAGTAGCTATCACATTAGGATGTGATATATAATGTTTATGTTACCACAACAGTACAGTTTAGATCTCAGCAACTGTCAATCTAGTTATTTTATGTATGGAAAAAAGATGTTTTTAATGCAACAGAGAGACAGCTCTTCGTTCCTTCCATGCTAGTCTAACACTTGTTTTGAGACCTCCTCTCTGAGGGACTTTCAGTTAAAGAGGAGATGCTTTTGGTTATACTTTCATGGGGAACACCACAATTTCCCTTCGTCCTTTGTGCCATGCAAGGCTTTCCCCACAGGTGTGTAGTGAGATATCTAAAGCCCTGAAAGGGTACAAATAGGGGTTGCTGAACTACATTCCAGATTTGTGGGTTTTGAAATGCAAATTGGTAGCAACAGTTGTCCGAGGCTGTCACACAATCAGGAACTCCCAGCTCCTCTGTTCATGAAATACAGCGAGATGCAAGCAAGGACCAGCCAACCCTAATCAAGAAGAATGTTTCTGTAATTAGATGGGATTGTTTGTTAGCCCAAGAAATTAGAGGCAGCTCTTACAGCACAAACAATAACAGAGTTTATTGCCTCTGTAGCAATTTTTTCTCTTCACAGTCTCATTATTTACAATAGCGTTCTGATTTTCATTTTAAAATTGTTTGGATTTTGCTGTTTTCACTGCCTTACTTTTGGGATGTAATGAATGAAGATAATGAAATTATCTTAATAATTTACCATCACAATTATTCTGGGATAGTTTTGGGGGGTTCTGTTCCTTTATTTGATTGGGGGTTTTTCACAAGAAAGTCAAGAGAATCTCCTCTTTTTTGATGTCACCTTCCTCTTTTTATGTCTGTTCCCTGTGCACCAAGTACAGCCATTTCACCACACGAATACAGTGAGTCAAAGAAGGAACTGCATTAAAAATATTTTAAAAAATTGGTATTTACAGACATTTGACTATTTCATCCTCCTACAAGACTGGAACAAAGCAAGTAGGGCTGCAGAGAATGGCAGGTGCAATGCCATTAGCAGCTGCATTGGTACCACACAATCAGGATTAATGAGGGTCAATACACAGCTTTCGTTGCTAATAAGCATAGGAAGGAGTAAATCAGGATCCCACTCATTTTTGCTCGACACAAGGCAGTCACAGATCACTTCCAACCCTTCCCTCGATGGATGATGTGCCAGGCTAGAGGAGGCAGAGCTTATTTTGACATTACAAATGCAAAAAGCAAGGCCCCTTGGGCTGTCAGTGGGTGTTTTTATCCTCCCTCTGTGTGACATCTGAACAGGTTTGCATCTCAGACTCTGAAACAATACCCATGACAACTTCAGTGTTACTTCATGAGCGCTGTCCAAAGGCCAGAGATCACCAGTCTGACACACAGGGATGGACATACAGGGATGGATCCATCATCCTCATGGCCACACACAGCCCTCAGCTCTGTGCTCTGCCCAGCAAGGTATACAGGTGGCTGGGATTGTGTGACAGTTGTTTAAATGAATGCCCCAGAGATTCATACATTTACACACAGCTTGATTTTGTGTGGGGTATAACTGTGGTGTGGGATCACCTGAACAGATGAGACCAGAGGCTCACCACTACCAGCATATCAAGTTGTTTAAAGAGCTGAACTACAACAAAACATAATGTTGTAGGTAATAAAAGTAAATCCCAAAAATTACTCTTAAATTGAAAATTATATATAACAAAATTTAAGTGGTCAGGATAATTCACAGAATTGTTTGAGTTAGAAGGGACATTAATGCTCATCTCATTCCAATCCCTCTGCCATGGGCAGGGACAGTTTCCACTGTCCCAGGGTGCTCCAAGCCCCATCCAACCTGGCCTTGGACACTTCCAGGGATGGAGCATCCGCAGCTTCTCTGGGCAACCTGTGCCAGGGCCTCCCCACCCTCACAGTAAAGAATTTCTTCTTAACACGCAATTGAAATCTACTCTTAGACAGTTTAAAGCCATTTTTCCTTGTACTGTCACTCCAGGCCCTTGTCCAAAGTCCCTCTCCAGCTCCACTGAAGCCCTTTTAGGCACTGAGAGGTGTTTTAAGATTTCTACAGAGCCTTCCCTTCTCCATGTGAATGCTCCCACTGCCCTGACCCACCTGTAGTTCCTCACACTTGGCCTTGTTGGGCTCCATGAGGTTTTAACCGCCACGGCCAGTCAAAGAAAGTTCAAATCACAGAGCTATACACATTTTTGTATTGGAATTACTCCCCTCCCTGCCCATGACTGGCTGTCCCCTGTGATGCTGTCCCTGTAACCTGTGCAGTGCTATTAGCTACACAAAAGCATTCCCTGTGTTTGCATTCTGGTTTTGCATTGCCCTGAGCAGCAGCAGGAATTCTCACTCACAATTAACAGGACTCAATCCTTGGAGCTCAGGAGCTCTCTGCACCTTTATCCACAGCCTTTCTACTCTGAGCATTGCTTTTGAACATTCACTTCAAAGAGGCACAAAGGCGTGTTCAATAAAATTAAAACACAGAGGAGAGGTGGAAACCCTCTGAGTGTGGTCATACCACGTCAGGAAGTTGCCTTGCAGCAATGTACTCGGGACAGAATGCAGGAAGAAGTCAGCTTCTCTGGGAAATTAATCATATGCAAACTTCAATAGTTCCATCTCAGAAATGTGATTCTAAAACAATAGATAATTTGCATTTTTAGTTTCCCTTGCACAACTGAATTATAAAAAAAAGAAAAAAAGAAAAAAAGCAAATGCCCATTGTGTTAATTTTTAGTTTCACCATATATTTAATGAAATGAGGAACCTTCTGGAATTTCATCAGCTGGTGTTTCTAGGATCTGTGCATCATTCGTGTATGATGTTTTTATTGCTGGATACAAAGAATGGTGAAGAGAAGAAAATCTGCATTTCTCCCAAGTGCCCTGAATATGACAATGCCCAGGCAGAACAGCCAAAGCTGCACTTTCTGGATAATCACCACTTAACTCCTGTTTTCCAGAAGTTTTTATCAGCTACAAAGGGGCACATCTTAGAAAAAAAATTCTGTCATTGTGTAACAGTGACTGTGACAATCCCAGATCTCTCTGTATCTTCTGGTCACCAACGGCTTCAAAGCCCCAGAGCTGTTGGACCACAAAGAACTACAGGAAACAACCCAATTTTCTAAGTGCTGATGACAATTTAGGACCAATGATGTCAAAAATCCATTGATCACCTCTACCCCTCTTTTGCCTCCCTGCAGGAGGCAAACCCAACTCTTGTGCCAAAATGGAGCTGCATGCTTTAGGAAATGTTTTCTTTCATTGTAAAAATTCTGATGACTTGTGCTACAGTGTTGATGTAATGAAAGATAAATAAATATATATATATATATATATATAAAAAGAAAGGAAGATGTAGGAAAGAAATGACATCGTTATTTTGTTTTTTCTGTGGAAATCTAAGAGTCTCAAAATTTGGGACACCATACTACGCAATTATTAACTTTTCATAGTGAAGAAATTTGTTGAAACCATGACAGGAAAGAGTTATTTTGGAACACACAAAGAGGGCTCATCCAACTCTCTCTTATCAAGTAGTTAGCCCTAGATTAGAGCTGGGGGAGACCTGCCAAAAGAAACCCCCTCACTCACAATATTCTGAACAAGCATTTTGCCTATCTGCTGCTTGCACCTTTGTCACACTCAGTCTGTGGCCAAGAATGCAGAGTGCTGAGCTTTCTAAATAGGTTTTAAAACAATTCTGTTTCTTCCAGCACAATACTAAAGGTAGGGAAAACAGGTAATAGACACCAAGACAGAAGGAGAAAAAGGACTAAGAATTTGGAAGAAAATAATATAAACCATTTCAGCACTGTAACTAATCACATATGTAAGTCTAGTCATTCTGAGTTTCATTTATAAAGCACTGTTTTGTCCTGAAGGGCTCAGATTAAAGCTTCTGAGCATTTGGAAGCCCTGTTCTGTAGCAGAAAAAAGAAGTCCATCAAGATCCTAATTAAAGGCAATGAAGAAATTAACAACTGAGAACTAGAGAATGAAAAGAGCACATAAAAGGAAAGAAGAACAAAAGTCATGACGGTCACTGTTGGGATTTTCATCGTCTTTTGAGTTTTCTGTGTGATGAGTCACTCTACCCACAGCTTCAGCACCACAGAGAAGTGTGTATCTCATAAATATCATACATCAGGCAATTCTGGGTTCATGTTTCCCCATCAGAAGCTGAGAAGAGATGTTACACAGAAACCAATTCACCTGAATTTCTGCAGGAACTCCCTCAGAGCCAAGTTGAGGGAAACCCCAAAGAATCCTTTAGGGGACTTCGTCTGTGAGCCAGTTTGGCACCTTTTGCAGGGTCCAGTTCTATGGCAGCTATCACAGTGTTCTTGTAACATTAAAACAGGCAACTGGCTCCTTTCTTGCAGTGGATTCAGCATCCTTCCTCAAAGGACACTGAGACATCACCTACTGTGGAGGAGAAAGGATTTGTGGACTGCCTGAACTCCCATTCTGCGCTGGGGGCAGCCTGTGCTCTGCACAGGGATAGATCATCCTGGAAATTGGGACACCTGCAGAGAAAACCCGTCAGGAACGGGCAGCACGAAGATAGTTCAGGTTTGTCTCACACTCAGTATGTTTTAATGTACTCCAAGAGGGATGATCTCTAAAAGATTAACTGGGTTTGGGACACCAGAGCGTATGAAAGCTGGAGCTCTGTGGAAAAAATCAGTTCTGATGACAACTCTGAAATGATTCACCTGGATGAGAACTAATGGCAGCGGGACATGAGGTCATACAGGTGACCAGGAGTTCATAAGTTATTTCTTCGCCTTCTGTGGCTGCTGGAAGTTTGATGATGCTGAATGTGAGACTCCATAAATATGTCTAGAGGGATTTTAGAAAAAATGGCTCCTTGCAGCTGTCTCGTTCTTTTCTAGCTGGAATTTGTTTCGAGTACCTTATGTTTCGAGTACCTTATGTTTCGAGTTTTTTCTCCACAAAAATGCTTTAATGGGATTTACCCTTTAAATATCACCAAAATTTTTCAATAAAAATTAATTATAACCATCTCACACGATTTCAGTGCTCACATGCATTGTAAAAGACTTACTATGAAATCGGTGCCTCTCCAGCTACAGGCATTGACACCCTGCAAAATGACGCATTCCAATCATATGCTCTGGCTAAAAGCACCATTTCTTTTCAGTCACCCTTGTGTAAATACAAAAAAAAATAAATAGCCAAAAGGGAAGCTGAAACAGAAGCCAAAACTGTGTCTAGAAGTTCTCTAAGGAGCCTTGGTGTGCTATAAATCTGTGTGTGAGATTGAGAGCCCCACTCTGACCCCTTAGCACTGGTAGCCTGGTGTGCCCATCCACTTCTGGTTTCCTGCACCTGCACTTGGACAGGCTGTGGATGAAGTTCCCATCGGAGAGTTGTGTATATGAAACTGGATTTGTGGAAACAACACAAGGCTGGCATTAATGAATAATGAAAATAACACAGTAGTGATGAATGGGTGAACTTCACAGCAAAATATCCCCTGCCAGTCTAGACCTTGGTCTTCGTGGCCTTAGTGACAAGTTTAGCGGTTGAATTTCTGCTGTGGGAAGAATTTGCAGGAGGATTCTGAAATATGTTATTGAATAACGACTGTTCTTTGTGTTGCTTTAGTTTTGTGGGCATATTCCAGCAGCTCCAGAGCAGTCAGCTATGCCATAAAACTGAAAATATGATCAGTACATAAGTGGCCAGCTAAGGATAAAACAGAGTCATACCTGTTCTAAACCAAAACCCAAAGCTAAATCTTCAAGTTAGCACTATCTACAGGAGAGTCTGAAAGCAGGCAATTTCAGCAGTCACCCCGAGACAGGTTGGGCATCAAAGTGATCAATAAAATATCTATTTGGGTATTATTTGTCCATAACTCACGTATGGCCCTTTAAAGAAAATCTGCCCTGACAGATGGTCCCCACTCTTGTCTCTCATAAAGATGGTGAGGCCATATCTCAATTTTAAGTGTAAGAAGCACTACCCTATTCTTTTCTACCACTTAAAATAAAGAATTAAAAATCTCCTTCTCTTACATCTCCATGTATAGTAAGTATTGCTACAATCAAGAAAAAATAAAAACCCACATAAAATATGGCAGTTTTCAACAAGAAGTCAAAAAGAAAAAAAAAAAATTAGAAATAACAGCTTCATTACAGGATCCTGTGAAGTTACACATTTCAAACCAAACTTCCCTAATAGCATAGCAAACTTGGAGTTGTCTGCAAACAAAACTAAAATTGCTCCTCAACTAATTTAAAATTATCCAACACTTTATTAACTGCTTATCTGCTTTTAAAAGTGACAGAAATCTATATTGTTGTCTCTCTGCAAGGTGACAGAAAATCTTCAAGGTCTTTCAAGAGCTTCACCAAATGGAGAAGAAGCCAAATAAATCGAATCTGAATATACATTAGGCACAGCTTGATTTAAATTCAGACATAAGCTCTATCTCAAGCATGAGAGGACTACAGGTGATAGCATTGGAAATAATCTCATAGAGCAAACCAGTTTTCAAGCCCTGACTCTGCTTCAGGTACTCGAGCATTCTGGTAGGAACAAATTTCCTCTCACCACTCAGAACATTACACAAGAAAAAGTGACAGCAGCACTTTGCATATCTTCTAGAAACACACCATTTATTTACAGGCTTAAAGAGAGCCCGGAACATTCATCCAGGCAGCTTGTTATGCAATTTATATGGTGCAATTTGCTTCTAAAATAAAAGAAGAGTACAGACTGCCTTTTACGTCTTTATATAATGTGCCATGTAGGAACTATAGGCATTACACAGATTTGGGGTTAGAATCTATACTTATTTCCAATATAGTTAAGTGTAGTCATTAAATTCCAAGCCTGTGTGTTCTTTCCTAACGTTCTTTCATCTAGAAACACCCTCCAAAGGAAACAGACAGCACAGCTATTTCAAGTTTTTTGGTTTTTTTTGTTTTTGCTAAATTTTATCCTCCTGCAGCTTGGTATTGCAGGCACAAAGAATACACGAAGGGGAGTAATAAACTCTAAAAGGCAGAATCAATGCAGATGCAAATTTTCCCTCTTCTCAGGCAGAGCAAATGTGATTGTTCCTCTCCATGAATTACAAGAGGAACACAGATTAGGTCTGCTATAAATCTCAGAGAAATCATTTATATGGTTATATTATTGCATATCAGAGTGATAATTCATGTGACAGTTGTAGAAATCACACGAACATCCAGCAGCAAACTGATTCTTTGCCAAACTTTCTTTATTTAGCTATAACATCAATTTGCATATTTCCATTTAGTCAGCATAATTTTGAAACTGTTAAGCTAATGATAAATGAGGCTGTTTATTGCCAAATGAGGAGATTATTGCACAACTGTTGATCCAGTGGCCATCCTTGTAATAACAAAGACAATTATTTATGGGTTAGGATTGCTCCCTCTGCGTTAGCTTTGCAGTGTCTCACTGCTTGATAACAAACACAACACAAAGGGCCTTGCAAAGCAGACAGATTTTCCTACTGTGCACATCCAGCGTGGAGGTTTGGTTTTGCAAACTGAACATTATTGCCCACTTTTCAATTGAAAATGCTCAAATAAGGAAAAAGATTATCAATAGCAATGCATCTTTCACACAAACAATGCACTGAAGTTAAGCGACTCAGACACAGTGACAAATATTTTGCCATTTCATTCTGAGCCATTTCTGGAGGTGCTTCCACATTTTAACCAATATATCCCTTGTTGCTCTGTGCAATTTGTTCAGTGTATTTACTGACTAAAAGAAAAGCACTAGGCCACTAGGCACTGTCATTAAAATATAAAGTTAGTGCAGTCATGGACATCATGAGAAGGGAAGAAAAGCAGCCTATCACCCCAGCCATCACACTGACTGCAATAAAAACCAGCCCTCGGCATTTATTCATCCTGGTGAGAGATTGTTATTGAGGAGATTCACACGTTATATTTCATGCAAAATACTCTGTGCAGCAACAACACACAGCGTGGCTGGGTTAGGGCTAGCGAGAAAGCCAGGACACATTACCTAGATGCTGGAATTGGGAAAGACTGGGGATGCTATCTAAGAAGTTGCTGTGCTACTTTAAACTGTTCTGAATAGTCCAGAAAGCAAACCCCATCCTGGGCTGCATCTCCAGAAGCTTTGCCAGCAGCTTGAGGGAGAGGTTCTTTAAGACAAATAAACTATTATTAGCTGAAAAATATTTCTGAATTATATTTCCCTCCCCTTCTAGAATAGTGTTGTGGATCTTTTTGAGGGAAGGAAAAACAAGCCTTGGATGTGTGACTTGTGCTCTGGAACTGGACCTGGGAAATTCTTTGAGTTCAGTGCAGAAAGGGGGTCAGATAACAAGTATTCATTACCAGCAGTGATCATTTCTTTTGCTGCTGAGTCTTTGTGAGTATTAATCCAAGTTCCTAGGAGGCCAATATGCAATAGAGAGTTTGAAAATGTGGTTTAGATGTTTCAGAAGCATTCTGTTGGCTTTGGAAGAGTGTCATATCATGTATAAACTATGGTCTATTTGTCACCTGCACAGATTAAGGGTGAAAAATGTAATGCCATTTAAGTCCATGGAAAAGTTCCACTGGTCTCAGTAGAAATAGGATTTACTGGGAAAAAATTCATATGCTATTTCAGACACAAGATGAAATTTAGAGTCTCTCTGGCATTTTAGGGTTATATTAAAAAGCACAACCATTAACAGCTCTTCAAAGGAGACCACAAGTGAAGTACCAGCAGCATTGGATTAAGTCATTACACAAACAAGGGAAACTTCAGAAAGCTTTAATAGATAGATTATCAACTTGGATAAACATTATTGCCAGTAACCTTTTTGCCTGCCCAGTTCTCATAAGTGTCACGTGATCCTACTGGCATTTCCTGAATGGTGACCCAATCTGATTGTGTAAATAGTAAATTATTTGATTTAAATGACAGCCAGAACTCTGGCAGAGGAATCAGGCTGAGCTGCTGTGCAGAATCACCACCCTGGATCCCATCCTGGTTTCTGTATTGTCAAAGAGCTGGGATTCGAGAACCAAATATTCACCTTTTTAAACATCTCTCTCTCTCTCTCTCTCTCTGTGTTCTCCATTTCCCCAGTCCTTCCCTTTTCTAAGTATTCTTTGACAAATAAATGCTATTTATGTTCAACACACAATAGTGTTTCTTGAACAGCCCCCAAGGCGTTGCCTTTGCCCACGTCACCTTCGCAGACCTGTGGTGACTCCGCTGGCAGTTTTAAAGTACAAAGACACAGCAGTAGAGAAGTTGAATGCACAGCTGGCGATAAAGAAAATTAGGGACCTGCCGTAGATAAATTCTTTGGAAAAGGAAAAATTGCAAGAACAAGGAATTAAATAAGAAACAAAATTTACCAACTACTTTATACCACGACAAGAAATTTAGTACAAAGTCACCTTGCCTAACTCACAGCCCATAATCTAGACTAGGAAAATTCTAAGCAAGATGACTTTTTAAAGAGTCTGCCTTGAAGCAAAATCCAATGCATGAAAAGTCAAACAAACCAGTAAAATTATGCCAACAGCCCTCTTATCAAAAGCAATCCAATCAGAGAGAGAGAGAAGTAAACTCATGCATATTAAGCAGAAAATAGCAAGCATTCAGGATCCCTGCTTTGGACATTGAGTCCTGGATCTGTTCTCCAATTAGCCCACACAGCAGAGCTCCTCCTCTGGAGGGGAACAGCTTCCAGGAGCAGTAGGAATGCAGTGCTGTAGCAAACTGCCTCAGACAGAAGAATTGAGAGGAGAGCCATTGCAACACGTCTCTCAAAGGACACATTTATGCACAAGGCTGCATGTCTTACCCAGTTGCAGCAGATGAAAAAAACAAGGAGCTGGAAAAATAACAAATAAATATATTCCATCACTTTCTGCTTCTTGCTTAATCAGAACTGCACAGAGTTCACAACAGCAATTTCAGAACACCCCTCAAGCAGAAACACTTGGTTTCATGGCACTGCAGTTAACTGGACCTGAAGAGGATTCCTTGGATCCTGGGGCCAGAGGAACAACAAAAACCACAGCAGATAACGTCATCCCACACCAACGACCTCCATGCCCTCCTTCCTTAAACACCTGGAATACCTAGAATCGATTGCAGCTGTAGCTGGGCTGAATAGCAACAATTTCCTGGGAGTGGTTCACTGTTTCACACACTGAGTGTTGCTTCAAATCAAGCAGCCCCTCGGTTATGGCAAAAAGCTGTAAACTTTTCCCTAAAATAAATTTAAAAAAACCCAAACAACCAAACCTCCAAATCCAAAAGAAAAGCAAATCCATGTTCAAGCACAGACAGAAGAGAGGTCTGAATCATCCTGTTGTTCTATACTGTATGTGTGCACTCATGCTATAAACTGAGTTTAAAATATTGCAGCATTAAATAGGTAAATGTATAGGGTCTGACCACAGGGTTAAAATGCTTTTATCTATCAAGAGTGGATACCTGATTCCTTGGTATACAGGTCACAGTGTCCATGTACCAGCTAATGTAAAATTCTTTTCTACAAAAACCGTATTTCTATCTTTTTTATCCATCCTTTCCATTTCTGCAATATTTCAGTTGAAGAACTGTGACACTACTGAGAGTTTTCTTCTCCAAAGTACTAACTAGTGAAGTCCATGCCTTTCTCCAGGCAGCTTTGGGAGTTTGACCTCCTTATGCCTTCACCTTTGTGAGAAGATCTGCAGATAAAGGAGGAAGCAGCTGAGCCATGGCCTCCCAATTCATTTTTACCTCTCTATCCATCAGAATAACTTTTATTGGAAGAAAGTTTAGTAAGTTCATACCTTCCCTCACAGTTTGTTCAAAGTAAAAAAGAACAGAAAAAAATTCCAAGGTTTATGTAAGTGTCTATTACTATTGATCTGTAAAGAAGCTAAAAATTATAATGAGATTATAATTGTCACTTTACTTCATTTAAAATCTCTTCTTCCTGGCTTAGATGGCAACAACAACGCAAGATCTCACATATGCTGGATCTTCCCAGCTCTTACCAGGCATATCTTCTAATCTAGATGTAAGTAAGGCTGGATAAAAATAGGGTTTAAAATTCTAGCCAGCCTCTGCCTCAGGTTTTGTATAATCTAGAAATCCATCTACATCCATTTTTTTGATGCCAGTTGAAGCCAGACTGGGACAAACTACTTTTAGCATGGAGCAGATTGGATGGATGGAGTTTAGTTCAGGTACTAGCAGAATCCAGGCTGATGGAATTTTGGGAAACTAATCTAAATAGACATTTAATAGTAAAAAAGGCAGAAAATTCTCAAAAAAAAAAAAAAAGTATTATTTTCATATTGGTTTTAGTTTCAAATTTAGCTAATTTTAAGGTTCCAGTCCAGCAGGACTTTTAGATATAGTTATCAATGCATTTGAAAAATTACTGTATTGTTTTTCACTACTTTAACTAAAATGCTTTAACAGAATCGACAGCTATGACAGGAGATACTGCATCATCTACTTTTAATTTTACTAGGTTACTTATTTAGTATAAACGAGAATCAAGCTGTGTTTTCTAAATAAATTAGAGGGGATATTTTAGCTCTGAGCAGCAGTATTTATATTTCTCAACCTATTAAAGTGACTTGGAACAAATATATACCTCCACCTTCATGAAAAAGAAACAAATGATTATTTAATGTAATTACAGAAAGAACAACTGAGAACCATAAGACTGTCTTAGGCAATGATTTTTTAAAAATCCTTTTGTTCCATCCCTTGCAAATAATTTTCCATGATTCGTCACATAACTTGTTATTCAAGCCTTTTCCAGAGGAACTATCAGACTTATAAATTATTTAATGGTAACTCTGTGCTGAGCATGTTTCTCCCCACTTCATCCTACAGTATAATCTCATTTTTTGTCTAGAAATAATAACTCAAACCTTCCTTGACAGTCAGAGTGAATCACACTGAGTTATTTTAATCAACTAAAAGATGGGTAAAGCTGGAAAGGTAACTAAAACTACATCCAGATCCTATAAAAAATGGGGAATCACAGTAGTATTTCTGCTCTTTGTGTTTCCCTTTGTACACATCAATCATGTATTCCAAATAAAAAGGAGCAGAATTTGAAATAACAATGTTAACAGGTAAATCCAAGCAACTGCACCATTCTTTTAACTATTTACCAGAGTTGTCTTGAATTGGGCTGCATTTACAGCTCAGATGTGAAGGGAAAAATGCTATTCCTAGGGGGCACAGGGAACCCAATAACTTTCTTCTTCATGCTTAATAATCTTGTATGTGAGGGACCAATCTAATTTGTGGAAACGAATTGCACCTTAGGGATATGTTGTTTCAACCCAAACTGAATATATTATTCATTCTAAAAAGTAGCAATAAAGATTATATAAGATGTAATTCATTATTTTTCTAAATGTTCCACGAGTCCACGGGGAGATGAGACTTAAATAGCTTACAGGAAGCCTACCTTAATTAGGTTGCTTTTCAAATCAAATATAATATAATTTTAACATAAAAAATGTCACTCACGGGAAGCATTCCACTTACAAGGATGATTAATGAAGTTTAAAGGGGAGAAAACCCGCATAGATCCATGGGTAATAAAACATGTGGAGCAATCCAGGAGAGGGAAGGATGCACACGGAGATGGACGTGGACAAACACGCAGCTTGCTATGAGCTGTGCACAGATATCCCTCTGATACTCATGCATTCCTGCTCACACTCACAGGGATAGGCAATTTGTTACCAGAGCAACCACGGTCAGTTGGCTTTTTTGTCCTCCATCAGAGTTCGTTTGCATTTCTGTTATCTTATTTTAGCCATAGAAGCTCAAAAAAATGGATTGTATAAACAGATTTATTTAAGATTTGGACTCACCTTTACGTTTGTAAGAATGGCTTTTCCATTTCCGTGAAAAAAAAAAAAAGAAGAAGAAGAAAACTTAATTTTTTTTTTTCAGAGATTTACAAACAGTTCATTGTAAGAGAGTGAAGGTATAATTGAGATACTCTGCCTCAGTGGGGCTATTAAAATATTGATGTGCATGCCATGGAAAGAATCATTGCTTTTCTGTGCAGAGAGTAATGCTTCAGTTTCCCAGATCCCAGAATGCATTAATTTCCATAAATATTGACTTCTAATGAGGGTCATGGTCAATGATTTAATATGGGGACTCCAATTCCACTGTCATTTAAGTAGCAACAATAAAAGCTGAAATTCAGGTTCTTTAATTCCCAGTGTATCCCTTTCTAAAGACACTTAGTGCTAAGTTTTACAAACCTTCAAATAGCCTTTAGGTGAAGGACTTGAGTTAGGCAGCAAAGTCTGAAACTTCAAGCCTTGCCCTTTTTGCATCCTAGTTAACACTGTAGGAAACACTCGAGGAAAATGTAGGCATCAAAGATTTTTACATTGTGGGAAGCCACGGTCCTGGGCTGGAAGGTGATGGGTATAAACCACTTCCAATTCTGTTTTTTCCTATCAGGCAAGAAACTCATTGAAATGAAGAATATTTTGACTAAACCGTGAGCGAGGCAAGAAAAAGCCGTGAATTTATTGCTTTCTTCCAATCTCTTTGTTTGATTTTTGTTTTGCTTTGGTTTTTCTGGGTTTTTGTTTTGTTTTGTTTTGTTGTGATTTACAGTAGTCTGGGCAAGGACCACTCACATCTTCTCTATTAGAAACAGATCCATCCTGTAAGTCTGGTCTATACTTTAAACAAAACAGACTAATGTATTTAATCAGTTACAGTCTGTTCATCAGAGACACTTTTCCAGTAAATAAAAATCATATTACCTTCAGAGAAATGACATATATGAAGTACTTAGGGGCTGCAAACAGTAATTTTCTTCATAAATGACAATAGGGATTTTGTAATATGATTTCGCATACAGCTCAGATATTTTAGTTTATAATGTTAAGATGTACTTTACTAGATCTGTGAAAAAATGTTATTAGTTTTTGGCTTGGTGAGAGACTACAATTTTTAATCAATTCTAGGTCAATCAATTTCTAGTTTGCTTAGAACAAACAACAGATGTTGTTTTGAGTCAAATGAACCTTTGTTTTTAGCTATATACTTTAACCTTAAAACCTGCTACTCAGTTTTAGCCAGCTTTAGATGAGATGTTATTTCAAAATAATTTTTTTTTTTTTTTTAAAGCCTCTGTTGTATGCTTCTTGTCAAATTTTGAAATGTTCTTCTGGAATTTTAGTTGACAATTTCATATGGATAATCCAATGTACTTGCCAAATAAAAATAAACTACTCAAAAATCTGTGTCAATCTAAACAAAAATGAAGTCAGCCTGGACATTTCACCCCAGTGCAGACACCTCTGTGTCACCCTCCACAGGTCAGTCTTTCTACACCCTCAGAGAGAGGAGGCTGCAGTAATAAGCAATTGTGAAACCTTGAGAGACTTAGAAATAACCAGGACTCTCTTGTTAATGAGAAAAAGCAATTAATCAGTTCCAGGCAGCAATTTGTAAGGCAAACAGGCAGAGAGGCAGATTGTCGTGCACAAGCATCGTGGACCCAAACACTGATTCCATGCTTTGGAGTGCAATGTCCTCTCTGTGTGTTACTGTGCAGCTCAAAATAAATCACAGCCTTTGTTCTGACTAACATGTGGTGCACTTAGTGATGTTTGACAGATGCCAATCTTTGGCAGATATTTTTTCATGTATCACATCTTCTCCCAGTCTATTCTTCAGCCTTCTCTAAACTATTTGCTAAGCGGTGTTTTCCCCTATGGAAAACACCAAAATTAAGGACTGTGGCATTTTGGACACATCTCAGTCCCCCCGCAGGAAGAGTCCCTGACATCCTGCCACAGCAGGGATGTCCCACAGGGGAATGATCCTCTCCTATAGATCCAGGGAGCTGGGACACAGAACAGCCTCCTGCAGCCCACCACGAGCACCTTTAGACTTTGGAACCACTGAGAGGCATCAGCCAGCTCCTCCCCTTGGGCACAGAGTGGCTTTATGGCCCTTTAGGAGGAAAAAGGGATTTTGACACCAACACAGACACTTCTACAGCAACCACCTGACCTCTTTCTTGTGTTGATAACAGGAAGCAAATCAGCTGCTGGCTGAAGGTGCTGCTCCTTCACACACCAGCGGTGGTGGGCTCTGTGCCGAGGTGGACACGTCTCAAATGCCATCATGGCTCTACTGCCCCTTCAGCTCCACGTCTTCTCTGCCCCTCCTGAAGTTCTGGAGCTGGCTTCTCCTCAACCTGGAATATTCTCAGAGGTCTGTGGCCTCTTTTCCAGCTCCCAGCCTGCTGTCAGGGTCACAGCACATCCACTGTGCTTCGTGGAGGCACAAGGTCACAGCTTAGTAACGACACAAAGACTTGAAATTAAATAGGGAGGTTTCTGTTTTCCACATTCAGGTGATTAGGGATTCAGCTATGGTCACTGCAGTTTAGGTAAGTGTGGGACACCGAGGAATAAGGAGAGGAAAATAAAAGAGAATTTCTGGAAGAAATATTTTTCAAAGGAAAGAAAATATTTCAGTTGTTGGATTTTATTTCCTATGATTTTACAGACTGCTCTTTGATTTTCCGTGCAAGAAACAGTCTGCCTGTCTTATCTGGGAAAAAAGATAAGGGCACATCACATCATAGTATTTTGAACCAACTCTTAGCCTTAGACTCTGCTCTAAGGTCTCATTATTCCCAGAGGATATAGATAGAAATGTCTGTCTCAGGTACAATTTTTTTCCTCCTTCAAATTATATGACAAGTCTTTAAGAGAAGTTATTTGTCCATTATGCTACAATATGTCTAGAAATAGTATCCATCATGACTGAGGAAAAATCATTCATTTTCAGACCTGTCAGTCTGAGCAGACAGAATAGGGAGGCATTTCAGCATGGAAAAATAGAGGCAGCTCATCCTCCATTAAAGTTTAGCACCGTGAAGGCACCTCTGACATCCCGAGTTCGCTCTTCCTTCCCAGCAGTTACTTTTGCTTTTTTAACAGGAAGTTCGTGCTTCCAGTTGGAGTGCAGCTGCTTTAACTCTGATAGCAGCAGAGTGCTGACAAGGAATGGGAGAGCTCAAGTGCATACTCAACCTGCACTTCTGCTGGTCAGGAAAACAAGCAGAGAGCTGGCACACTCCCAGTTTATCCCAGTTTGTGACATCCCAGTGAAGATGAGGCAGTGAAGGGTTAGCACAAAAATTCAGAATAGAGGTCAATAAACGGTATTAGGTGCAGAAAAATCCTTGTGTTTTGGAATCACAGAGACTGTCCCTATAATGTGATGATGGTGTTAAATGCTTCTCACAGAGGTCTTAAAACAGACTCCAAGAGCTCACAGAAATAACAGCACTGGCAGGAAGCAGGATATGATCATAAAAGCTCCATTAATCCCTCTGCAATAGAGATTTCTACATGCATCCTTAGATCAGATTACATAACAAAAAGAAACAAGAACAAAACTACAAACAAACCAAAAAACCCTAGAAATTCTCCAGGTTTTAATGAGAAATCCAGTTGTACAGGTTGGTTAGAAACAGACATTGTGTTAACATCAGTTAATGGGCAATCATGTCATTTTAAAGTGTTCATTTGCAGATTGTTCCATACATAATGACAAGGCAGGAAATAATTATCCAAGTCCTTAATCCTAACCCTTCATAAATTAGGATTCTCTCTCTGCTGCAATTTCTCACCCAGTACCACAAGACCACAGTTCTGGCAGGAAAATTTCCTATTAATCATGGATTGATTCCACAGTATTAATATCTTAAAATACGACACCAAAAAAGGAAAAGAATTAGCCAAACCTGAGAGTTAGATCTTCCAAATGATAGCAGCAGAAACATCAGCCTTCATGCTTCACTTACTATGGGAATGGAATAATTCCCACTAGAAGCTGGAATGCCATTCAGCTTATCCTTAAAGTAGTGGACATTAAAAAAATCAAGAAAACAAAACAAAAACAAAAGGAAAGAAAGCTTGAATTAAAGCATTTTTGTCACTCGAAACTGTGTACAACAAAAGAAATTGCATGTGTAATTGTATTTTGACCATTCTCTTATTATCTATGATAAATCTTGTTTCTGAGTATAGATATTGCAGAATTACTTTCAACATTTGGCATAATTGTTTTGATCTTAACTGTTATTCATTCTAAGAGAAAAATACAGTGGATAATAGCAGATAACAAAGGGAGCATTTATGAGTAATGATGCTGCTCAACAAACCCATTGTCATTGTCCCATTTAATAACTACAGAGCTGCACTAATGGTTATGTTCTGTGTGTGGCCCAAATTATGTGGCAATCCCTAACACAATGGTACAGCCGTGGTAACTCTGCAATCCCTGAAAAGCAAAGCAGAGAGTCTAAAGAGAAAAAGCTGTGTATAACCTTTCTGTATACAAATGTTACATTAGTAACATTTCAAATAGAAAAAAATACACTATTAAGCTTTTATATCACAGCAGGTGACATCCAATTCACCCAATTTCAGCCACCAGAAAGTGGAGTCTCATTCTAAAATATCAATTTATTGTACCATCAATTACCAGAAGAGAATTAATTCCTTCTTAAAATGTAGAGGCTGGATTGCTCTCTGAGGAACACCTTCACTGACTTCAGATCACTTCCAGACAAGTTTTGCAGGCTTGGCACCCAACAGGAACAGAAATATTACTGTGATTCTCTGTCATTTGATTTCCTTCTGACAAACAGCAATTTCAATTACTCAAAGAATTTGAACTCTCAGAAAACCCTCTGAAAACCTCCAATAGAACAGAAAAAAAGCCCAGCAGACCACTGCTATCCAGTACAGCATTGATTACAGGAAGTTTTTCTTTTTTTGATTGTTCATTCTTGGGATCTATTTCTCCAGTTAACTCTGAAGTGAATTTAAAACGTTGATATATATTCATAATGAGCATTAAAACCCTTCTTAACTTACTGCATTTCTACACAAGAGTTCCAACTTCCTGAGCACAGTGTGTGGCCTTCATTTGGAAGTGTACATCACTGTGCATATCAGTATTCAATTGTGACCATTTAATTAAGTGCCCCAGGTCATTCTTGAGAGCAGACATAGTAGAAGAAAGAAGGAAGATTAATGGAGTTGTAACTTCTCCCCCGAGGAAGGATGGGCTGGCACAGGAACAGGCTCCCCTTGCATTTCGGCTCTTGAGCAGCCTCTTCACTCAGGTCATCAGCTGAACCCACCCCTTGCTCTGTGGCAATATCTCATCATTCCCACCATTCCTTACCACAAAAATATTGTACCACTTGCAAACTTTGCATATTCTCCATGTGTCTCCAGCAAATATTAACTACTAACAGCCCAGGACTTTCTTTTCAACCCATCAGCAACTTAAAATTATTTTCTATGAGGGAGTCACTTCTAAACTTAATCTGCACAATAGCCTGTTACTCCCTTTGATGAGAGTTTGCAATCACAAAGAAGCTGGAGAAATGCAGACATCAAAACGCTGCCTGTCTGCCCTGAGCAGGTGTGCAAGTTTGTCAGAATGGAACGACACAGAAAGTTTGAAAAGACAAATTCCACAAAACCAGACATGCAGTATAAGGATCAGCATTGTAATAATCAGATGTCTTAAAGTCCCAACCCACTTGTTCCTTTATTTTGCTTAGACTCAATATCAATCCAGTTGATCTATAACTCTCAAATCATGATTTTTACCTTATCCCGTACTGAGGCAATTTTATAACCTCAGTTTTTTGTGCAACCCTTCTTCTCTTTTTAATGTTGGTGTTAACTGTGGTTCAGGACACCACAGTCAGTTCTTCTGTGCCTCCAGAACTCGTGCCCCCTAGACTACAGGATTACATGCTGCACTTTCAGTAAATGTGACTTTCTCATCCTCCCCAGTTAGAGATGACAGCTTTTTTATTTCTCCAGGGCTGGAAAGAGCTTCTTGATTTCAAATCCTGGCATAACTATTATTTCTTACACCAATTTTACAAAGCTATTTTTAACCCAAACACTATTTATTTTGAAAAATCTTCCTTTTTACTTACTCTGTTCACTACTGATATCGCTATTATATTTTTTCTTCCCCTTAGTAATTGTGTGAACCTTTTAAATGGTAACTTGTGTTTACTACCTGTTTCCTGGTTTTATATCCCTTATCCTGTTTTATTGCTGCTCTCCTGTGTCCTTTTTCACCCAGGTGACTGCCTTGCACACTGGAGCTTTATTTAGAGAACAATACAGGGGATAAGGCATGCATTAAACTTAATTATTTCCAATCCATATTGTTTACAATGTAATAAGTGTTATATATCTTTAAATCTATGAGAGCTAATATTCCAACTGCCTTAAAAAAATCAGAATTTCTCCTCCTTTTATTGATTAAGATACAGCAGTGCACAGTGGCTCGGCAGGCACAAAATCAATACAACTTTGCCCAGTTTGGGGGCAGACTCAGGCTCTTCCATCTGGGTGAAACGATGGGATACCACACATGGCTCCACAGTTGCTGGACTTGCTTTGTGGTATCTGTGGATTTGCTTAATCCTGCTGTAGCTCCTTGCTTAAATATGGGTCTGCAAATAATTCTTGACTTTAGTTTTAATTTAATTCTTTAAAAATAACTTACTTAATAAAGTAGCAGAGATTAAACACATTGGAAAGAGTGATTTTTATGGGAAAAAAAAATGCCTCTCATATAAGTGACAAGCCAGTATGCTGCAAAAATAAATAAGACTAGAGATAAAAATACTAAGGGGGAAAAAGCATATTTTGCCAGTGGTGAACCAGTCTCTTAAAAAGAAAAATCGCTGTGGGAGGATCTGTACATTAATCTGCTTTCCATTCCCATCTGTGTAAGGTCTGAGTGGAAGGGAGGGCTGCCAGAGCATTCCAGCACTCTGAGTTCCTGAACTCCCTTCCCTCTTTTTTTTCAAGACTTCTTTTTCAGCTACAATTTCTAGCAAAGGTTGGTGTTCTCAGCACATGCTGCTTCCTGGTTCACACTCACCTGGGTTTAAGTGGTGCTGGAGAGAATAAATGGACAGCAGAGCAGCAGCTGGGGGCAGGGCTGGAGTGAGCAAGCGAGATCCTGGAGAGGAGAGAAGCTTCACAACTGTTAAATTGTTTTTCTCCGTACAACACAAGCGATAAGACCTGGTTTTATCTGAATGCTCTCTGGACCAATTGTTTTTCCTCTCACTGTCCTCACAATACCTCTACACAACTCTGAGGGCAGGTACTTAAAGTCTCAGCAACTTTCTACAGTTTAAGACATGAAGGGCTTTGGGGAGGCTACAAAATGAAATTAAGGGCAGAATTTAACCTTCATTGTTTGGCTGTGTGGTTGCCATGAGCTTTCTATAAATCCAAGGTTGAATTACATGCAATTACAAGCCATTTACTAACCAGGTTTACATGTTCTGCATGGCACAGAAAAACTCCTCCACTGAGCTGGAAAAATCCCCAAGCAGTATGTACCTATAAACAGACTGGAATTTCTTTAATGCAGGCATCATAGTTTAGTTGATATTTCACTGCAAAACTTTATGCCAGACATGAAGACATCTTCATCCATAATGATCAACCCCCAAATAAAGGAGGATAAATTGTGTTTGACAATATTAAGCTTGCACACGCTCTCTCCTCCTTTACTCAGTTTAAAAGAGATTCTTTGCACAAGCCTTGCAATTTATTTTTCTTGGGAGGAGAGTAGAAAAGATGCAGTAAGGAAGTCATTATATGGAATATCTAGTGTGGGATTCCCATATGTAATAGTACTCTGAAATTCAGTTCTTTGTAAGTCAGAGTACCAGTCATTTCTAATTCTTGTTTGGATTTTACCCGAATACATTTTCTGTCCTTCCAGCACTTAATGTGGTGTAAGCTTTATTAAAGCCACTTTTGGAAGCATTTGAATTTGAACACAAAGTCTCTTAATAATAATTATCTGATACAACATATGAATATTGAATATGAATATGATGCCTCTCGATATTTTAGTTGCCTCATTACTTTAGAAGCCATTTAAGTATGATGTAAGTCTTGAAATGAATTAATCATACAGTCATGCTTAGGTAACAACATCTTATATATAAGAAGGCAAGAAAAATCTGCTCTACAAAGATTAGAGGGCTGAGAGTTAATTGTGCTCCAGTGACTGCTGTGCAACACAGCAATATCCAAACTCATTTTAACCCTTCTTCTGACCAGTAAAACTGCGCAGAGCAGCTTAAACTCAGAAAAGGCTCTTCTGCTCTGAAAATGAGAAATGTTATAACCTTGATCTAACGTTTCTGGGTTTTGTTTGGTTTTGGGGGGTTTGTGTGTGTGTGTGTACAGATTTGCAAATCACAGAAATACCCTGAATAATGTTATTTTCAACCTTTATCAGGAGAAGCGGGGGAGTGCATCGCTCAGTCCAGTTAGAGCTCAGCTTAGAGGCTGCAGGGTTTGAGGCCTCTTTCTTTCCTAGGCCTTTGAAACACATGAAAAAATGGAAGCAAAAAATGGGTTTCAGGGCATATTTTTGCTGTCACCTGGAGGACAGACTGGTTAAGAATATCTGTTGAGTATTTGTCATTTTCTCCTGAATATAAAGTCCCACAAGTCTATGAGAACCTTGTGTACTCACATAAGTTTATTTCATAGACTCAAACGATGGTTCAGGTTGGAAGGGACCTTAAAGATAATCTAATTCCAATTTTTTTTTTTTTTTCATATTTCTCCACTCTTTGCTTTTGCAGTCAGTATATGAAAGGCCTAAAAGCTGCCTTGTTTCTCCAGAGGTTTTGACAGAGCTGCTCTCTGTAAAGCTTTTCAGAGATGGATGGAGGCTTGAGTAAAAGCCAAAAGGCATTTAGAAGGAAATGTCCTATGGAAAGAGAGTGCCCAGGCCTGGGATAATGGAAAGAATAAGGTGGTTTTGACAACCACGAGGGAAGCAAAGGGGAGAAAAATCAAAAAGAGGTGAAGTGAGTCTTTAGGCAGCAGCTTTTTGTTGTTGTTTTCCATTTTGCCTGAAAAACTGGACTGGCAGACAGCAGTCAGAGGGCCCTGGTAGGCTGAAAGTTAAGAAATGAACCTCTGATTTTACTCAGAGTTTCTCTCCTTCCCAGTACACTGATCATTGCAACTACTCAAAACCTCAATCAAACTTATTTGAACCTTCTGTCAAGGTCTTTCCCTGTATGCTCTGCATCTGCCAATTCCCCTATTTCAGTGTCTCTCAAAACAAATGATACTTTACATTAAAAGCATATCAGTCAAACCAAATGGCTTGCAGGGTTATATTAAACTACCTATTGACACAAAGACTCACAAAAATTAAGTAATACATCATATGGAATTCAGCAGCTCTGTATCTGAGCAAACCTATATCACTCAGGGCATCTCGCAAAACTGTTTCAAATATTTGCTAAAACAAGGTGACAAAAGCACTTAATGAAACAAAATTACATCTCTGTTTATCATTGCTGCATTTATTTCTTGCAAATATTTAACCTTTGCACATTCACAGACTATTTATTTTCCATGAGTATAGTGAAAATGAAATGAGATACACTAATTATAAAAAGCACAGCCATCACTCACCAGCAAATTGTACTTCCCTGCACTCGTTCTAGCTGCAGAATTACAATTTTTTTTAACATTACCAATACCCACAAACTATTTCAAGACAGGAAAATCGTATTTTACAGAGAAATCATTATTTAGCAAGAAAATGTTTGTCTCGATTGAGATACAGGATTTCACTCCCCTAACTAAAGTGCCCACGTTAGAAAGCTGCTCACACACTTTACACCTAAAAGGAGAAGCTGGGTTTTCTCTGGAGGGTCCAATGCAAAGCACCAGAGTTAAATTCTTACTCTGAATCACCCTCTGGAGAAATCTCTCTCTCTCTTATCATGAATTCCATTGGAGGCCTAAAAAGATTAGTTTCTGGTTTAGGCACCAAAAGCTCTTGAAGTTAGGTGGTGCAAGTCTCTCTTTATGTACCAAACAGGCTGAACTGATCACATCGAACCACACTTCCTTTTCATCTACAAATGAGGACTTAATGAGCTGTAATGAATTTCCAGTATTCAAATTAAAATAAGTCATTATCACTTTTTTTTTTTTTCATAAAATGACAGTCTGTGTTTGGATTAAAAAGAAATTTTTTTTTAAAAAGTGAAAATGGCATTTACCGTCGTTTTAAACTGTTATCTTCATTGCTGAGGCTGGCAAGAGTGTAGAAAGCATTTGGACTATTGAAATCCTTGCTATTTTTCCATATGGATTGCCAGCAGCAGTTATAGCACTCCTGATTCCATTTTACCAAACCGACTTGTTGAACAGAATAAGGGCATTTCCCCTCTGGAAGGAATATGAAAACGAGTAAGCAAACACTTGCATAAATAAAGAAAACATAGAGGGAGCAGATCACCCTGCACTTTGCACTGGTGACAGAGCAAATATTGAGCTGCACAGGGGCTGAGTGATTTCTGTTGAGAACGGTATCAACAGCACGCAGCTCTGTTTTCCTCACTCTGTGCCTGTCAGCCCCTTGTGAATCTCACTGTATTTCAGGTGCTGTCTCTGGTTACCTTGGCAGAAGTCAATGATTTGTGTCCCATTCAATTTAGCTCATGTGAAAATACTCGGAGCTGCTTGCCATGTGTCAGGGGCTGATAATTGCATTGATCCCCTCGCCGTGGGCTCAGCGAGGGCACTCTGCTGAGGACAGGGTAACCAGAGGATGGGGCTTG
The DNA here is from genome assembly GCF_017639235.1 of Corvus kubaryi. Taxonomy (NCBI): domain Eukaryota; kingdom Metazoa; phylum Chordata; class Aves; order Passeriformes; family Corvidae; genus Corvus; species Corvus kubaryi. Next base: position 5,217,083 of record NW_024581101.1, read on the forward strand.
TTAGAATTAGTGAATTTGACTCTTTGGCTGGTGTGATTCCAATCAGTCTTGGCAGAGTGATGCATAAAATAGGGAGTGCTAAATGTGCCAATAAGTGAATTACTTTTCAGATTATGTCACTGGTAGAGATATTGATGAGTGGAATTTGTGAGCTGAATACAGCAGTTTGTTACATTCTATTTCCTATTGAGCAGGTGAATGTGTTCTGATAAAATGAAGAAAAAAGTCGTTCAGCTGTAGACTTTTTAGAAAAGTTTGTTTTTAAAGAGCACCACAGTTATTTCTAACAATAATTTTTACTCTTCTCTTTTAATATTCTCATCAGGAAAGAACTCTGAGTGAGAAGACCTTTCCTCATGACAATGGACATTCAAAACCAAAGTTTATAAAATAGAATAAAGACAAAGCTGCTGGAAAAACAGCCAGACTCCCATCATTTTGGGGTACGAGTTCACTGCTAGCTGATCCTGCCTCAGCGCCCTAATGTTTTTTTAAAATCAGATTTTGAGATATTCTAGCTATCAACTTCCCTGGATAATTCCCTGAAAATCTTTGTTAAAAAGTGCCAAATATCCAAAGAGAACAACGCCAGCAGGTGATTAAACTGTCAGTGTTCCACCCCTTATTTATCATATAAGGATACTCACACTTAAGACTCCTAATTTGAACAGTGACAACTTTTCACGGTTTCTCATGTCTCTCTGGTTTCTTTTCTAATATTCCTTTTAAGCACAGTGCCTCTAAGTCTGGGAAAATATAGGTGTAAGCAGAGAGATTCACAGCTCCATTTTACAGCTGTCTCTGAGACCCACAGCTCCAAAGAACTTCCTAAAAGATGCAGATGTTCAGCACCTGTTGAGGAACTCTGCCAGGAGGATCGTGTTTCCAGCATGCCAAGCAGCCATGAGCATTCATAGGACTTATGGAGGTGTTTAAGTCCCTCATGCTTTCCTTCCTCAAGTTTTGGACAAAACCTGGTGTTCTGCACACTAAATATTGCAAGAATCAAATTTTAGCATTAATCTCACTGCTGTTTAGCCAAATTTTGCCAGTCTGTTTGTTTTGCTGAGTGCAGATACAAGGAAATCGCATCAATAGCTTTAATGAGGTGGCTTTGGAAGAAAAATGTTATTTAAAGTCAGCAGAAGTGTATGTTTGAAAGGGAGGCTATCCGTATCACCTAAACTTGTAAATCATAATTGAAAACCAAACAGATGAGACCATTCCCCACCCAGTTATAAATGCATTTTAAAAGAGCTAATGTTTAATATCTAATTTTTTACTGCAACAAAAAAAAAAAAAAAAAAAAAAAAACACATAATTACTCTGTAGGCAGAAAAGGAAATGAAGAACATGTTCAAAATCACTTATGGACATTTTAACTGCTTTAGTAAAGTTTTTGTTCAATACAATTATTTTATTTTTAAAGCTCAGTCAAGGTGACTGGGGAAAAAAAATGTGTGTTCTTATGTTCTGCTGTTGAGTGGTAAATGTGCCATATACTCTCATGTTGTCTACACTCAAATAAGTGAAATTCCAGGACTGCAAGAATATCAGAAGTATTAATTTGTTGAATTTGCCATTGAAAGGGTATTTTCAATAAAAATTGCATATATGAAAGTAATAAAGAACTAGATGCAGATCCTGACTGTTGAAAAACATGGTCATTAATTAATACGTTAAGAGTTGTTATCCCCTTCTTTGGAAAAAAACAGATGGAAAAATGAATCAGCATGGATTCATTGGCAGGAAATTAAATTTCTAAGAGGAGAAAATCAGGATAACTGTAAATCCTATGATTTGTTAATTCATCAGCACAGCAGCATCAGCTTAAACAGCAATTAGTGAGCACATGTGGAACCAAGGAAACTGGGTAAAGAGTTTCAGTGCTTGCTCACCTCCAGGTGATATGTGGAAGTTTCAGCCAAAAACCAAGGCAAGTTTTCAGGTGGAGTCTGATGGAACACTTACTAAAATGAGAAGAAAAAAATCAGTTTAAAGTTCCTCCAATACCCAGTCAGGAATTACAAATCTCACACAATTAATTGTGGTGAATCAGACACCTACTTTACCCATAGATTTTAGATAATATGTGGAACTAGGGACAATTCTGATGGTAAAGCACAGGATACTGATTTATTCACTTCTTTGGTTCACTTTTGAAGTATTAGGCACACGTGCTTTATTGTAGGATTGATTACTGGGCTGAATTCGGTAATTAAAAAAACACACAAAGGTTGCATTGAAATTAAGGCACTTAAGATTCATTGAATTCAGCACTTTGCTCCTCTCACAAAGTTATTGCTGGGCAATGAGCAAACCTCAGGAAATTATAACCAGGCTGTGCTCGGGGTAAGGTTTTGTCTATTTGCCCTGTTGGGTGGTTTCAGCCATGCCATATATCTCATTATTCCATGCTTAGGATGGATATTTGGGTTCCCAATCGACTCCTAAGCCTCTGTGTTATTCGAGTGCTTGAGGAATCGTGCACAGGCATCCAGTGAGGACTTGCTTTGCTTGTTGAGTGACTGCTTGGCATAAAGCACCATCCTGCCCAAATGGTTTCTAGAGAGCTGCATCCGATATAGAGCAGTCAGTCAACAGCTTTGGAACACAGCTCCCAAAATAGCCAGCATAATCAGATCCACAGCACAAAAGGCAGCCTTCTCTTGCATCAAATAGATGAGACAAAGGGATCCTTAATCTATCAGAGAAAGAGGAGGAATAAGATCAAGAAATCCTTATGTTCCATCTATACTGATTTTTCTTTGTATTTTTATCCACACCATTTGACCTTGGTGCATTAATATTCCAAGTATATTCTCTCTATTACTGGTCTATTCATCATGCACAATTTATAGCTTCAGCTGCTCCCAATTAAAAAAAGAAACAAAAACAAAAACAAAAACAAAAAACCAAAAAAACAAAACAAACAAAAAAACCCCAACCAACCAACCAAAAAGTTTTAACTGCTTAAATTCCTAATATGAGAGGAAAAATGCAATGTGGGATGCATAAGCTGACCAGCTGATAAAAATGCAGGCTGTGACATGCAGGACCTTGAAGATCTTGTCCTACGACAACCACTTCTGCTTCCAAAGAGCAAATCATTCCCAGGAGGCAAGCACACACGAGCAGCAGCTTGGCTCCATTAGGTTGCCAGTCTAAATAAAAATAGTTTCTACCTTTAAATGCTTAAAAAGAACCTTGGTAGTGTATGTAAGCAGAAAACCTGTGATCTTTACACAGAAATGATGGTAGCTACTATTGCATAGCGTTTTTTATATATGAAATTTGGAATATTCCAGCTTTAGAATCTAAAATATACATGTAAAATATGTATATTTTCTCCAAGGAAGAGAGTTATCCATGGGTAATCTCAAGCACTTAGACTCTTTCTGTTCTAGTATCAAGGCAGGTCTAAAATTTTTGGCTGACCACTGAAAATATGCATCAATGTCAGCCTTGAATCTTAAAGACCTCCTATTTATTGCATATAACTAAATGTCTCCATTATTAGTTCATAAGAAAGGTCTACATACTGATACACAGAACAGGTTTAAGGCACTGATCTGAATACAGCCATGTGTAGAAATTTGTGAAGGAAAACACTGTCTATAATGGAAAAAATTCATACAAAAAAAAAAAAAAGGTCCCAGAAGATCAAAAAGATCCAAAGATAACAATTAAAAAACCCATGAATTTAGAAAAATATCTGATACTATCAGTCAAATGTCCTACCCAGCAAACCACAGTGAAACAGCACAGACTACAAAGCCTTGAGGGCCATGCCCTTGTGTGGGGTCTGCCCAATCTTCTCTGATGTTCTTGATCACCAATAAAGAAAAGATTTCCACTTTCACAGGTCCCTTCTCCTTCTCCTTCGCAAATGCCGCCCTCCTTCAGTCTGGTTGCCCCCTCCAAATAACGTTTAGAATGTCAGTTTTAAGTGTCTGAGTGCAATATTCAGGTCTTTCGCCGTGCTGCAGCTGGGATGGCACACAGGAAATTGTGGGATTCTGTGGAAATGCACCACGTATAATAAATAAGACAGATATCACCCTGAAGACAGGGCTTTCTGTCTTCATGCTGCTCTCAGTTCTCAGTGCTTTGGTGGAAAAAGATGCCAAGTGGCTGAGAACAGTGGGAATTGCTCATGCAGTCATCACTTCACTGGACCGAGAACGATACCAAGAAGTTGGGTTTTTTCTGTGAACACTCTTGAGTTTTGGCTGCATTCTTACAAATGTATTTAATTTCTGTTATTCATTTTTTTTTTGGATAATGAGAAAAATATGCTGTTTTTAAAAGTCTTCATTCCTAGTGAGAAACTGCTCGTATAAGAGTTCAAGCTGAACTTCTACCAGTCTTACTTGGCAAGTAATTTGGATTCTGAGTTACAGGAAGACATGAATTACCATGACCCTGTGGTTCATATTATTTTTTGAGGGTTGAGCTGTGATGAGCTGGGGAGCTTGTACATAATTTATGAGCTCCAGCTTCAATATGAGCTCCAGATTTAATAACCATCTCCAGGCTGATGCGTCTCCTGCACCGTTACTGTGCTGCTGCTTACATCGGTGACTGTGGGATGGACAGGGACACAGCAGCCTCTCCACTTATTAAAGTCAGTCAGCCAGAGCACAATTGTTCCTAGCAGGGAACTGAAATAATTTTCAAGTCTAGAATCTGTACTGAGACTTCTCTTGTGAGTTCTGGTTCTTTGGGTTTCTTTTCACCCTGTTTGATACTCTCCAAATCTTCCATCCCTCTCTGCAGGGCAAAGAATGGGAATGATCCCACACACCACACTTTGTTGTCAGGAAGAGCTTCAGACTGGGGAAGACATTGAATCCACCACGCTTAAGTTCCCAAGGGCAAGATTTAAGAGTACAGCCTTGGGGTAAGGCAGCTCTCTGTTTTCTATGTAGAAATTACTGCTCTGAGTTTGGAAATCTCTCCACGCATTGACAGAAGCTCAGCTGGGTTTGGATTCCACTCTGGAAACCAAGAAACAAAAATGAGGAGCTACAAGTCTGGCAGGACTCCTGTTGATCTCAATAAGCCCAAAGAATAAAAATTTGGACATATTTCCATCCAGAGTCAAGGGATAACAAAGACAGCAGAGAGCAAAGAATTATTGGGGTGTTGGGATTTTTTTTGGTTGGTTTAGACCACTTCACTTTTCATGCAATCTAGAATGGTTATCTTAGTATGCTAAATAGTAACTTTATATATATACTTTTTTTAGCCATCAGCTATTGCTGAAGAAGTGAATTATAAATAGGAGAGGAAAAGGGAGTGTTTAGCATTTGGATTGGCTGAAATGCTGACGTTAGCCACTGAGTAGTGGCAACTTCTCTTTAGAGAGGGTGGCCCCTAGAACAACTACCCAAAATATGCTTTAAAAATGAGAGTTAGAATCCAGAGAACCTCATTTATGTTAAAACACAGGCACCAAAGAAATCAGATGAAAGTCCAGTAAGGGAAACATAACCAGCAGCCTGAGAAAATAATTGGACAGCAATAAGTAAATGTGGTTTTATTCTTTGTGTTTATGTCTCTTTGAGATTCCTTTCACTCATTTAAACATTCCTTGATCCTTGAATCACAATGAAGTTATAACTAAATCATATTTCTTTAAGATATTTTCTAAAGCTGTAGGAGAAGCTCTTCAGTTTTAGTTAATTTCCATCGAATCCAGATTACTTGGGGCATTTTTTAATGGAAAAAACCTCAATATTTTAAACTGGTTCATTGATGATTTCACTCAGATTCGAACACAGGAAATTCTGAAATGAAAAATAGAAAGCTAATCAGAAAAATTGTAAGAGAAGGGAAACCAGATTGTCCTTTGTCTTACACCAGTTTATGCTGTTGAAGTCAAAGAAATCTGAGCAGTGAAATGAAATGATGAATCAGACCTAGTGCCTTTCTCCATTGCAAATTTAATGTTACGGAAAATGATATTAAAGTATAATACCCCTACTTTAGGGCTTACCAGAAAATGACTCATGATAAACAGAGTGCATTTTCAGAAATGGCATTAAAAAATAAATTTAGCTTCTCTCTCAGGCTCATTCAATATTTCAGAGTATAATTTAAGTACACATCCTTCATTGTGTTCAATAATTCTTCCTTGGGAGTGGGAATTCAGAACTTTAATGGTAACTTTCACATTCGTGCATAAAGTTATCAGGGAAACTTGAAGTTAAACTGAACATTTCTGAATACAGAAGTAAGGTAACACAAGGAAAGGCATGTTTCTCTTTCCCAAATTGCCTTTGAGTAAGGCAATTTAAGTGACATGAAAGATAGTTTAGCTTTTATAAACTGCATTTAAGCGCCCATTCACCTTGATATCGAAAGCATTTTTATTGACTTGAACCCGTGCAAGTTCTTTCAGATAAATTACCAAATAAAATAAATAAATAAACATTAGACTTGCAAAGAATATAACAGACAGGACTGACCATCAGACAGAGGCTTGCCTTGAACAAACCAAGTAGCAATGAGGAGAAACCCATTTTTCTCAAGAAAACATCTAAACTCTCCCAAAAACAAGACAAAATAAAACCCCAAACCCTTTTTAACTGAAGGCTGCAAGGTTAAGTTGGTCTTCCTGAGTATTTGAAGATGACATGTCCTGTTTTATGGAGAGATTACTCTTTTATGGAACTCAGCTAAATGAAGTAATAAAAACTTCTGCTTTCCCAAACTATCATATCAAGGCTATTACTTTGTACTTGCAGCCCTAAGAAGATGTATCTCCAAGATTTAGAGATTTCGGTGCTTTTGTTAAGCCTCTGTCATAATCTCAAAGGAAAAGACCTAGGTAAAATTATCCGGAATACCTCAACAGAAAAAAAATACACTGAAATCAATACACATTTAATTAATGTCAACCAAATAATAGGAACTATTTTCTTTCTTCCAACACTAATGCCTGTTTCAGAAATATTTTAAGCTTTTTTACCCTTCTTTTTTTTTTCCTTTCAAAGGCCAAGTTTATTAATTTGGAGAATGAAATGCTCCTCAGCATTGTACAGTCACAGATCAACTGATACATTCGGGCAATGTGCTGGAACAGTGGGAATGAAAATCAATCTGTGCAAAAAGCTGCAGAGGTCACTCCATCACTGCACTTTCCAAAGCCACTGCCCCGTGCAATGTGCTGAAGGAGCACCTGCAGCTGGAGAGCATTTCTCTGGAGCTCACACCCCATCCCAGAGCAGTGATGTGGGGATGTCCCCACTGGCAGCTCTGGCCATGAGAGCTGGGAGCTGGCAGAAGACTCACTGCAGGCTTCCTCTTGTGTTTGTCCTTCCCCTGACCACAAGCCCGGGCAGCCCCAGGAGCAGAGTCTGAATGGTGCTTTCAGCCTTGGTGTTGGAACTGTTTCCCCACATAAACTGCACAGATTTTATAAAACCAGCCCACAGCAACACATTTCCATGACAACACACTGCAGCAGCTAAACTCATACTTGGAATCAGTTCTCATTTTAGTTCTTACAGTCTAAAAGTGTCTCTAGACTGTACTGGCCTAACCACAATCATCAGTGGTCCAAGATGTGTTGTTAGAAATGTGTGACTTGAACAGAGGGAGCTACCCCCAAGAGCAACAGCTCCAGTACTTTGCAGTTATTCTTAACTTTTACGTTAATTTTGATCCCTTTTGCTGGAGACCCAGCGCTGACTGATCCAGCAAGCAATGCCACCTGCAGCTGAGCTCTGTGCTGTGGCACTGGCAGGGATCAGGACCATTTCTGTTTTTCCTCAATCTATACACAATTCTTTTCATTTCTGTAATTCCACGTGTCCTCTGTAAGGAGAGAACACATCACTCCTGGAGTCAGGTGTGAGGTAAGAAAGCATAACTCACCCTTTGCAGTATTACATGGATTCCTTTTGTGTTTCTCTCTCTTGCCAATACCATGTTGGCTCAGTGCCACAAAGACCCAAGGAACAAGTGTTGTCACAGATCTCAGAGCAAGAGCTGGGTGCTTGCAGCCATTCTGTAGGATGGGAATGTAACCACCACATTGCTACCACACACTCTCAGAGAAAGATCTGTTTGGCTGGTATTAAGCTGCTGCTTAATTAGAAAAAGAGCTGAAATAACCTTTTTTTAACATTCAAAACTGCATTGCAAAGTTTGTAGAGGACCTGTGGTATTGCTTTGTGCAAACTCACCACTCTCTGGGGTCATCATCTGCCTCAAATTGCGGAGTGAATTTGGCATGACTATAAAATTGTATAATGCAGCTTTAGCAATCTATGTTCCATGTCAGCACGAGAAATCATAGCAACATCCTGAGATGGGAGGCACCCAAAAGGATCACTGAGTCCAGCCCCTGGCTCTGCACAGACACCCCAACAGTCTCAGCCTGTGCCTCAGAGTGTTGTTCACACACTCCTGGAGCTCTGGCAGCCTTGGGGCCATGCCCATTCCCTAGGCAGCCTGGTCAGAGCCCCAGCACCCTCTGAGTCCATGACAGGTCCTTCCATTCCTTCATCAACATAAGAAATGCAATCAGAACAGTTTGCTTTTGTTTTGTTCCCTATTTCAGCTTTACTAGCTCTGCAATCTATGCACTCATACTCAAAAAGAAGGTGCTGTTTCTTGGTTTCTACCACTGAAATAATCTGAAACCTGTCCTTACTCCAAATCCTGCCACAGACACTTCGAAGAATTTGTGGTTTGGGATTTTTTAAAGGACTTTAATTAGCTGGGAAAAACTTTCCTAAGTGGTAAGAGCTCCCTAGCTAATGGAAGATGTCCCACAGCACTCAGATACCGAATATACTGACTAACGTGGTTAATAGATAGATTTATTTGCATGCAGATACCAGTCAGGACACTCAAAGCTTTGAATTCTGACTAAATTGTTGGATTGCTATATGAAAAGTAGACTGTGAGTTTAAGTGCTTAGTACATTTCTTAGAAGAACTATCCCTTTTTAGTTAATTCATACACTGATCAAACAATAATTTTGTTTCAGTATAAAAATCACAGAAACATTAATCAAAAGTATTTAGTTAATAATAAAAGAGAAGACAAAAGCCACGGGAATGATAACTGAAAGAGTTTTGTGCAAATTCCAATATGATTTTAAAAGAAGTCAAATGTTTGATGTATTTTTTAAAAAACACCTCTCTTGATTCGAGTCAATATTAATCTCTAAATGATGAAATAAATGCTACTGCTGTTTCTCTTTGAAATCAATGGACACAAAAATGTTCAAAAGGAATCCTTTATAGGCATCATATGTGGCCACATCAGAAACCCTAGGAAGTTAAACTACATCAGAGTAAGAGCATTAATAGTGGCCTGAAATAGAGGCATTGATCTGTTGAAACTGAATGTAGATCAAGTATCAAAAGCAAATCATGCCAAAATTATTTCCTTTTTGAAGGAAATACAGTCAATTAATAAAATGAGACTATTTTCTAAAAAAAAAAAAATTGGAAATCCTTTTTAGTTATATTTCTTTAAATTTTAAATTCTCTAAACAGTAAAATTCTGCTGTAAGAATATCCTGAGTTCTGATAGAAAATACTGAATAACTCTTTATTCTAGACGGCAGCAACAACATATATTAACAGAAATTGAGATATGGTCAAAATTTCTGGGTTTTAAAGTGACTGTTTTTGTAAGATGCTCAGTATGAGAAGGGTTGTATAACCATATTTTTTCAAAGTTCTGGGAACAAAGATTTCTCTAGTCAAACATATTCCCTATTCAGCCTCTGAAAATACATCCTAAGAGTTTTGCTAACATTCACTAACAGACTTGGTCAAGGAGTTATGAAATCCCATTTCACAGTCCAGTCAGGTCTTTCTGAATTCACACCCAAAAGAGCCACACTTGAAAATGTTCTGGGGTCCTCTGCGATCTGCCCACAGAGGCTGCTGCTGGAAGGCAGAAAGGCAGAGTACAAGAGCACTGCAAGGCTTTGCAAACATGGGTGTCTCCATTTCAATGACATTCTGAGGCGGAAAATTACAGAAATGCAGTTTGCTGCTGTAACGATGCATTAATGGGGTATTACGTTGCCAGCAGTGCCTTATTTTGGAGGCATAAAACTGTCCATTGAATTTCATCCATTTTTACTCACCATTAATCTGAATCAGGTCATACAAATTACATGGTGCTTCAGCAACAGGAACAATACTGGACTATTTTTCCTGTTACTTAAAAAACAACCACCCAAAACTTAACCTTGATCACTCAGCTCCTGAGTTTTGATTTTACCTCATCCCCCACAAAACCCCGAAGCCCACATGGCATTTATGCCAGAACCTCCATCTGATTACAGAAGGGGATGATGCTCCTAACACAGTACTCAGGGTAATCCTCCTGTAATGTCCTCCTACTTGTGCTGTGCTGGCATTTTTATAATATTATAAACTATCCAGTATTTTAAATGCTTTTCTTCAGTGCTACCTCTTTCACAAAGGCATGAAGAGGCACCATCAAATAAAATCATCCCAGTAGCATGGAGAATGCTTTTTTCTTGCTTTTCATTTTACAAAGACGTCAGGAAATGTGAGGCAAAGCTGGAGAATTCCAAAATTCCTGAAGGAATTTGACGGTGATTTTTTTCTACGCCTATTCTGAGACTGCCAGTTTTATCTATGCAATTGTTTCACAGCCCCTCCAGCAGCTCAGGCACTTCTCTCTCAATGTTGGGGCACAGACTGTTCTCCTCGCCAGCAGGCAAATCCTTCTGGAACTTTCAGGATCCTCAGATACAGCTTCTTTCCCATTCTCTTGACACCAACACTTTTCACACTTTGTAAAAGTCTTCATTATACTCTGCAAGTCCTTCCTTACACAGACAGCAAAAGGAGGACAATAACACCAGGCAGTTTTAAAAAAGCCATTTCGGTGTTTCAGAATGGGAAGCAATTTATGGAAAACAGTTTTTGCTTCCTTTGCTGCCCCATGTAGAGAAGAGGAATAAACACTGAGGCTCTGCAGAAATGTGAATTCTTTGGGAGAATCAGACGCTTTAACAACACCCACCCATAAAACAACAACAAAATGAGTTACTTGGGATTGAAGTTGGTTTAGACCCAGAGTAAAAAGGTTCAGCCTAGATGGGCCAGAGGACTCTGATTAGAAATCCAGAGTAAACACGAGGGACTATTAGGCTGAACGGTTTTTAACAACAAACACCTTCATGGTAACCTTAGACTTTATGCTTTCCTGAGGATAATGAGTCAGTCCAAACCAGTTTTCTTTTCTGTTACACAAGTGAATTGAGTGAAATACAGAATATTCTCCAGTGGAGCAACTGGTTTCCGTGGATACAGCTAAGATTACACTTCAGCATATTTTTTTCTTTCAATTCAAAGTCTAGAGGAGCTCAATTTGCCTTATTAAGGAAAAAAAAATTTCTTTAGTAGTCTGTCCAAAATGCAGACAAAGGAAAGCAAATGTAGCATTCTAAAGCAAGTCTTGTGAGGACTGCTGCCCTTTTAGTTAGAGATCATTAAAAAAGGTTACATACTTAGAGGAATAACTGAGAAGGAAACATATAATTTAAACATTGGGAGGATATGTGCCATTCTAATATTTATTTTGAAAGTATAATATGCATTTAAATGTTTTCCCTTGAACATTTAAAATATTTTTATGGATATCTTGCCAAAATCCAGAATAATATGCTACGTGGTAGATCTGTTTTTCTATAACAAATGGTCTGTAACATACCAGAGTAGAAAATCCGTACTTGTGAGACTTTTAATACAATGCAAGATCAAAAAAAAAAAAAAAAAAAAATTAGTCGGAGATTAATTTTTATTTTTCGTTAATATTCTGAATACAAGAAACCACTCATTTTTCATATTTTCTTTCAACCATTTGGTGACCTAGACAAATTTTTGTCCTTACTGTTGGGTTCACAGACTCCCACGTATTTCTGTGTCTCATTATTTCTCTAGAATGGAAATATTCCTTCAGCTACAAATATCACTGATGTTAAATGACTCTGTTACTAGGGCTTCAATTACTGAGTTGCCTCCTCCATTAACAGCCTTTCAGCAACCTCTGTTTTCATAAAAATTGTTAAACTGTAGGTCTTGGCCCTATACATCAGCCACATGCATTTTAATAATGTCTTAAGGCAATTTCCTATAGATTCTTGAAACTAAACACCACGTTCTAGGATTTTACATGGGCCACAAAAAATCCATTGTTTTTAGCTGCCAGGGAGTCAGTGGAAGACAGATTCCACCACAATGGGAAGAAATTCTTATTCCAAAGATATTGTGAAAATGTTGAAGAGAAAACTTATGGCTTCTCATAAGTTTACATTGTCTTAATATGGCTTTTATTGGGATCAATGATATTGATTTGCAGCAAGCAGTCACTGCTTTACTGTTACCTCCCTTGGCTGTTTAAAGAACGCACATTGTGTTTCTGCCCAACAAGTCTGCAATGTTGAATACTTTTGTGTTCTTACCCACTGAAGGATATTTCCTGAGTATGTCTGCTTTTCCCAAGCTGAATCCCTACAAAGACACTCCCAAAATGCTGTCCAATTTCCCAGGTCTGGCCCAGCTGCTATGACACCATTCCTTTTGGCCTCTTTGCAGAGCATGGTTTGCTGATTAATACAGGAGACAGCTCTGTGAGGCTCCCGGGCTTCTGAGAGGTTGTCAGAGTTTTTGATCCACATTTCTTATTCCAGACAATGTCACGATAAAATTCAGTAGTGCTCAAATTTCTGTTCTTTCATTAGGGCTCCCTTATCTATATAAACATTTCATGTTCTTTCTCTCACAATGCCTAGAGGTTTAGAATAGTTTTATGCATTTTTTGCCACTTCTATCTTTAATCTTGATCCCAGTTAGTTCTTTGTAGTTGCCAGAGGCTTGCTTTTTTTGTTTTGATTTTGTTTTGTTTTGTTTTTCTTTGTTTTTAACTTCAAACACAACTTTCTGTTACTCTTCCTGCTCTGAATACTGACAAGTTGAAAGGAAGGAATACAGGAAACACAAGGCAAGACTGCATTAATCTGCAAAACCTATTGCAGATAAGTAAGCTGCTGCTTAATTCACATTCTTCCTGGGTGAGGCCAAACTATGAATTCCAATAAATATCTAAAATACAAAAAAAAACCCCAAAAAAACCATAGGGAACAAATGCTTGTAGGGCTTCTTAGATACTCTGTTAATATACCTTCAAACTGCATTTAAAAAAAAAAATTATCTCCCATGAACACATTTGGGTGAATACTTTGCAGGAGCTACTTATATTTTAAGGAAAGTTCTGTTTGTTGCAATGGACTCTGTAACTTTGTGTAGTTTTACGTGCCTACCTCAGGAATATATATGCATATACATCATCACTATACTTCTCTTTCTGGGAGAAAAAACAGTCAAGAAACATATGGTGTCTATAATTGAGTACCAAAGGACACATATAAAAGAACAAAATTATAACATTCTATAATACCTTACACTTTTTTACCTGAGAGGAATTTTTAAAATCCATTGCTTTTAAATTAGACTTTCTAGAATGAAAATAATTCTTCACTTATCATTCCCTTACTTATAATCACCCGTTCCATACTCAGAGATCTGAGAAACATTTATTCCTCTGCTTCTGGTAAAAAGTGAAATATATACCTGGATTATTAACTTATTCATTTCCATGCATTTAATTTAAATTTCTACATTTGTAACTTATTAATCATACTGCAAGTTAATTTTGTCACAAATAGCACTCCTGTTAAAAATGTTGAGATTTTTTCCAGCTAGAAAGATTTTGGTGACATTTTTGGCAATTCATACAGGAAAGGGGATTCTACTTTAATCTCATATTTAGGCTACAGAATGTTAAAAAAATTTCTTTTTCTTAAATGAAAATAATAAGGATACAAATTGGGAAAATATCCTATTAAATTCAAACAAATGTTTGAAGACTTTTTGCCTCCTATTATTTTTCATGTCAGATATGAAGTTTTATCATTACTGTGAAATTACTTCCAATCTGCTACTAGGTCCTGCCATCCGAAAATAACAAGTTTTTTATTTCTTACACCCACCAACTCCAATTTTCTGCAAATTGTTAACAAATCTCAAGTCACTGGGAGAATTAATGTAGCTCATTTTGTAGATTCTATTTCCCCCCCAACCTCACACAACCTGAGTTACTTTCCATGCCCACAGGAAACCTGTTATTGTCCGTCTTTTAATTATTCACATTTTCTCTGGCCCTTCTGTTTGGGTCCAGCTCTGTCTCTACCTGAGAGACCCTGATTTTATTTGCAGCACCTCCTGCAGTGGCTCTGCACCAGTTTCTCTGCAAGGGGCACCGAGGGGATAAACCAGAACCTGTCTGGTGGTGTTCCTCAGCAGAGCATTCATCTGAGCTCTACCCCGTCCCCTGGACACCACTTGTCATGAAACTTGTAGGAACTTAATTATCTTTGAGTCTTCTGTCCCTTTGTCTGATGGGGTTGAAGTTGGCCGAGAAATTCAACATTTACCGAAGGGAGCAAGGGAGAGCAGGCAGAGGATGCTATCACACCAGCACCCTTTCCTCAGGACACAAGGCTAAAATAACTGTGCAACAAATGGTTTGGAGGAAACGGGCTCATGAGTGTACCAACTGAATCATAGACAAGTGATTTCTTTTTGCATATATTATCATAAATACTCTGCTTTACCCTTTGCAGAATCTCATTTAACTGCATTCATTTTAAAAGAACAATTTCAGTCTGTGTTTTGTTTTTTGTGGAGCACTGAGGGGAAAATGTTCTCTTATCTTCAAATGTTATTAACTGGAAATAAGTGTAACCTACGCTTTGAGGTCCTTATTGCAATTTAGATAGACAATTAGATATCTGACACCAAAAAGAAGGAGAAAACTTTGTAGCAGAGATTTTTCTCGTGGTGCCCCAGGTGACTACAGCAGACTTCCTTCTGTGTTCAAATGATTAAAAACTACAATATCCTTCAAGCCATTTTTAGAAAGCTATTTGTAATTGCACTATCAAGTAATATAACTATTTCAAAATTAGCTTATGAGATTTACATAGGATTGAGCTTTTAACAGGAAGGTGAGTTGTATCCTCATTTGCAATAGTTCTGCTCTTTCTTCAAGGCTGGAAACTTACAATAGAGGAAATCAAATCCTTCCTTCTCTTAACTGGATACACAAAGAAAAATTTCAACCTTGGAGACTTTCAGTAGCTTTCACAACAGATACACATCACTTTAACTAATAAAAATACATGTGTCTGCTCTGTGACAAATCTATCCTTCAGGACAGTGCTGAAAATGAATTGCTTTATGCTGCAAATTTAATTTTTGTCCAAAGAAAGACTCTCTGTTTAGATCTTTGAAGTGGACAAAAGAAGAGTATCTCTTCACTTGTATCCCGATGTTGTCAGCAACTACACTCATAAAGACTTTACAGATGGAAGGAGTTTTAATGTTTTAATCACAGGGGACCCATGAGAAAGTTTGTGATTTAGCCACTGATGTTTTTGTGGTAGTTTGCATGCTATAAATGGGAAACAGCACATAGCTTGAACAAATACTTTTTTACAGGATAAATGATCTCCAAAATTAGAGGCATAAAGCTTAGTTCAAAAGAATATGCAGAATCATTCACTTAGAAGGCTTGATTTGAATGTTGTTTTGTCTTACACTTAGGAAATGTTGCTGAGAACAAGCCAGAGTGGAGCATAGAATAGATAAAGAACATTGGCACTGCCTTGGCAAAAAAAAAAAAAAAAAAAAAAAGACAGGAAAAGGAAAAAAACACGAATGCAAATTGTTTTGCTTTCCCTTAATTTGTAACTGTATTGTTCAATCATGCATTTTATCAACTGAAATGTATACTCTATGAGCTTTACAGGAACCACTCAGAAAATTCCCTAATTTTTCACTCACATATTTGCACTGGCCTCAGATCTTGGGGATCTGAGCATATAAAGTTGGTAAAATTCTATTTCCACATGGACTGGAGATCTGCCTAATTTCCTTTTGTTAAATGACTACTTCAGCACACAGTGGGCTGTAGGCAAGTCACTGTTCACATTTGATCATTAGCTTTTGTTTAACATCACTGTTGTGGGGTTTTGTAGGAGTTGTGTCTGGCACAAGACCCTGCAATGTGTGGGGATGACCCTGCAGAATGTCCTTGCTTAACTGGAGCCCCAGAGTCCGGGTTGTAATTGGCTGCAGAGAGTAATAGAAATGGGATAAATGGGAGCAGCTTCCTCTGTGAACTGAAAAATTTATGTGGCAATTAAACTCAGTTAAAAAGAATAAACACCAGTGGTTTTACTGAAATGGTATTGCAAAAATCTAAGCACATTAAGAAACACCTGAAGGTCAGCTTAAGTAAGAGTAGGGTGTTATCTTCATCAGGTCCACTCTGAATAACCTTTTTTTCTTTTTTTTCCTTTTGTGAAGCAATACTTCTGGGATATTTAAAAATCACCTCTTGGAAGCTAAAGATGAAAAACCACCAGACTAAAACAGAAGAAAATGTACATCTTTTCAGAAATCCAAGATTTCTGGAAACAGAGAGAGGATGTGAGATGTTAAAATCAGAAAATAAGAGGCAATCAGAAAAACAGGCTGCTTTACTCTGTTGGAGGACTTGCTTCACTCCAGTGGTTTCTGCTTGAGAGCATTGACTTCCTTTTTACCTGCATAACAAGGATTTATCCATTATCTTAATTTAAAGCTTTCCTAGCAGGTTCCAAATTCAAACTTAAAGAATTCATTAAAATGCAGAAAATGCTGTCTTTATCTCATGGATCTCAGCCATTCAGTGTCACCATTTTGACCCACTAGCTCTCAGTTTGTCCTCACAGTAACCTTATTTTCTTTAATGGCAAGTTTGTGAAATAGTAAATTGAAGAGAGTAATAAGTAAATATTTTAAAATTAAAGTTTATTTTGTAACTTATGTGACTGCTCATTAGAAACTTCAACTCCAGGTATGGATAAACATTACCATTTTCCAAAGATTTTTAGGCTATCTAACCTGGCCTGTTAAGTAGATGCTGCATTTAAGTACTTAAAAGTGAAAAGTCACTTTTTAACCCTTTTGTAAAAAAATAATTATTTGAATGACTGCTGAAAAACAAAGGGAGTCATTAATGACACTGTTCAAAATGTGTTAAGAACACAAACATATGGAAAGCTATAAAATAAACCAGAGCTTACTCACTTGACATAAGCCAAAGGCCCATCTAAATGTCAGAGGAACTGTTGGCAGATGTCAAACCAACCCTCTAATTAACTTCAAAAAGCTTCACAGGAGGATCCTTGACTTTCTTTTTTTGTTTGACCTTTGAAATCATTTGGCCTCCTTATTTTCCTCATTCCTCACTTCCTCTTCATCTTTCTTTTCTGGTGGAAACAATGAAAGAGAAAATGCCTTCCCTGTGGGCAGGGACGAGAACTGGAAGCTCCTTGGATTTCACTTGAGTCAGCCCTGGAAGAGGATTAGAGACTGGGGCAAGAGGGAAATGCTCTTGAGGACTATCGAGCTTGTCCATGGACACATTAAAGGACTCCTTCTCTCCACTTGACTCTGCTAATCCTTCCAGCCATTGTTGGGTTTATGCATAATTCTCACACCATGACAGACTTGAAATTGCAACGTTAATGTGAATTTGAGAAATCAATACAACTTTTAATAACAAAAGAGTTTCCTGCGAAACATCAAAGAGTTTCTGTCAGATGTTGTGGCAGCTGCCATTTTCCTACCAGGTCATAAGCAAATGTGACTGACAGTACTTTGATTTTAAGTGGTATTATCCTGTCCTTTAGATAATTTGGAAAACTATTTTCTCACCTAACAGCAGTGCACCAGTATCTGAAACTAATCTGAATTCGATGATACAGTTTAATTCTTAATTTGTCCCTGTACTTTGCTATGGTTGCAGGAAAAGAAAAAAAAAAACAAAACAAACATGGAACTTGTATTTTTCCATTAATTTACTCCAATATTCTTAAATCACCATAAATGTAAATTACAACCTCTTTTTTTTTTTTTAATTGCTTAAAAAACTAATAATAAATGCAGAGGGCAAATGGTTCATAATGGCAGGGTTTATGTATTTCAAAAGCAAAAAAAAAAAAAACCCTCAGAATACTGATAACATAATAAAATAGTGACCCAACTTCCATTTAGCAGTAATAAATCCTCAAAAAGAAAACCACGAATTTTCAAAATGGAAGCACATACCTGTGAATAAGGACACCTTTCTCATGGTAGTTTCTAACTGCAATCCTTCTTTTGTGCAACGCTTCAGAGCCACAGTCTCACCCATTAAAAATTCAAAAATCAGAAAACATGATGTTTCCTAATCCTGACACATTAACTTGTGTTTCCAGTTTACTGACAGAATTCCTTTTATTTCCAACTAAAGTAAATGCTGGCAAAATTAAATGTCTCAGAGGAAGACACAGAGTAGTTGAAACATATATCCTCAATTTAATGGAGTTGTAAATGCTTTCATGCTACATAGTGGAAGGTCAAGTTCTTTAACATTTCCCTACACACATAATAGAAAGAAATTGCATTCTAGTTAAATCTAGCTAGTCTCAGTTCCTAGAAACTCTTGTATCTAATTTTAGGTTCTTTTATTGTCTAATACTGAAATTTTATGAACTACAAAAGCATTACCTTTAATCATTGTGCCAGATACACTTTAG
Source organism: Corvus kubaryi (assembly GCF_017639235.1). NCBI lineage: Eukaryota > Metazoa > Chordata > Aves > Passeriformes > Corvidae > Corvus > Corvus kubaryi. The sequence continues at coordinate 5,235,780 of NW_024581101.1, forward strand.
AGGTGTTCCTTGTGAGATTGTAAATCTGCACATTTTTTTTCTTACATACGATTTCTCCTAGTGTGGCTTCTTACAGCTAAGAACATGTAATTTAACTTTAAAGAGAGACAGCAGTGAATACAGAACGAGTAAACTATATATAATTATATTAGAAAGCAACCTTTGATGGAATTTATTATGAGGGTATTTAAAAATCTTATATTTCTAACAACATTAGTTTTGCACTAATAGGTTAAACTATCTAAAAACCCCTCAACAAACCAAACGTACAAAGATAGATACAGTAAATATTCAACAGCTTAATTTCAATTGAATTTGCTCTAAATGACAATCATAATATATTTAAATAGAATATTTTAGACTCTTCTTCTACTGTTATTTCCTGCCACAGTTCTGGAGTAATTCTGAGCAGTCCCATATAACTTCTTCCTACTACCAAAAAAATTCCCATTGTACAGGAGCAGATGTTTCAAGAAGTGCAGAAATGGATGAATTCTTTCAACTACTTTCAACTTTTAAGGAATTCCATTCACTACTAAGCAAACTATCACAGTGGCAACATAATTATTGACCGAACTATGGCAGGTATATAGATACTATCCCATAAACTGGGTAGATTTATAAACTAAAAACAAAAAAATAGGTGAAAGTCATGTTGAAGGAATACATAACACTTCACTTAGCAGGGGATACACATTTTTTGTTTAACTGAAGAGAATTCTTAAAATGAAAAACAAGGCTGATGCTGTCAGAAAGCCTTACCCAGCCTCTAGGTATTGTTCTATGTGTGTCTACAGGTTGGGGTCACGCAGATCCAAAGGAAAACAAGCTGCTGCTCTTAGAGGTATAAAAGATTGGTTTTTCTCGAGGAAGTTTAACAGAAGGGCAGCATTTCAGGATGATGAGCTTGGGACCATTGTCAGCAGCTGATTCAGAGCTTCGTGTCCGTAGAGCAGTCAGCATGTTTTCCATCACAGGCTTCAGCTCCTACTCCTATTTAGGCAAAGTCAGTCTTCCATAAATGCATTCAAATTACTGAGTTATCCACATATTCTCTTTAGCTACCTAGTATGTGCATTTCAGACACAAAAAATACAGTTCAAAAGGCAAATTTTTAGACTTACCAGATTTGGATGAACGAGTAGAAATAAGCAATTCAAACCTATGGAAATGTCTTATGTTAGATGACATAAAAAACTTCCAGACATTTGAGGGCTTCGTCTGTGCTTCTTTTCTCTATAATTAATATATAATCACAAGTATATTTTGTAATGTAAACAAGTTATAAAAGGGTTTTATCATATTTACAGAAGATAGAAGCTATAACTACTCAGCAACAACCACAGAGAATGTCTGTGCCTTGGTCCAGCATTTCTAATAAATGGCTTAGCCTTATTTAGCAGTTATATTTAAGGAAAGACCTAATCCTTAAATACATATACAATATTTAGGGACAAGGCATTACAGTCAGATAAAACATTAGACATTCAGTAAGTAGAGTCTTCTATCTGTTGATTAAGGAACAGCCACTCTTGCAAATATGGTGGTGGTCTTCACAGAAAAAAAACTGAATCAAGAATGGGGAATTCAGCTTTTAAATACAATGCCAAGAATAACACAAGGGGTCAGCTGCTTCAAATATATAAACATAAAGTATTCTAGTTCATTTCTTAAAGAAGTGTTAAGAAGATGACAAGATGGGATTAAAACCTAGCAGAATGGATGTTATGGGTAAGGTGGAAATGAAAACCACATTGCAGTTTAGCTGTTTGTGTGAATCACTATGGGTGGATATAAATATCCATTGCAAAGTCCTCATGAAAAACCTGTGCTCCTGTGATATACAGCCAAATGATATTTGACATGTGAACTTCTGAAAACCATGCCTTCTGAAATTGTGGGAAAAAAAAAAAGAGACAAAACACTGTTAAGACAAGAGATCAGGGGGTGGCACTTAGGCCATACTATGCAGGACAGCAGTATTGTACTAAAAAGAAAGAAAGGGGAAAAGACAGAATTTTCCTCAGAAGACTTGCACCACTTTATAAAAGCAAGTGGAAATGATCATTGTGCATAGCATTAAGGGGTCCATCTGGGAAAAGTAATCCCATTTAGCAAAAGCAGAGAGGCTGAAGAAAAAAGGAAGAGGAGATTGGGTGTGAAATCCAACCCTCTTTGAAGTCAATGGGAATTTTGCCATTGATTTCACTGGGTCAGGATTTCACTCAAGGTGGATGCAGACTGTGCTCTGTGATATCTACATTGAATTGAGGTTTCTGATTTCAAAAGCTGTATTAAAGTCACATAAAACTAATACAGCAAAGTACAGAATAAACTCCATTATTTTGTAATGGTGGAAAATGAAAAGATTACTGTTAAAACCTTGCTGTTAATACAACTAAAGGCGGACAGAAGGAAGGAATACGTATTTCAACATTTGCCTCCTGTGTCTATTTTGTTTTTTCTCTTTTAGTTTTCCTCACTGAACATTCTTATGCCTCCCTGCTTCACTCTTTATGGTCTCTTCAATACTTAACTGCAAATTCCAGTGGGGAACATGAACTGACAAAAACCTACTCCCATTTTTGTGCAATCCAGCCTCTTAAGCTGCACTGTTCAAGTTCTGGGTAAAGTTTGTTGCACACAGTTTTAAATATATTTTATATACATTTTTCAAATAGGAAAAAACCCACTCTCAGATGCTTTTTTTGTTATTATGAAACAAATTCAGATTTACAAGTAGCATATGAAAATGCCAACTTTGAGTGATGTGACATTTGAGATAAACAAATAATATTACAGTGCTATTTTCAGCTATTGTGAAAAAGCAACAGTAAGTATAATTTATTAATGATATCGTAAACAATACTCTTTATAAAGGGGTTCTTTCTCATGAAGAGCATTCAAAAGTTACAATAAGCTTCATGCTTTTAGATAGGTTATCTTTACTCATGGGAAGATGCATTCTCCTTTCCCAAAATCACACATATCATAACAGCTAATAACTTTCATGGAAACCATGTCCAATTAAAAGTGAGAGCAAAAGAAAGAAAAATAAAATTTTCTGTGCTATACAAAAATGTGCCTTCTTTCTAATTAAAATTACTTCTGGAACCTAATGTTAAAAATGTGTGTTCATTCCTCACACGTATTTAATGGAATCAGTGGTGCTGTTTAATCAGATGCTGGAGATTTAAGTCGGAAATATGAATATCAGGCTGGGAAAGTACTCAAATATTCTTTACCTGCTCCTTTCCTACGGTTTGGTAAATGCATTTTTAATACAAATACATCAGTGTGCTTTCATCTCTCTGCTGTCCTTCATGGGGGGAAACCCACAAAGGTACAACCCTGGCCTTGCTGCTTCTTCCCTGCTGCCCCAAAACAATTAACTTGTGACCATCATCATTGGAATGATCCCTATCTAGAGCTGGCAGATCTGTGTCTAACACACTTGGGTTTAATTTAAAAATAGGCTTGTTTACAGAATGCAGCAGTTCAGAAAACTATTGTACATATAGCTGAAAATTTAAGAATTAAATATTTTTGAGGCTCTATAGAAATATCCCTTCTAAACCTGTTTTTATCTGCAGAGGAAGACTGGATTCCTGAACTGAAAAAGTAATCCTTTTGATTTTAGTGTTAACAGTGTCAAACATCTGCTAAGTCTCACTGAAAATAAAGGGAAATCTGGCTAATTTGGAACTTAGAGGATTGAAATTTTTTTAATGTTTTATTTTTTACAAAATTTCCCTTGTTTTAGGTGAATCTATAAGAGATTGCCTTGCTGATGAAGAAATACATCTCTTTGAACATTTGATCCTTTTACTAAATGAGATTTTTTCTGTATAAAACATAGTCCATTTTCTTTCAATAAAAAGTGAATGTTTTAAAGTTTATCTTTTTTCTTTTCAAAGCTGTTTTCTTTTGAGTGTCTTTGTGAAAGAGATGGCTCTCTTTAAACATTTCCAGAGGCATTTGCCACTCATTCAGCCTTCAACCCTGTTCAGCTTAATGCTGCGCATCGTAATATTCCAGTCCTTTTCCAAAATTCAAAAAACTCTGCATGCAAAGGCAGCTAGGGCAAGGCACTTTCTGCTAAAGGTTACACTGAACTTCAGGGTCTAAAATATTTTTCAGAGAGCCTTTTAAGACCAGAATTATGTATAATAGGTCATTGTTATCAGGTCAATGAAGACATTCACAAACTAAAATTTATTTTCCCTAGATCTATGAATTTTAGGGTTTAGCATGTTATTAAGTTATTAAATTGTTTTGAAATGCTTGTTTGCATCAATTCAACAGAAAATTACTAACTTTTGTTCATGTGTTTTGAGTTCTCCCTCAAAACCAGGCTCTCAACTTTTGTCCAGCGAGAGAGCTTTGTTTTTGAAGGATAATAAGAAACTGTAATTATGGATCAGTACTGAGAGCCCTGATGGTCACACTTACTGTGTTCTAATCATAGGAGTCACAGCTCCTTGTGCAGTCGCAGCTGCTTGAGATTTTTCTTATGTGCTTTAGTCCTCTGCCTTGACTCTGGAGTCTTGGATTTTTTCTGAAGGCTGAAAATAGTCCTGGGAGGGAGAAACAGGGATGGGAAGAAGAAATGGTGGTGCCCTATTCAGGATCTCTAGCAAGCAGTTTATCTCCTCCTGTCTCAAGGGAATGTGCCTGCACATGAGTCTCCAAGCACACTCTTATTTTCACCAGAGCTTCAGGACTCAACCTCATTTGGTGCTGAGAAATCAAGGCAAAATTTGTTGGCACTCTGAGTTCCAGAATTGCTTTAAGCATAAGCTTAAATACTCAATAAAGTTAATTTATTGCCTGAACAACTGTAATTTACAAATACTTTAGCGATAGCAACCACTGGGGAGAAAAAATTAAAGCTGTTAAAGCTTCTGATAGTGTTGTCACATCAGCATTAAAGCAAAGAAGAATTTAGGCTACAAACAGGAAACTGGCTTATAACTCCCAAAGGGGTGAGATGCTGGAGCAGCCTTCTTGTGGGGTAGGGGGAGCAGGAGAGGAGGAGCACAGAAGAAAGCAAAGAATACATTCACTCCAAAATAAACTTGACAGATTTGAAGAACCAGATCAGCAGAGAAAGGCCTTTCTAGGCCTGTGTTACCAAAATGCTTAAAAGGACTGATGAAACAACTCCAAGCCTACGGAGGTCTCCAGTGAGAGTTGAAAGGGCTGAGCTCAATTCAGGAAAGGCACATGATTGTTGGCAGGACTCTGCAGATGAGGTCAGGTTTACCTATACACGAGTTAACAAGAAAACTCCACAGTTGGGTAGAAAATGAAACAACCCCCAGGTTGTACAGCAGATTCAATGAAAAACACAGGAACATTCTGTCTCTGCAGTAAAGGCTGGAAGTGCACCGACTGGAAAGAAAAATGAGTATCATGAAGGTAAGCCCTGTACCAATTCATCAGGTGGTTTGGTTGCCTGCTGTATTTTATATTTGGTACTACTCTAGCTCTAAGCATTAAGCCTTTCTACAAACACTGCTCCTCTTAAGCAGCAAGGTGTGAATGATGTAGCGTTTGTGCTTTAACAACATTGCTGTGGTTTTAACCATTCCAGAGCATTTTGTGCAATATTTGACTACAAATGCAGTCCGCTCAGTCTGCCTCAAGTATGCCAAAAATTAAATTATTAGTGAAATTAAGGAAAATTGATTTCTGTTATTGCTGTGAAAGACTAAGGCAAATTAAAAAAAAAAAAAAGAAAAAAAGAAAAAAAAAGGCTGATAGGGTAATTAATACAAAACATTCAAGGAATATAATGGAGAAATTAATTTAATCACAAAATAATTTATTCCTCACTAGAAAAAAAAAAAAAACCTGTTAAGAGTTATCTCATTACAAAACACCAAAGGTCACAGTTTTGTCACAAATTATCATTTGCCTTAGTTTCAATGTAAAAGAAAATACTCTTCCAAAAAATAAATGTGTGGATATTGCTGTCCATGTAAAGGAAGAGTAGGTTGTGGGTTTCACCTCACAAAGAAGAAATGCTCTCTGATTGCACACAGAGCAGGATGTCTGTGCAGTATTGTCTCCTTCACCACGTATCTGACACTGGCTCCTTGGGATCAAAGCAGATCCCGAACACCACAGGGTTCGACATCAGACAGGCCTGTTGGGCTTGCATGGATGGCTGTTTTATGCGGCAGGTTGCCATGGCAACCCCCCCAATTTACATAGTGAATAGCTGCAGAAGTTAATGTGACTCAATACAAGCATTCACTGCCAGGGGAAGATTTCAGCTTATTAGCAAAGACAGAATTCCTATGTGGAAGTCAGAAGCTGAAATGCTCGGCAAAGCCTTTGGAATTACCCAACCCATCTTCCCCACACGAGGGTCCTCTCTTTACACTTTGTGCCTTGGGTGTGCTCCCTGCTCACAACAGTCACTCAAAACCCACATTGCACACATGGAATGGGATTTTTTTTACATGAACTTTACCTGCTGCACAATTAAACAAACTTTGAATTGTAGAACAGTTTGGGTTGAGGGACTTTGAAGATCACCTTGTTCCAATCCCCTGCCATGGGCAGGGACACCTTCCACTATCCCAGATTGCTCTGAGCCCTGTCCAGCCTGGCCTTGGACACTTCCAGGGATGGGGCAGCCACAGCCTCTCTGGGCACCCTGTGCCAGGGCCTCCCCACTCTCACAGGGAAGAATTTCTTCCTAATATCTAATTAAATCTGCCTTCTGTCCGTTTGTCCTTGTCCAAAGTCCCTCTCCAGCTCTCTTGTAGACTCTTTAGGCCCTGGAAGGGGCTCTAAGGTCTCCCTGGAGCCCTCTCTTCTCCAGGCTGAACTAACTGAGTCTTCCTCACATGCCAACCAAAACCCAACAATTTCTTGCATGGAGCTTGAAACCAAAATTAAGTGTCTTGTACAGGAGCCTTGGGTCTGCTTCTGTCCTTAATTACTTAATTCAGCCTGACATTGCAACTTCAGAGTCTGCCTTCTGGGAGCATTTCAGACATTTAACTGAGCTAAGGGCAAGACAAAAATTCACTAAAACTCACAAACTCCCCAATATATTTATTAGCATCGTGACTAGTCATAATCAAGAACTACTGCTAATATGCATTAATTCCACTTCCATACTTTTGCACTGCATCTACACACACTTCTAAAAGCACATGTCAATGTATGAAGGAACTACTGAAGCAGGGCTAATCAGTTTTGCAAATACAAATAAAGGATCAAAGATCAGATGGAAGTTCTTCAGGAAAACATCTAGGCAGTGTTTGAGTCTGGGCAAAGCACGAGTCTATGTCATGACACTGGTGAAGGCAAATATCACACTGGGATCTACAAACAGGAGTTCATAGTTGCAGATATACGAGGTGATCCCTATTTACACAGCACGGAGAGAATTTCTGCTAAAATAGGAGTTTTAGACATTGCGTTCCAAGACATCCGTGGAGGAAAGCGATGGCAGGGATGAGAGGTCAAGAGAAATATGTACTAGGAAAGACAGAGTTAAGTACTGTTTGGCTGGAGGAAAATGCTGAGCTCTTTATGAGTTTAAGAGGTCCTTGTAAAGATGAAGGATATCATCTGTTTTTCATGGTTCCTCTTTCTGAAAAGAAAAATGTCCATGGAATAAATAAAAGTACTGGGGTTATTTTAGGAGTAATTTCTACCTGAGGAATTTTAATCTCAGAAAAGACCAAAGGAGAATATTACAGCTATCTCTACTTTTCAGTTGAAAAAAATAAAAGTCAGAAATAATTTGGTGAAATAAAGTGTAAGAAAACCAATCTGCCTTTCTGAAAAATTAGCCAGAGGCTATTTAAATAGGACAAGCTTAATTTCTAACTCCAGGCAAACAATTTCTAAAATCTAATTATCTAATTTCGAGGTCTAAAAGTTCTAAAACTTTCTGGAAAAATAACAGGTCTTATTTTATATATATATATATATATATATATATATGCATATAGTATTGAAACGATTATACTTCAATTAGACTTTCTTATATCTATTGATTCTAATCGTTAAAAAACATTCTTAAATGGGGCTGCATGTCAACACGTAAAATACAGGGGGTTTTTAAAGAAAAAGGGCATCTTTTCAAGAGGCTCTGCAAGAGCATTGTTATGCACAAATTGCCTTGTTATCCACAGATAACACATTAAGTTCTACATTAGACCTCTGGAAAAAGAACCTGGACTTCTCCACCTTTTTCTAATAAATACTTCATGTACAGCTGGAAGGTGTGTGGGCCTGTCCACTGCCTGGTCTCCTAAAAGTCTGATTCAATAACTGACTCAACCAAAAACCCCAAAGGATACTGAAAATATATGCAATGCATACTGGAAAGTGTGATACTTAATAGAATTGTGCTCTCTTTTCAGTTCTGCTGAAACAAACGTGCCAAGATTTAGTGCTGGGAAGTAGACATGACAAAAAGCATTCTGTCTTTGAGAAGCTTTAGAGTAAGAAGAAAAGGCTGAAATAGCTGTGGCTTATTACCAACTTAATAAGATTCAGATTGTTACATGTCTTGGAAAGAAAAAAAGATTTCCAAATTGCACTTTTTTTTTTCCAGATTACAGGTACAATTCCTGGTATATCAATAGCCCAAGGGCACAACATATTGAATGACTTATTAAAGATTCATGATACAAATTTATTTCCTAACAACACTGTAAGAATGTGTTGTTTTCCATTACAGGAAGCAATGCTTCTCAAAAGTGTTTACAAGTCTCAAATCGCAAAATTTAATTTTCAAATCAAGTGAAGCATAATGAGCTTCATGAGCTCCTCATTCCTCACACCAGGTTTAGCTACAAGCACAAGACAGCAAAACAAATTGGAACGAGCAAAGCAGGTGTAACAAAGAACTCTGATGGAGTGAACAAGCATCTTTCTCTTGACCAATGGCAAACCAAGAGCTGTCTAAAGAACAGAGCATGGCCAAGCTCACAACCCATCTATCTTCACCTCTGAGATGACAAAAAAAATGGCATTAAATGCTCTTTGTAGAACGTGGGTGAGCAAACAGGGGTCAGATTAAAAGTTGTTTGTATCATCTCATGTAAAAGCAGCTCATTGTGAGATGTGTTTCTACATATAACCTGCATCTAAAGTCCTTGCAAAAAATTATTATTCTACTACAAATATGCTCTTCTTGCATGACAGTACCTGCTGGCAAGGGGAAACTGAAGGGAAATATTTAGTATAAGGAGAATAAGAAGCACCAAACAAATTACAGGTAGATAAACTGGATAATTACTAAATCTAAGCTTTTGAGCCCAATTTTACAAGAAGTGAGACTGATATTGTTGCTCAACTAAACTTCTGTGTGGGTATCACTGATTGGAACTTTTGAAACCTGATTATTTCTATTGATCCAGGGAAAGAGAGTCAAAATAGGAGCACCACTACACTTTTCAATGAACTAATGTGAAAGCTACTGGTGTTAAACAAAGAAACCTGACAAACCAACCAAACTCCCCAATGCGTGTAAAAAATAGACATAACAGAAAATTTTCAGCCTTATGTGTTTTTATATATTAATGACTTAATAAAATATTATAGCACAAATTCCTAAATCAGTTTTGAATTTGTTTTCCTTACTTTTTTATCAATCACATCAACGGGTACTTATTCAGAAGAAAATCTCGTAGAAACTTAACTCTAAATTACTAATTCTTCTAGAGTAGCTTTGCCTTGATATTGTTCTTAAAAAGACCAAAAGACATTTAACTCAAAAATTAGCTTTCAGCACAAAATAATTTAAAATATTTGGGGTCTTTTTTTGTAGAGAACATTCAAAATAGCTAAGTAAGCCCAGGCAAAAATACAAAACCAACTTTAAAACAAGTAACAAGATAAACCTCTGCTTCCATGTGAGTTTCAGCCTATTGTGCAGCTTTCTGAAGAGTGGCAAAATCTTAATAATCCCTGCTGATCCAGGAAGGTTATTCAGAAGGTTGTCAAGGCCTGGAAATCTGTTCCCTGCACAGTGTAGCCACAGGTCCTCTGTGAGTGCCCAACCTGCTGCTCTGACCCTGTCTCTGTCTCCTGCCTGGCACAACTCCCCAGACAACGTTCCTGTTTCCCCAGGACAGACACATCTCCCCTCTCTCCAGGAACTGTCACCTTGCCTAATCATTCCTTTACACAAGAAATAAGATGCAAATTCAGAACAAAGAACTCAACCAAATGTTGTCTGTTCCACGGCAACTTGACAGATTCACCCAGAACCCAGGAAAATGGACGAGGTACATGATTTACGGTGGAGCTGGGAACCCAACTGCACAAATAAATTGTAATTTTTTCAAGCTGTTGTTAAAAATAAACCTACCAACCAGATAAATTTGCATAAAACTTCATAAATGTCAATAAGTGTCTTGCCTGTGACTTACCAATGTATAATTGAAGAGAAGCCCAGGAGAGGGAAGAGTTTAGTTTTCCCATGATACTCATTTCCTTCTGGTTATGCCGTGACAGCTGGAGACTGAGTCTTAATATTTTTCAGAAGTGAATTTAATTGCTTTAGAGAGTCAGTTTAGCATATCACTTCAGAAACACCCCAAAGCTACAAGTGAACCCATTGTTAGCCAAATAGCTTCTTATTTGTAGGATTCTTAGTTTAAAACTGGAGTTACCAAATTATGTTTTCAATACCTTACTGAGTGTTCCACAGGTGGCCTCCAAATCTTATCCCCGTTGGAACATTTTCAATTAAAAGTTTTATGATAAGAATCCATGGTAGTCTGAGAACTGTTGATGATAGATAATGGGCAATAACCCAATGAATTTGGGAATCGGGGGCTTAAAGGTTATCCTGGCAACAAGAATAATCCACTGGGCCTACACAGTTCTAAGGAAATAATTGTTTAAAATATGATAATTTGGGAAGGAGTGGTAAAGTTTCTTTTCTGAAAATGTGATCGTTTTCAGCTTGAAAGTAGCTTGTGTCATATGGATCAAATATACTTTATAATTAACAGTGATTTACCTCTGCTGAGAATACAAAAAAAAAAAAAAAAGTAGAATTTCTGGTTTAATTGTAGAAAGTTCTCTAATCATTCAAATATCTCAACTATATGTTTTCAACTATATGCAGTCCTGGAATAAATGTGTGATAGGTACTTTGCATTAGCAGATTAAAGATCTCAACAGACAGCTTTGTCATCTGGAGGCGCTGATTTCCAAAAACACACATTAAAAAATCATCATTGTATATTTAAGGAAAATACTGTAAGGTGACATAAAGTAGTAATATGGTATTATGCTGTATTTTTTCTCTGGATATATAATTCTTAAATTTAATCATCATCTTGTATCTGTGATTAAAATCATATTGATGTTTCTGACAGCGACAAGAAATTTCTTATTATCAGTCTTAGCATTTCCCCTCCTTTCTGTCCTTTAAATTTTAGAAAAATTTTACAATGTGCAGCAGTTTTGCTTGGTAATAATAACCAAAAAAAGACAAGAAAGCTCTCCCAGTATTACTCTAAACCTATAAATTGCAATGACTGAAATTTTCACAGTCAGTTTTTTTACCTCCAAACAAAGCACGCTTAAAGGACACATGAACAATTATGCTGACGTGTGCAGTGTGATATTTAGGCCCATTTATTAATTTGTATTTTGCATGAGGGAATTTAGTAACTAGCTGTGAAATATAACTACATTGAAATGTTACATTTGTTAGGTGCAGGCAGTCTCTTTACAGCTATTTATAGAGTACATAATTCTAATAATCTCATTTGTTTTTAACAAATAGAGTACCATTATGTATTTTAGACAGGAGAAGGTTATTCAGATTCCTTTTTTTTGAATTTGGACCTTTATGTTTCTGTGTTCTGGGTCAGCTGGACACACCCTAACAGGCTGGTAGGGCTCAGTGTGCAAACACCATTTGCTGTGATCATCAGAACTCAGTCAAAAGAACCACCAGAATCTCACACCTCGCAAACCAAGGTCACCTTATTACAGCTCAAACAGTGGAAAACACCTGGTAAATGCAGCATGCAATGAAAATGATACCATGATACTTCCATTTTCTTACAGGCATGAAGGGCTTTCTGCACTACATTTAACTGTCATTCTACCAAATTTCAAGTACTGAAAGCAGATTAGTGATCCCAATTGCTTCAATACTTTCCTATCTACTCTACAGCACTCTGGCAATCCTTGTTTCTACAGCACAGGCAAGGAAAAATTGCTATTTCACCTCAGAGAAACAGTCTAAATTTACTATCCTAACATTACAGAAAATGTACAAAACCACCTTACAGGACAGTTGACAAACACTTTATTTCTAGTAGAAGTTTTATTTCTTTGCAGATTTGAGCACATGGCTGATCTCTAAAGCTTAGCTCTTCTAAGAGAATTTAGGACAGTTTCAGCCACATAAGTAGGAATTAAAGAATGAAAGTCTACTAATTCATAAACACGCATTTAGTGTAAAATCCAGGTAAGATCAGCTCATCTCTGCTGTTTCCCTGCTAAGCCTACTCTTACATTTTCTATGTCCTATTCTTTTTAGTCTCTGCTCCAACCAAAGGTCTTTCCATAGCAGTAACAGTTTCTGCCTCCATGATTAGGCTCTGTCTGATAAACAGATTGTACCTACTCCTCTTTCATCTCTCTCTTTGATGATCTGTATTAATAGCTCAGCAGTAAAACTATTTCTAGCCATAAATGTGTATGAGCTCCATGGTTTGTCATGTTTTATTGGCACTTCAGTAGTTGACATTAAAAGAAAAAATATACAAAGCCGAGACAATCTAAATTGAATTAATCATCTGTTTTGGCAGGATTCGCAGAAACACAGTGCTACAGTTTAAAAAGAATATACCAAGAGTTACCATATTGGCTAACATGTCTCAGAAAAAAAACCAAAATAAAACCATTGAATCTAAATGGGTGAGATGTGAAATAAAAGAGCCACCAGGGCTGGTTCAAAGGTTATTCACACATTTGTCATTTTTTCTGAGAGGCATTATTTCAAAGCCCATGTCTCACATAATGCTCTAAACTGGGAGTGCAACATTTGCTGTCACTGACTTTTTATTGTATTTTAAAGTGATTTAATTACGTCAAGAATGTGCTTTCATGACTCGGGACAGACAGCTACAGTACTCTATTCATGTAGAAAAGAAGAGACTATTTCATTTGAAAGGGACCTAAAATGATCATTCAGTCCAGAAGAATACATGGTTATGAATTGTAATCTATAAACATCCAACACCGCCACAACTGCTGTTTGAAAAGGGGATTAATTTGGTCTTAGTTGAGATGGCAACAGATGAATTAAAATAATGGATAAAACCTTCTGAACAAATTGGTTGGTCACTCCTGAAAATGTTAAGCATGAGTTTGCATAACAAACATTGAAGAGGAGTTTTCCTGTGAAAGGACACGATCTCGAGTATCACCTGGAAAGTTTTTTGAACAAATTGTATCCACAATGTCTTTGATTAAATTTTAACCCTGTTTTCATTGATTTGTGCAAGTGCTGTTTCAGAGCAACGTTAAAAAGCAGTAGCACATGGGCTGAGCAACAGGAGCTCTCTACAAGGTGTCTATTTAAAAACTTTCACAGAAGCAGTGAAAATAATTGCCAAGTTCAGCAGAGAGGGGTCACACCTTTGTCCTCCTATCCCCACACAACTGCTTGGGACAAATAGAAGGTGAGAGAGGAAATATGTAAATAAACATTTCCAGATTTTTTTCATTCTTTGCAGCTCTATCCAGAAAACATGGCAACCTTTTGGAAGAAGTTTCCAGATGCTAAATGACAGAGTAGACTCTAATAAAATATTATACTGGCATCATTTAGATCTCTTATGGCTACTTTCAGTGAAAAAACCCTAATATAATATCTGGACCTTAAATACAAAGTTGTTGATGATCCTTCCAAGTTTTAATGCATGTTTATCTAAATTTAAACTTACTAATTATACAGGGATTTGAAAGGCACCTTTAAGCTGTACTTTGAAATCCCATTAAACCACAATGCAAAATTATGCTTGTATTTAAAGACCAAATATGCATCTAGCAGTTATCTGGATTCTTTCTTCGCTTTTGGATTTCAAATAAACCATTTTTAAATGCTGAACATCTATGAAGAAAAATAAAATCTACTGCATAGATTTGGGATAAACAATAGCTCTCCATGTTCTGTCATTTCATAGTTTAGGATTATTTTTTACACCCAGGGTAATCCTGGCAAATCTCGTGGTTTTGTTATTGCTAGCTGCAATTTGATCACATTATGGAATATGGTTTAGTGGAAACTGATTTCTGAAAACTAAATTAGGTTTGGGATCATGGATTGGTGAAGGACTGGTATCTTGAACCTCATTTGCAGAACTAACTCTGAGATTTCACCATCACAAACCTCATAATTTTAAAGGAAAACTTTCAAAAATGATTTTTTTTTTAAGCCTTACATATAAAGAAATAGCAGAGGAATCTGGAATAAAATATGTATTCTTCAGTGATGAGCTCTTTTCATCTTAAGGACTTCAGGAAGAATTTTTGGGAGGCGTCACGGCTGAGAGATGTCTGTGGTGATGAGATGCACGGGTTGCAGAGCACAGCTGGAGGAGAGGTGTGAGCACAGGAACACATCATCACCACAAATTGAGCTAAGGCAGCCGCACTTCCCCGTGCTAATGTAAAGCAGCAGTGCCTCACAAGTGGCTTTTCTGCCGAGGTGAGGTTTTCCAGGTGGATATGATCAGAACCAAATGGAAACTCACAGCCTCATCCAGCACAGACACTGAGCTGGGAGATGTGCAGTTGTACCTCTGCTCCTGATCCGATGGACTCCAAGGGATTTGCAATTGCATTCCCTCAAGCTTTAAGCATCTGAGATATTTTTACTTTGTGTAAACTATGCCATTCTCCATCACTTTCTTTTTGGAATAAAATCTTCCCAAAAGCTGGCTATGATTGAATTCATGAGTGCCCCCAGGCAAAGACATCACTTTAAAGTTCCAGAGGTACTTATAAAAATTGTCACTATTAAGGTTGTGTCCAAGGTATAACCATTTTCTTGGGGAAAACAATCGATCTGAATATTCAGCTGATTTTATTAAATCACTTCTTTGAGGCCATGCTCAGATCCTTTGGGGTGTTTGATTTTCATGAACATTTGAGTGACTAGTTTATTGCCATTTTGTGCAAAGTTAATTTCCAAGCACTATGCTCCAGTATTTGCAAAAGGAAAGTAAAATCCACAAACAAAAGTGTTTGTGCTGGAAGGGCTTTACTGCTGAGAGATTATCTGATTTACCCCAAAATCCCAACCTCCAGCACTCAGTACCTACCTAGCTACTCGTGAACTCTGCAATTCAAAATTACTTCAAAAACTTGGTTATTTAAACCATTAATATCTGTTTAAAAAATTAACATCTGCTCATAAAAACAACCAAAAAAAGAGACCTAAGATTTTATAGTGAATGTATGAACTACTTAGCTCTATCAAATTCAGCTATAATTTTAGCAGATCCAGTGTTCATGGAGAATGATGTTTTCAGAAGCCTATTGAAAGGGTTTTTCCTGCTTGCTGTTACATAGGAACAATATAAATCCAGTGTTAGCTCCAGTGCTGTTTTGCACACACTCCATCCCTCTTTTCCTTCCATATCAGCCTCCTTAAGACCAGATTAATTTTTCCCCTCCAGAAGAGTGAAATAACAGGTGATAGCTATGGAAAATACAACCTTATTCAATTTATTGAGTGAATCACTTCTTCTCTGGGTCATTAGACTTCTCAGTAAGAAAATTCACATTCATATACATTTTTCTCCATTTCCAAGTAGACATTCCAGTTGTGTTGCTCTCTACTTTCGATATAAAGGATGAATTAAAGCATTAATCTATGCAATCACTTTCTAAGGGAAGCAGTGATACTTTTATACAAAATTCAGTGTATAATGCTATAATCACATTTTGAAGACCCTCTCATAAAATCACGTTGAGCTGAGGAAGAAATAGAGCCTCAATCTTGTCCTTCTAAGACTTTACTATTATTTTCTGAGTTACTAAATAACATTGGGAACAGGTCCTTGCTTATATCTTCACTTCAGAAATGTATTTGGGCTTTAGCAGCTGTGGATATTGTCAGAAAACATGCAAAGTAAAAATAAAAACAATTGAGTTCAGGAGCTCAAAACAAGGTTTATTCAGGCTTCACGTTCCCACATGAAGATGCTTTTGTTTCACTTATCACTGCATGATTTGTAGGAAAGGAAGAAAACAACATATTAAGTTCTGCTTCCTTGCTTTTCCATGATCAGTGGAAAAGATGAGTTTATTTTTACTTTATAAAAAGGTAATAAAATAGTCATGGGAGAAATGAATTTGGATGTGCTGTTTGGAATGGAATCATCACACCAAATATTAAAGATGTGATCACTCATTGCTCGTGTACGAGGGCACGTTGCTGTTTGTTTTCACACTAAAATCAAAGGCTGGACAAGTTCAGGACAGAACCAGGCTCTTCTCTCTTTAAAATCTGCATGGAAAGAAATGGCAGGGAGATCCTGGTATTTGGCTTTTCCTGAGTCAGGGAGGCATATAAAATCGAGAATGTGAAAGTAACCTGGACAGCTCGTTAGGAGAATGCCTCCAGCACTGCTGTGCTGCTCTGCCTCTGTAAAACCCTGCACTCATGCACAGCAAGTGCCTCGGAAAGCAGCGTGTCAGAGGGATTATTGGGTAGGCAGAAACCTCGCCTGGGGAGAATTGTACCCTTTTTATTCTTTTTTAGAGTGTAACGTGCAGGGCTCACAAAAAAAAAAAAAAAAAAAAAACAACCAAACCAGACCTGAAGAAAGGGGAGATGCTAACCTGTAAAAATGTGAAAGGAAATAAAAGGTGCTCTGGGAGCCAGCGCAAAACACAGAAGGAGAGGAAGATTTCTTATTCAGATCCATGAGCATGCCTACATTTTACTTCCCTCACACAGAACTGTTCCACTTCTTTCTGTACTCCCACTTAACAGGCAGGCAGACTCCTGGGAGTGGTCCCTCCAGGAGCTCGTAAGGGACACCAGAGGTTTTGTGACCTTTACACTTTCCTGCTCTGGGGTCTCACGTCACATTTGCCAGGTCTCCAGTCAAGGAACTGGAGGCTGCCAGTCAGAGTTAGTCCATACCACTCCATCCAGCCAGGTCAGCTGGTACCACGAACAAATATTTAATGTTCAGGCCTAGCACACACATCAGTGCAAAGCCAAAGTGTGGCACATCAAATCCTTCTCCCAAGTTCAAATTTTGGATCAGATTCTTGCACTTGAACACAATTTATTAGGAGTTATCAAACTGTGAAAGTTAATAAGGACAAGCAACGTTATATTTCAGATCAAAAACCATATATATTAGGAAAAGGAGCAATTTTCATTTCAATATTTTTCAGGTACTAATTTTCTCGTGATTGAAATCTGACTTGCTCAGTCTGTGTTTGCCCACAGGAATGCACCTGTGATAAATCCAGGGTGTTACTTTCAGGAACTTCCAGCTCCAGTTAAGGTCAAACCCTTTGTCATTAGAGCAGTAGATGGGGAATGGGAGTTGGAGGAAAACAGATAATTAGTTTTTCTTCCCTATTATTTGTTCCTTCCAATTTGCATCTTTTTCCTTCTTGTATCTCCCTCCTTCATCTCTTCCTGACAGACAACCTCACCCTGTGAGCTCTCCTGACACACAGGCAGAAGTTCCAGGACTGAAAATGTTCACACTGGGGTCATGTCCTCCCCTTTTCACGGTTATAATCATTTTCAAAAGTGACTCACAATGTTTGAACAGTGTTTCCTGTAAATACAAATTGACCATATTTTTGTTTTGGAAAAAAACCAAAACATGTTTGAATTGAAACTAAGGCTTTCATATTTCAAAGTGTGTCAAAATGTAGAAGAATAGAAGTTGATTAAGATACATTTTCTCCTGTCATATTCAAAAGTATCCATCTTTTGGCTGATTCTTTGTCTTTGCCATAAAGAGGAGCTGCCTTGAACCATTCACTTTGACCTGACAGGTTTATTAATATATTGATGTTGCGGGTACAGTGACACAAATGTAAATTGGAGGTAAAAAGTTACCTTTCAGCCAAGTATGCTCCAAAAAGTGGAGTTCAATGTCCCCTCTCCATTCTCGGAGTCCATTCAGATACTGGAAGAGCTGAGGAGAGGGCACAGCTATCAGGGTAGATTTAAGTTGGACAGGTAAATAAAACTCATCCTCTTCACACACAGATATCTGAAAAATATAATAATAAAAATGGCTTTAAGCTAAAAATGATATACAAAGACTTTAAGCCTTCAAGCTACAGATTTGCCTCCCAGCAACTGTAACCACCAATGAATTTGGATTTCTTGTGACCCTTCCAGGGAACCCCTGGGTCAGAAGACTGGAGGAGAAGAGAAAAAGCTGCCTGATGAGAGTCCCAGGGCAGTGGATGTAGTGCAAAGCTGCAGCTGATATCTATTGGCTGATTGGTGTTTGGAAGCTTTGCAAAGATTAGGCCATACCTGGCCCCTGAGCCTCTGGCAGCATCAATGGATGTTCTGCAAAGACTCCTGCCTTCAGCCTTGTCATCCTTTATCTTAGTAAACATCAAAATCTGAGCACAAAAGACAGAAAATGAGCTATTGATTTTCCAGTATTGTCTTAACCTGCAGCTTAATTGAAGGTCAGGATATGTATTGCTGTCAAAGGCAGACTCCTGCTATTCATGGAGGGTGTCTGGCACAAAACTCTCCCCGAGAGGGAGAGCACAGATATATTTTGGGCAATCCACCAAAGGGGAATATGCAACTCAACACTTTCAAACATTCCCTAAGGAAAACTGAGGCATGCAAAAGACAAACTGCAAAATAATTGGATTAGATGTGGAAAGCTTTACAGAAAGGAAGGGGGAAGAGGGAGTGGGAGAGAGAGAGAGAAGGACAGAAAGAGAGGGAGAAATAAGAGATGAATGTGAGTTTGTCATTATAAGATGACAAATAAATTGTCTCTTTAGAGACAGGTGACTGCAAAATCACCCTCTGTGTTCTCTTTCTCATTGAATGATGTAAAACTGTAAATTCCCCTTTTCCTAGCACTGTAAGAGGGCAGCTTTGTAAAGAAAAGTACTTGGTTTTATTACAAGACATTTGTAGAATGACAGTGAAACAGAAGTTGTCAGATAACAGATAGGAAAGAAAATCCACGTCTTTCTCTTCTTTTCTGTTATTGCTTTGGCTTTGTTATCCTTCACCATCCTCCTCTCATGAAGTATCAGATTTTGACATTTTATATCTGTCATTCAAGGAGGTTGTTAAGGTTATTTCTCAAAAAAAAAAAAAAAAAAAAAGAAAACAAACAGTAGTAGATACTTCTATTTTTAAGATCTTCCAAACCACTTATGAAGCTTGCACTTTTCCTCTGTAATTATTCTAAGTGTTCTTCTCCTCTACATTAAATGAATTAATTTTATCCTATATATGTCAATCAACAGCATCATATACTCCTCCTGTTTCCACCTGGTGACTGAAGCCTGGAGAGAAGAGCAAAGGAAAAAGTGTTATGTTTATTTATCTTGATACTCCAGTAAAGTGCCTCAGATGGTGACAGCCAACCTAAAATGTTCTGGTAAAATCAGACAGTCTAGTAAAGCCCCTTCATTTCTGTCAGGATAAGACTTTCAGGCTGTTGTGGGAGGATCTGCATGATCACCAGGACACTGAACAAAGCCAACATCAAACCATTCACTTTTGACTCACAAGATGTGAGACAGCAGAAGGATACCTGGCCTTCCTGAAACCTTTAAACATGGATTACTTGGTGGTGGGTGGATCAACTGTATTTATTTAACTGTTATTTGCTACAGAATAAACATGCTAAGAGCATATAATGTGGGAACTGCTCATATTTGAACATCCAGGCCTTCTGTGTTAGAGTTTAGAAAGATTAGGTTTACTTTTACTCATTTATTTTAACTTAATTACAGCCACTGAGTAAACATCTCAAAAATCTCAGTGGTTTAGAACTGTCCCCTGGGGAAACTCAGTTCTCAAGTCTGGGAAGGACAAAAGGATATTAAAGTGCTAAATATCTTCAGACATCAGAGCTCTGTGGCCACACAGGCACCACACAGAAGGCAGATGTTTTATTCAGCAAGGAGGAATTTATTTTTCCTATCATGATTTTGTTTTTCATTTGACCTGCAACCACCTTTGGACCTTTCCTGGCTCAGCTTTTTGAATAAAGATGGAATGGAGGGCACCCCTCATCTCTCATAACAGGGTTATCATATTGAGCTTGCCATTGCAAAGATTCTGATTTCTTGCTATCATTTGTGATGGCTACCATATCGTTTTGAATGCCTGTTAAATATCTTTCTTGTCAAAAATAAATAAATAAACAAACAAACAAATAAATATCTAGATATACTGGCTATGGCATTCTGGCCTGTTTCTTCATGCCTCCTCATCCTGGAGAAGGGAAATGTTTCTCTTAATTTTAATTTACATTACTTTTAAATGAGTGTATTACTATGCTTCCTAAATGATTGTCTCTTGTCTTAATTATCCCTGTAGCTATGAGAGGTGCAAGTCACACCCTGGGGCAAACCACAACCACCTCATTTAGACAAAGTTAACCAATGCTACAGAAGCAAAGTGAACTGAGAACAAAAACCTTCCTAAACACCTTCGCAGCTAAAGAAACATGAGGTCCTACCTGATGCTGTCAAATTGTAGCAATTCTCCTCACAGCAGGAATTCAACACAAATACAAATAGAATACTTCATCTCATGGTATTCTCCTGATGGAATATTCATTCTTCTGGGATTTCTTATTGCTTCTTTAGAAAACACATTTTTCCCCCTCTGCTCCAAGCCGTGAGCTGTGATTACTGCAGCCAGCAGTACAAATTGGCACTGTGGTGAAGGCTTAACTGCACATCTCTCGGTCTGTATTTATAACACCCCAGCACCTGGATATTTTGGATCTAATACAATGGATATTGCACCACAGTGAGATTCTTTTTGGAGGCTTCTGTCACACATGAGACTGCCTGGGTTTTCTATCCAGGCTCACAACTCTTTACAGTCATTTGTGACACTGGAATTAACCCACATGTGTTTTCTGAATTACCACAATTACCAGTATTTTTCTACTGTCCAGCAAGCCCTTTTGCCTCCTTTTTTGCCACAATACGCAAACTAAAGATTCAATGGCCACACCTCAAGTCACACATTCTGCTCTTGAATTCAGGTTAATTAGTTTTCATATTTTTAAGCAACACTGAATTGAAGAACATGGAAAACTGAACCAGACAACAAAAGTGAGAAGCTTAAAAATATCAAAACATATTTACCTTTTCAAGTAAAACACAGCTGAGATACAGAAAGCAAGCTGTTCTTCAAGAGGTGGATTTTAACAAACAAATACATGCATTCTATAACTAGGCTCAAACCCAGAGTTATAAAATGACAACCACACCAGAGTGCCATGAGGAGCTACAGAAAATGATTTAATGCAGAACCAAAAGCACTAACTTGAATTTTTTTTTTCCTTCCAAAGCTTATGAAATCATTCTGCTCCAGCATTACAAAAATTGTGCTGAAATGCCATACCTTCACAGTGGGAGTCTGCTTTTTTTTTTCTTTTTAATTACTAGGAAGCTGGAAAAAACTTGACTTCCCAAGAGAAAAAGGACTTGAAACTCAGCCAGCCATCTACAAGTGATCCTACAAAGACAGTACAAGCCGCATTTCTACACCATGATCAAAAGCCTAAAAGAAATGACTGGGAATGCACTGAGTTTAGAAGATCCTTCTTTCAGACACTGATACAAAAATCATAAATGCTCTATTTTGCCTCTAAATATCTCTGGAAAAAAACAATGCAAAGTGTGTCAATTTAAGCTAAAATTCTCTTATTTTATATCTTATTTTCTTTTCATTTAATATTTTTAATTACATTTGTAATTTTTTACTTTTACATCTTTTTTTTTGGAAACGTTTTCAGGTTATACTCAGGATTTATTTATTCTGTGTCTCATCAGCTCTCCTTGACTTTCCCTTTCCTACCCCCAACTTCATACAACTTTGTATCCATCACATATTCTGAAGTTCAGGCTTTTTTCTCCAGCTTTACAGAGTTCTTTTCTGCACCATTACCTTCAACGTGGGCTTGGTTTTGCCTGGCTGCATTTATTAGGTGTGTTTTATAAACAAGTAGGCATAAGCACCTAAGAATACTGGATTTGAGAAAGAAATGCCAGCCTTACAAATTTAGGGGGGCATTTCTAAAATCCTGACATTCTGGATTTGGCCACACTAAAAAGAGTCTGGCCTCAGATAAGATAAATGGGGAAAATGGTGAATGTGTGGTACCTCCTATTCCTATCTTAGAGTAATTTTAAAAAGTAAATAGTTGTAGTATTTTTTTAAAAATATTTCAAAACAAGTAAAAGTAAGAAGAAACTGTTCAGTCTAGATAAGATAATGAACCACAAATATATGCTTTGTACTGTTTTATAAAGGGTAAGGTTTCTCTCCATAGCAAATAAATTACTGAAATGCTGCACAGAATAAAAGTAGCTCATTGCTCCCAACTCTAACAGCACTTGGAGTAGCAGGAGAGAGAAGGGGGGATTTTATTTAATCATTATTTATTTATACAGACTCATTCCTTCAAACATTTGTTATAATAAACATGAAGAATGCTCCCATACAGGGATGTACTTAACTCTGGCAGGTTTTGGTGCCTGTTTCCTGGGTTTAGGGGATAAAACGTGGTGTCAGTTGTTCTAAAAGGAAAAAAATCTTTTTACTTCAAGAAAAGATAGTTGAGAGATCAGACAAAAGATTTCATCTTAGCTCACCTGTGCAAAGCCTTGGACTTTTCATCATCTGGAGGTGTTTTGGAGCGAGTTCACCAGTAACTCTCTGTAAAACTTCTCTGCCTGTCCCACTAAGCTCCCCAAATCTCCTTTGCACAAATAAGGCCAAAAATGTTTCAGTGTTAGTTCAGAGATTGTCCCTGAGGGATCTCTACGTGTTCCAGATCTCCTCTCCCTCCTGCTCCTTCCACTGAAGGCTGTGCCATGTGGACATTACTTATTTCCCTTTATTAACCAGGGGGAGTTTCACTATTTCTAAACTGAGATCTCCAGAGGGATTTTGGTATAAAAGCCTCCTAAAGACTTTGTAAACAAATGTAAAAACTATTCTTGGTCTCAAAGCGAGAGTTGGTATTTTGAACAGGTGTTTCACATCCAAAAACAATACAAAGTTTTGGATGAACTTCAGATTTCCAAGAACCCCATATAAAATTCCTTGGATTTCAGAAACAAATATATTTTGGGAAATCAAGGCAGTGAATGTGAAAAAAAAGTTACATCTAGTCAATATTACATCCTCATATCTGGCTTCTTTCTCAGCTTTTCTTCTCTCACAAATTGTGCCCCTTCTGAAAAACCTCATCCTGCTTCGTTTGATTGGTGAAGTTGTCTTTTTACTTAACTAAGAGTGGAAGGGGGTGGTTTTTGTTTGGTTTGGTTTGTTTTGGGGGGTTATTATGGTTATGTTTTTATTACACTTGTAGCACTTTAAGTACATCTCCATACCAAACTTACATAGAGACTCCTCACAATTGAATATATTAACTTAGAAACTCAAATTATGTTTTAATTGCTCGGTGTTTTTCTGTGGATTATATTCATTTCTCCAATGGTTATTATTTAATTGCAAGTGGTTTCAGTCCTCCATACTCAGTCTTAAATAAATAAATAAGAAGCTAAAACAATATCCTTTGAGGCAATGCAATAACAGAAGGAGATTCTTTTGTTCCTTCAGCCTGTGCTGTGTCCTGATAGCTGATTTTCTCATTTTGCTGTACAGGCATTACAAATTGATCATCATCAACACTCCCTTTCTGCCCAGGGGTTCATTTTTCATTAATGTAGAATAAACTGAGTGAGCTCCAACCTGCTGAAACTCAGCTTTTCAGTCAGTTTGCTAGAGGTTTACTTAGCTCATGCAACAGAAAAAATCTATTTTTGATAAATCCAAATCTGAACTGCACTAGGGTGGATTTGTCTGGTTAACTGTTCCACCCTGACCTTTCTAGGTGTTATCCCACGTGATATCCACAGTACTTTTGAAAGATATGATCAATCCCATCCCTTATACACAATATTCACTGGAGAAGACCTAATCACTGAATTTAATAGAGATTGTCTGAGCTGGAATGGTTTTAATGCCAGCTGTGAGGTATTGGCAACTTTGGGGCAAAGCACTAGGGAGCATAGAGAAGGAACGTAGTTAAAATTGATGGTTAGAGGTCAACACCTTTCTATGACTTGACATTCACACTGCACTGAAATGCCAATTTTACCTTGCTCCTGCACACTTCATTACAACCTCCTGCCAGTGTCAAATACCTCCTGAAATTCCTCTCTGTGGTCCTCACCATTGCACCTTAACCCCAGCACAGTGCATGAGGAAAGCCTATCACCCACATTATTGGCACTTGTCTGACATTCAACTCTAAAAGAACAGTAATCCTTTCACAATTTAGTGTTTATCTAAGTAATGGGAAACTTAAACTGATAAAAAATAAAACACACAAAAAAGCTAAAACAAAAGAGCTGTGTGATTCCAAATCGATATTGTCTCTGTTCCATGTTAGGGTAGGTAACTGTCCAGCACACAGCCTCATATCTCTGTGACTACAACTACAGATAAAAACCCTACATAAGCAGGCATTCAATCTGGAGTTCACAGAATATCTCTATTTTTGGTGTTGACCTACCTATAAAATGTGATATTATATGTTTACCACACCTAATATTTAAAACATTATAAAATGTTTTGAGAAGTGCAAATAGAACACATAAGATGAGGCCTCTCTGTTTTGCAGTTATCAGACAAATTCTGAAGCCTATTTTCCTTTTCTGAAATGGGGCAAGCTTTTTATTTAATCTTTGACTTTCCTTGAGGGAAAGCCACTCATGGAGAAAATATTTTCCCAGGTGTGCTAATCACAGTTATCTTCAACTATGAAACTTGCTGGCAGTTCTGGTGATTTAGAGCACACAGAATCTATTGACACTCTTCAGGCTTTTGGCAGCCATGAGGCTTTCCTGAGCTCATGCACAACTCTAACAACTCTGTCTGAAGCAACAGCCCTTCCTAAAGTCTGATGGATCCCTGCCCAGGCTGCTCCCTTGGCTGATTGTCTGCAAGAGACAGTGCAGGAGGAAGAGCACATCTGTGTTTTTTCCTGGACGATATAGCCCTGGTCCCAGAGTTTATTCACATCTATTACCTGTAAAGAGGCAAGGGAAAATGCATCTGGTATATGTGTATTACCTAGTTTGCAGTGACAGAGAGGATTCTGGTTGCTCATGAGTGACCCTGTCCCGTAGCTGTGCTGCACTTTAATCTCTGACACCCTCTGCTTGCTCTCTGACCTGCTCAAATCCCACCCTCACCTCCAATTTTCCCTTCCACAATCTCCCCTGAGGCTCCTTGACAGTTCAGAGTATCAAAATTACAGAGGAAAAAATCTGTTCTCCAGAAACCAGCTGCATTTTCCTCCTCCTCCAACACTGCTCAGCTCTCCACACAGGGAACTGGGAAAACAAAATTAATTCTGATACGTAACAGCACATGCACTGCCTACAGTTGCAAGTCTGCCCATATCTGAGGCAGCATCACTCTCTCATCAAGCACAGGGAAGGTATCCAAGGAGAGAGAGCTCTTAAGTATGTTCTCAAGCCATCTGTGAACATTTTAAAGTGCATTCCAAAGCACACGGGAGACTGAGGAGTCGTTTGGAGAGTAAGAGAGATACACAGCACACGGCTGGATCCAAATCCATGCCTGCTCCAGGGAGGCTGGTGTTAACCCACACAGTTCTTTTGGGCATTGTTTAACATTTCCAGAGCTGTGACCAGGGGCTGTGAAGGAATGGTTTGGGTTGGAAGGGACCTTCGAGGCCATCCAGTCCCAGCTCCCTGCCATGGACAGGGACACCTTCCACTAGACCAGGCTGCTCAAAGACCATCAGACTGAGTAACTCCAAGCTCACAAATTACTATTTTGCTTCATTAACGGCCTCCTGGAGAAAGACAAATCTTTTTTGGGCTTTCTTGGAAGAAAAGCCAGCGGAGTCCACACTGATGCTGAAGCTTTCTGCTCTCCATGTTCTGTGTACAGAAATAATGCATTTGGAGTCAAAGAAAAAACCTCAGATATATTACTGAACATGCTGCAAAGACCAGAAACTTCTGTCTGAATGAATTGCTTTCTTTTAGAAACTATGCCAAATTGATTTCTTTAAATAAAGGTTTATTTTAAAGGAGGTCCTGTTATGTTCATTGAGACTAAACTCTTTTGGTAACAGCCTGTCTTTTGCAGTTAATTGCTGCTTGTCTCCTTGGATATCATCATTTGCATAATTGTGATTCTTTTCAATAAAAAGGGATTATATAATCTTGGAGAAGCAAACATCATAAAATTTAAATTTACATGAAATTAAAGGAATAAGTGTTCCATGGTAACAGTACTATTAACTTGCACCAAAGAGTAAAGTCTTTAATATTATAAAGTCAACGTATTTACAGAAAATCACTTAGACTCTGCTGCTTCTCAAATGTCATGCAAAATTAAAACATCAGACCATACTTTGAAGCAACATTACTGAAATGAATATTAATGCCAACTTTAAATGTTTTCAATAAGGACACATAAGGTGCTCCCGAGGCCAGTTTTCTCTTTCTGAAATGGAAAATTTGTAACCTTTGTAAGTGAAAAATAAGGAGTTGGATTGCAATTTTATAAATAAGAGTAAATTTTGAAGTCTATGTCATAGCAAGTTTTTCATGCTTCCCACTAGACACATTTGCCTAACCCATGGTTGCACAAAAGAACTGTAGCAAGTGCCACTGAGACTCTGAGGTTCCAGCAGAGCTTTTCCTGCCAGGGTAAGTGGATCATTTATTCCTTCCTTTTTTATGTATGGATTAATTAATTGTGTTTGTTCTTATTGGCACTAAAGTTTGAATTTGCCAAGAGCCTGTGGCAGGCTAATCTAATTAAGAAAGTGGTTTGTAAGCTGAAGAACAAAACCAAATCCATTCAAAGGTCTGACACTGAGGAGTTACCAATTTGAATTCTCTAACACTGTCAGTGTATTCTTAGACAGTTCTTTTGCTGTACACTGTAGCACATTTAATACTCTAAGAATTTAATTAGGCCAAACTCTGGCTTAGAAACAGAAAAACAACTGCTCACACCTCCTTTTGCACCTTGCACCATCCAATTTCCCACAAAGTTTCTACTTTCTGGCAAGTCAGATATGGTGTTGATACCTTGAGAGGGTTTATTTCCATTGAATGCCAAAGGCAGCCTGGGCTGTCACTCATTTCTACAAGCTCAAATCAGTCAGTATGGGAACAGAGCTATGAAATGGAACACAGTACTCAGCACAACCCAGAAAAAATAAACTATCAGTTGTGGAAGTAAGGGTATGGAGACACAATTCAAGACATTATATATATATATATATATATATATAAACCCCAAACACATTGAGAATGAAGCACCTGCAGCTTCTTTGAAGGTCATAAAACTCACTGCTCCAGCTTGATAACAGTACTTTTCCCTTAACCTGTTTATATTTCTAAAGGCCTGACAGAAAAATCAGCAAGCTAAATAATCTAGATGTCATCGTGGTCTGAGGATGGATGAAGTGCAGCCTGTTGCCTCAGCACATGCAGCTCTTCAGCTTGGCACAGTGAGCAACAAGAGCTCTCCCTAGAAAAAACTATTGGCCACAGATCAAGGAGCCCTTGCCTTCTGGAATATTTCCTTAGCTGAAGATTGTTCAGAAAGGGAAAATGGCAGAGCCTGTGGGGCCCACCCTCAGTGCTGTATTTCAGTCGGTTCCCCAAATGGCAAATGCTTTTAACCCAGCACATGAGAACATCCCTGCCTGCCCTTCTCTGCCATGTCTGCAGGGAGGGTTTGGGAATCCATGGATTGATGTTCACAACAAAGTAAACAATTCTGTCACAATTCAGTGTACACACTGAGAAAGAGATCTAGAACAATAAAAATAACTGTATTTATTTTAGGCATGGATCTTGGCTAACATAGCTGGCTGGGAACACAGACAATGCAGAAAATCAGCCCTCGTGCGCTTTGTATTTGCCTTTCTTTTTGCAGCCAAATCTGCTAAGTGTTCATGCACAAAAATAAGCAGCAGGGGAGAAAAACAGTAACTAAATACTGGGTGGGGAGGTACTTTAATCATTCATTCAGGACAAAAAAATTCTGATTCTACAATGAAAAAACACTGGAGGACTTCCTCTGCAAAAAAAGCACCTTAGCAAAGTGCAATGACAGAAACACAAATGAACAGCAATTCCGTAATTGTCCTATCTTCAGTTAACATCATATGACATATGGAATAACAACACAATAAAATAATTTCTGATACAAAAAGCCTTGTTTGACAAAGCAAAATAAGGACAAGGAAATAACAGGCATTCACACCTTGAGATAAGAAAATATTTACAAGTTTGGAAGACTTCAGATAAAAAGCAACAAATTTATGTAATTGATTACATTGTATTGGACCCCTGGATGCCAAACACATTTGTAAAGTAATATTATCTAATGTGTTGAAAGTGCTGGATGAGAGTTAATGGCCATGGACATCAATTCTGCAACTGCCCAACAGAGCTGTGCAACCTATGCTTTTGTGCAGAAATGTGGTACTACAGGAGGTTCTGTACAAAACTTACCTGCCAGAAGATATAAATCATGTATATCCTGTAGCTTTAGAAATAAAATGTGCGGGACAATTTCTGATTTAATTACTGGCTTCAAAATTACTCTATTAAAAATGGCTTCATTTTTAAAATCTTGGGATGTTTTAAATGCTAACATCAGTAAAACGGGTGTTTTTCTTTGTAACTAGAGAGGAAAACAACCCCCATCAATGCAAACTAAAGTGTTTTGCCTAACCTCATCTGGAGGGTGGTAGAGGGAGAATAAATAAGTGGACAAAACTCCCAGCCAGGTGACCAACACAGCAACGAAAACACATTTTCTACTGAAGTACAACTTCATCTCATCATCTCTGCGGTAACCTGGTACAATCTGTGGCAGAGCTGGAAAAGATACGAGTGTCTGCTCTGCTCCCAGAAGGGAAAGGACCAGAAATGGAATAATTTTTCCTAGAAGTGAAAGGACAGTGAGTACTGAGATAAAGTTACACCTACACATGCAATTGTGTGCTCCCCACCGTGCTCAGCAGGAACGGCTGCGCTTCGCTCCGTGAGAGCACAGTTAACATTTGGGATTGGTACCCAGGATGGGATCATCACGACAAAGCCACTGGCACCAGAACACGCTGGGAGCCCAGGTGCTCCAGTCTTAGCTAGACTTTCCCTAGCAGACAGCTCTTCTGGATAGACTGTCTTCTTTTTGAGTGCAGATGGTTGAAATTAAAATAGTTTGACAGTTCATTAACATTTTGGGGGCGGCTGCTTTCAGTCTGTCCTTTCTGTCTGGACTCAGTTTCTCCTTTGCCAAGCAGGGACCTGTTCCTCACTAACCCCAAGATTTCCTGAGTGATCACTGCTGGGATTTGCTCTGCCATCGCTCAGTTACACTCCTCTGCAGGGCCTGCCTCAAACTGGGAGCTGCAGCACAGAAACAGCCATTGAAAACCACGTCAACAACCATGAGCTTCCAAAGCTTCGTGTCAAAGTCCTTATGCTAAACAGCTTCAGCAACTGGGACTGCACTGTAGTGCAATAATGCATTATAGTGTGATATAGAATGATATAGATGGACATCACAGAATCATGGAGTAGTTTGGCTTGGAAGGGACCTTAAACATCATCTCCATGTTGTGTGACATGGGCAGGAAGACCTTCTACTATCCCAGGCTGCTCCAAGCGCTGTTCAGCCTGGCCTTGACCCTTCCAGGGATCCAGGGGCAGCCACAGCTTCTCTGTGCCAGGGCCTCACCAGCCTCACAGAGAAAATTTCTCCTTAATATCCAATCAAAACCTACCAACCTAAAGTCCTTCAGCTTAGAGCCATTACCCTTCATCCTGTCACTCTAGGCCCTTGTCCAAAGCCCCTTTCCAGCTCTCTGTAGCCCCTTTAGGTACTGAAATGGGTCTAAGGTTCTTTTAAAGTTAAAACTTCCATCTTGCCCCTACTTCAAATAATTGTTTAGTGCCCGTTCAGCCCAAACTGGCCTCTGTGACCAATTACTGCTGGCAACCCAAATTAGAGTTAAAATATGTGTCCCTGTGCATTTCACTGGATGGTATCATGCAACACACACCATGATCAACTATCCACCAATCTTTTTTTTCCTGAAAGAAGAGCTGTATCATCAGTACCCAAAATGTGCCATGAGTGGGGAAACTATAAATGTTTTGTAATGACACACTGAAGAACACACAGGCACTGGATCATGTTTTTTCCTGACAAAAACCCCAACAACAACAAAAAAACCCCAAAACGAGCCAAACCCAAAAACCAAATCAAACAAACAAACAAAAATAACACAAAGAAAAACCAAACCAAGACAGAAACAACAAAAACCCCACCAAAATATCCCCCAAACCCTTGAACACCAGAATCAGGGTAATTTTTCTGGAACTACAAACATCTCTGGCATATCACTACTCTTTAGTCCAGATTCATGAGCCTATGCAAGATATTAGCTGTACATTACACCCGGCGTGTGATTTTAAGTCTGGATTAAATAGCTATTAAGAGATAAGGATCAATGTGGAGCGTTCAAATGCACAGCAAGCCCATTATTCCACACAGGCACCACAGACTGCAAAGGAGCTCTGTCACCTTCACAACTTCTAACAAGTTAAATGTAAGTTATTGCTGCCACCAACAGGATGTTCCTCAGCATATTTCATCTTATTAGTTCTCCAAATTTGCCTTTCTGTACAAACACCTGTATGCTTGTAAGGCTGGTGTGATATGAAACTCACAATCAGCACTGAAAAGCTGCAAGGCAATTAATGCCATGTTTCCTATTAAATCTGGGAAGTGCATTCCATTTCCTCGTTGCAAAAGCAGCTTACAGAGAACAAGAGTATTGTCATAGGTTCAATTCAATTAAAAATAGATCCAGAGAAACTCCCCACCCAAACAACCCTGAGAAAGTGAAGACAGGCTGTAAAATGGGTGAAGGGTTCAATCTGGTGAGTGCCATGGAGAGCAGCAATGACACAATCTGAATTTCTACAGGAGCAACAGAGTCTCTACAGATAATGTAACTGTGATACAACCATGTCTAGCACAAAGCCAACAGAAAAGAAAGCAAAATTTGGGCTGAAAAACACTGTTGGTGTTGACAAGTTCTTTCCTTTCATATTCTCCTGTTTGATCTGGCCTTGTTCAGCACATTTAAAATGAGAGGGGATTTGAGGAATTAAAGAGAAGGAACAGTGACATTTCCTGTGGCAGACAGAGAGATGCTTCACCAGTGACACTGTCCAAGCCTTGGGGAAGGTGGTTCCAAGCAGAGCTGAAAAATATGTAAAAAAAAAGAAATTAAAAAAAAAAAATCATTACAGCTGCTATGACACACTGATAAGTATCAGGTAGATGATAGCAAAATTATTGTCTGTAACAACAAAGCTTTGACAAGACTAGCAGATTTATAAACAAATCAATTCTAATCTGCTGAAAGGTCATCTCTCCATTAAGACTGAATAGGAATGAGATTAAATTACATGGTTGGCTACAGATATCTACAGCAGGGCACCAAACAGGGGAAGGCTGCACAAAAAATTATGCAGAGTGACACTGCAGGGCTTTGCTCATGAAACGTGAGGCTGCCTCACCATGCTCTGTGAGGCCAAGTTTGAGGTGCACCTTTGTAATGCTTAAAATGGAAAATCTGACTGAAGAAATACTGCAGTGAGTGTTAACTCTGTTCTTCCACAATAAATATTTCTTTGCTATGAATTAAGTCCAGCAGCTGAAACCTGCAGGGGCAGGATTCAGCTGTAGTCAATCACTCTCTGCTGGTTTTCTCCCCTCTAAATTTTACCTGATGAAGATCTTTAATGAATTTCTGGTTTAAAAAAGGAGACTGATTACAAAATCTATGAGCTAGAAACAGAAGCAAAGGATGTGTGTATTCAGCTATACTGGAGAGGGGAGAAAAGAAGCAGGGAAGGGACAGAACACAAACTTTGCCATCAGCACTCCCGAGAAAGGTTATGCCCCACCCAAAAGGATAAATTATGAAGAGAATTTATCGGAATTTTAAAAATATTTTTTCCCAATGTCTCCTTTAAACCTGTCATTATATACTTTAGCTTAATTAGCTTATACTGGCACCTATTGGTAGAAAATATAGTTTGCATCACCATTATCGGTTACTGCTTGTTCTTTAATCAACAGCAGAAAAGCTGTTTATAGTAATTATTAGTTAGCACCCTTCCCTCCTCATTAAGAGTATGTTTTTTTATTGTTTTAATTCTGTGATGGGACAGAAATCAATGACAAAACCAAACATTGAATGAAAGCATAGCATGCCTGAATCTTAGGAAGCAAACCACCATCTACAGGAACCGTAGAGGAGGTAATTGATAATTACCCTTTGAATGACACTTAACTAGAACAGTAATGCTAGGAAAAACCAACTAAAACCAAATTAATAATTAATAAATAAAATAATATTTATGAACACTCTTCCTGTGTGACCCTTGTGTGGAAATTATTTTCTAGTTTTCTTTTTTTTTCCCCCCATTTGATTATTGATCTAATTATTCAGAAGGCTGAAAACTCAGTTCTTCAATAGCAATTTATTTAGTAGATCATATCAGGAAGCTAAAATAATTTCAAGGATATCTACAGCAGTTCTCTGAGTGCATGTTTCTCTGTACTGGAGGGATATCACCTCCAAAAGTATGTCCTGATTTGGAGATTCTTTTTTCCCCTTAGGGGCTTAACAGTTTTTGAGATTATTAAAAATTATAGAAATTTTGAATCCTATTACTTTTCAGTTTTGCAATAACTGTTTCCTGCCGTTCCCAGAGACATTTTTTTACCTCCTAGAATCCCGAATTTTGGCTGCCTTAAAGGTCACTACTCAGTAATTCTGTGGAGAAAGTACAGGTTTCTTGTACCATTTTACAGTTTAATCTGTAGCCTCTGGCTGGTGCTCCAGAGGAGTGCTGGTGTCCCATCCATCCCTATACCTGCCAGCCCCACAAAGCTGTCTTTAATATAAAAAAAACACCTTTAGATTTTAATATTTAGGCAACCAAATTTTACCCTTGATATCCAGAAGAGATTCACACAGTTGCTTCTACTGTCAGTCCTATGAATTGCAAATACGAATAAAGAATTGATGCAACCCCCTGAAGTTTCGTGGAATGCATTCTGTGGCTGCTGTTATTTCTCCTTTCCTGTTGTCCCTTTTTCAACTGGGTTGTTCAGCTGATCCAATGAATCAAATCAAGTGGCTATCTTCAACATTACAGCAATAATTGTATTTGTATAATGAATTTAGCCTTTTTCAGAAGTTGGTTGTATCTATCACATAGGAGCTGGAATAGAGATACCCAGCAAAGCCACAGGAAAAAAAAGAAAAAACTCTGAAATGCATGAAGTATTTTTATTGAGCAGTCCTGGCCAGCTCCTGCAATAAAATGAAGTGCAGGGAAGGAACACAGTGTCTACCAGGCATTGTGACCATATCTTCTTTCACTTGGAGCTCTGTAAAGATGCCCTAAGCACA
This sequence comes from Corvus kubaryi, assembly GCF_017639235.1. NCBI lineage: Eukaryota > Metazoa > Chordata > Aves > Passeriformes > Corvidae > Corvus > Corvus kubaryi. The sequence continues at coordinate 5,269,586 of NW_024581101.1, forward strand.
CATCTTTATGGCATTGTGGTTGTGATTTCATTTCACATCATAAGCTGCTATCAACACAGCCTTGTCATTGCAATTTGTCACACACAGAAGCGTGAGTTTTCTCTATCTCACTGAAATTTTTATCTCACCAGTCACAATCACAGACTGCTAGTTTAAAGCAGGGCTCTCAGTCATTATGAGAAGATGAAATCACAAAAGATAACATTAATAGACATTGCCACCACCATAGAGACAAACACTGTGGCTTTTCTGGAGCTCATGAAATCAAAGCTAATAGGGTGTAACAGCCACATACATGAGTATGAGTGGGAAGTGAGCAGCCACTTACAACTCTCCTGAAATTTTCATGAAACTCATCCAATGCTTTGTGTGAAATGGTTTGTGTGAAACACGGAATTTGTCTTTTTGGGGGTTTCTTGGCAATAATTTTAATGTCTCCCCTTTTCTCATCTTCCTCCCCACAGTGGAAATCTCAGGGAAGAAGCTTTTTTTCATTTCTCAGCTCTTGAGCTTCTTACTTTTTCTTTTCTACCGTGATTCAGATTTGCTCTGGTCACGCTCTGTCGTACTCTGGACTATAAAAGTCACAAGGCTTTAAGCCAAAGATTTTAAATCAATGGAGGTGTGGTTCAATGGTAGGGTACATCCTGAACTAGAACACATGAAGCATTCCTGAGAACAAAGACCATCTGTATTTGCGCCTGTAACGACCCTGCTGTGCTGTGGCTACTGAGTGCCCACCTGATTATCCATTCCTGAGCAATTACCTTGTCAGGGATCTGGTTTTACCTTTACAACTGTTACATGAGACTGCTTTTGCACTTGGATCTCAAACCCAGCTGATCTGTTTATTGAGTCTTACTAATCTAAAATCAGCAATCCCACCCATGCCTCGATTGCTTGTTCCTATTTCTTTTGGTTTCAAGTTAAAAGTTGGACAACTTTAAAAGTGTAACTTCTAAAGGACTAAGCGTTTAGAAGTTCTTTGGTATCTGCTTCTCATTAGTTCCCACTTATTATTCTGGCATTGACTGAAACATCAAGGAAAACTTTTTCCAGAAAGCATTTTAAAACAGTGAGCACCCTAAACCATGTTAAACTAAAATCCTCACCGTGGGTCAACATGTCACACTTACCAGGGCATGGAGATAAAGACAGAAGATGAAGAACTGCTAACTTCTGTTACATGAGTGAATCATGTAACAATCATGAACAGCTTGCATCGTCTTCTTTTTATTAATGTTCTACCAACAAGTTTTTGTTCCAAATCCTTTATTAAAAATCAGTCAAGAGTTATTTTCATTTCAGCAACCTACTCTTCAAACAGTAAATTACGATTATAAATAGAAACCATCCAGTTTGGTTTTCTCTGGTTCTGTGTTTTTTTTATTACTTTCACTGTAGAGTGGAAAAAAAAAAAACATACTCTAAACATATCAGAAAAAAACCAACAGCCTAAAATATTCAGCTTTGTGCATTATTGGGCCTCTGTTCTACACCACACCAAAATAGCAGGAAAGGCAGTACATCAGTTTGCTGCTGAAGCCAACTGGCCTCACTCTGTGCTCTGAGACTGTTCATTATGTCAAGAAAAGCAGATATGATTTCCCTGCCCCAAGCAAACGCCTTGTGATCTCCTGTATCCAGTAACAACCACCAGCACTTTGAATAGGACTCTACAATAACAAAGTGTTTTCACTTTTTCTTATAAATGACAGTTCAAAAGATCCACACCTATGCAGAGTTACACCTAATGAAGTACTTTAAAAAAAAAAAAAAAAAAACCAGCCAAAAAACCCCCAAACCAGTTTACTGCACAGGCACTTGATTTGTCACAGTCTGAAGCTTCCTATTAAAACATTCTTCACAAAGGCATCAAATTAGCACTTGATCTTCTGAAGGTTTGGAACTTTTTTTTTGCTGCCATGACATTTTGTATGTTATGTAGCTGGATTTATTCAAGCTTTTGCTTTCTTTATCATTGTTTGCACTGTAAAAACCAGATGCTTATCCAAGGATGTACAGCCTTTACTTAGAAAAAAGTGTTTGCGTGACTCGAGAAAAACTTTTGGGGCCTAAAATTGGAGTTTGCTTTCTCTACAGAAAGATGGCATTCCTAAAGAACTGTTGCTTGGGCAAAACCCTTAGGTTTTCAACCACGTTGTCCATTGTTGGGTGTGAGAATACAACCTCTTCCTTATTAAAAGGGTTCTAGAAATAGGTCCTGTATGGATAACCATCTTTTGCAGATGTTTAAACTACTGCTGGGAAAGGCAATGACAGATGTATAAAATTAACATTAACCACCTACATTATTTCTGTGTATTCCTTCTCCCCCCTCTGAAAAAATTGCAGGTACCCTTATCAGTGGGAATCAAGCAGATTTTTCTAACAGGTCTCCACTGTCACAAAATTTTAGATTAGGAATGGGTTTCCTCTTCAAGGCTTGGCAAACACGAACGAGGTTTCTTGGCATGTAGAGATATTGCTTAATAAGATTGACTGTTTGGGAATCTGGGATCATAAGGATAAAGAGTGGCAAGGATGGGCTCCCAGCCACCAGAAGTTTGGATGATGAATCTCTTAAGCTGTTAAAAAGTTGAGGGGGAAGGTACAAGTAGCAGTTTTTCATGTTTGATGAACCACCAGTAATTCAGAGGTCTTTTACAACAAATATTTTCTTTGGTGACAAAATGAGACATTCCTGAGAGATATCCCCCTAATGCACTGCGGGTCCCCTTTATTTCCATCAGAAAACATAAAAATTCTAATAAAAAATAATGAAATAGTAAGAAAAATATAGATATAGTGTTCAGCTCCTACTGAAAAAAGTCAAGCAGAGGTCTTAACAGAGGATCTAATCTTGAGTAAGAGGAAAAGATTCTTATTCCAGACTCTCTTTAGTCTATGTATTCTGGAGAAAATCTTGCTAAATCAGTGTGTAAAGAGAGAAAGTGATGCATATTTATCTCTGAAAAATATTGTCAGGTGATGCAGCTGTTACAGATAAAAGCTTAACAAAGGAGGACTTGAGTACATATTTTCACACCTGGGTGATATTTACAAGGATATAAAATTTCAACAAAAATCTTTCCTTTCAATAATCAAGTAACAAGCATGTGTTGCCTTAAGTTTTTCTTGACTATGTAAGGATGATGATGCAGGAAAAATATAATTTGGACTAACAAAGATGCAAAGATGGTCTTCAGAGTTTTTCAAGTGAAAATTTCTGTATTGGTGCAACTTTACAAAGAGCTGGGCTCACACAATATTGGACATTTTATAAAAGCTTTCAATAGGGAGCTAAACTATTTCTGATGAATGCATTCGGTTGGCACTCAATTACTTGGCAAGCCAAACAGGAGATGAAAGGCTGAAGCAAAAGTTGGATTCAGAATTAACAAGATGATCATAACCAGAAATGTCTACATGATTCACAGACATATACGAACATCTTGAAGATAACAGCCTCTCAATCTCCTGATTTACTAGATAAGATATTAATTCAACAAATGCACTTCTATTTCTGTTGATAAACACAAGACGTCTTTTTGAAAGGAGGCTTTGTACTAAAAATACATTTATTTAAAAGTCAAAAACATAATCACCAAACCCACACTTAACCTGAAATGTCTAAATCAAAACATTAACACTGTACATTTTCAATACTGTATATTTTTTATTTGAAGTTATATTTTTTCTGGAAATTTCACTGATCTTCAGAAGTATAATGAATCTCTAAATGCAGATTGGTTACACAGACTGTTTCTGCTTCTACCTGAGTGAAAATATTGGCTTCTTGGTTTTATAAACTGTCTTTCTAGCTGATAAACAAACAAGTGTTGTCCTCTCTATGTAATTTCTTTTTTGACCTCATGAAATTTATGAACTGACAACGAAAGAGGAAGCTGTAAGAAGCAAAATATGCAACTTGCCATTTGCACAGAAAATACAGCAGAACTCACAGATGACCCAGACTCCTCAAAGACTGAACAAGGAAGGTGCCACCATCTGATTACACAAACAGGCACATGTAACCATGACAGCTTCGTATTTTATGAAACCAGTCAGGGAGAGAACGTATTAAGAAGTATCAAATTATCATTGTATTTCAAGCACAAGTCCACTTAATCTGTAAGTGATCACATGCTATGCTTCACAACCTGGTAAAGTCACACTCTGAATAAACAGAGCAGGTCACACTCTGAGCAACACCAGGATCAGGGAAGCCTCAGCTCCCAGCAAGACTCTTTTTGCAAGGGGTGATTATCCCTTATGAAGAAGGGCAGGAAGAAAATATGGATTCAGGAAGCAGCTAACTTATGGAATAAAAGTTTGTCAGAGTAGGAATGTGTATTTCTGCTGGACTGTGGTGAGGAGCCTGTTAACAATGCCAGGCCTTCAAGGAGTGCCAATGACATTTTCCCTCAAGCACCACGACAGACAGTACAAGGTATGAAGGTGCAGAGGCTGACAGCACCCAGACCTGAAGGAGGAGGTTTTCAATGAGCTGCTCAGAGAGGTTCCTAGCAGCATTTCGATGCTGCCATGCACCAGATTCATGGAACCACAGAATCAATAGGGTCAGGAAAGCACTTTAAGATCATCAGGTTCAAGCATCAACCCAGTGCCACCACCGTGTTCACAACTAAACCATGTCCTCAGGTGCCACGTCTTTCTTGAACACTTCCAGGGATGGTGGCTCCACCACTTCCCTGGGCAGCCTGTTCCAGTGCTTTGCAACCCTTCCTGGGAATTTTTTTTCCTAATATCCAATCTAAACCTCCCTTGATGTAACTTGAGGCCATTTCCTCTTGTCCAGTCAATTCTTACTGGGGAAAAGAGCCTGATCCCCCCAGCTGCACCAACCTTCAGGGAGTTGTGCAGAGCCACAAGGTCCTGCCTGAGCCTCCTTTTCTCCAGGCTGAGCCTCTTTCCCAGCTCCCTCAGATGCTCCTGGTGCTCCAGACCCTTCTCAACTCCGCTCCCTTCCCTGGACACGCTCCAGCCCCTCATTGTCCCTCTTGTCATGAGGGGCCCAAAACTGAACAATAAACTCGATGCTGCAACTCATCCTACCCACAAACAAGGTAATAAAGTGTATTACCATATATATGCTGGGAATAGGACTTTAAAAATCTTCAGTATATTAATAAATTTGCTGAAAAATTAGGCATTGCTTATAACTGCTTATATTTTTTTATTAAGAATATTCCTGTCCTTTCCTGCATTACAGGAAATGGTCTCAGCTTTTTAATGCTTTTTCTGCAACACTGATAGAGAATGACTAAAAGTAAATCAGTTAAAAACTGAATTAAATTTTTTCTTCCCACTTTATCTACTTATTAATTGCCTACTATTAAGGACATTACACTTTAAAAATCTCCCCTTGTCCTAAAAATTATGGCAGTAAAATAGTTTGCAATCAATGTCAGAAACAATTCAAATTTTTCTTTCAGATGTGATAAAACCCAAACTCATTCAAAAAGTCCTTCCACACAACTCCCACATCATCCTGGCAGACAGATAAATCCTAAAAAATGTCAGGGCAATAGGTTACCTCAATATGCTTTCAAAATCCAGAATATTAATGTTAATCAGTTAAATGTAAAATACTGAGCAAAATCTGGAATCCCTTACAGCCCCTCAGTGGTAAAAATACCCTGCAAAATTATCCTAGAGGTTATATCCTAATTCAGTAAACTAAAATGATCAAAAGGTGTGATTTTATGGTCTTAACGTCTTTAAAAAAATTATTACTACAGTTATAGGATGCAAACACTTTGCAACTAACTGGAAATAATCCACAATGTCAAGTAAATGGATACATTTTACTTTACTGTATCCTTATTTTAATTTTACTTTCACTTAGTTGAAAATGTCATAAAAGACAGACTTCAAGTCTGGACAAACAGAATTCTGGAGCACAGAATATTCCTTTGGCGATGGCACTCTTACAAATAACATAATTTCACATATTTTCCAGTTAAAACTGGGGGAGGCAAAGAGAATCCTTAGGCCATTGCTTACTCCAGGAGAGGAGAGGTGCAGCTCTGGTCTCAAGGACTTTCAGCTGCCTGTTTGCAGCACGTGCTACGAGTGCGCCTGTCCTTTTCCAGCTACTGGAAATCATAAAATGTCTTTTATTCCTGGAAGTTAATTACAATCTGGTTTACCCTCACAAACCTAAACACAATTAAATAGATAAAGTACAGTATTCAGGAGATGTCTCTCCTGATGAAATAAGCTTTGGCAATCAGAAATCAAGTTAAGAGGAGAAAAGCTTGCACTTAAGAAAGCAAAATGTGCTATGGCAATAATCCTGTTATTTTATTATACCTCTGACAACAAGGAATATCCTCCATCTGGATAGGCGGATGGCTGAGATGGCCTTAAGCACTTGATAAATGCATTTTTCAATCTATAACTGAAAAGAGCATAATAATAATGTGTCATTTGGATTTTCTGTAACTTAATAAAATCCAGAAGACTTCCTTAGAAATATGTTGGTTAAGCTATAGTACTTTTATATAAATTTAATTTTAAAAAGTCTGTAGTTGAAAAGCCAAAGTATCTGAACTCTCCAAAGGGGTGTCTGGAAAAATATTTCCTTTCTTTATGAGTCTCTATGGATGTTCCTCTTTGCAGTAGTAATAGATCGAGCTAATGTCAATTGTTTGCAGCATGCATCATCAGAAGTGGACCTGGTATCTCAGAAATATTTAAAAACTTATGTTCTCTCTAGTACAGCCTAAAACCAGAAACAAAATAGAGAAAAGCAAGCTGAAGAGCAGATGGCACTGAATAAGATTGCAGCAGAAAACCAAAATAAACCAAAATAAAATAACATTTTAAAACCAAACCAGCACACTTCTGGAATAGGTATGATTCCATAATGCCACTGTAATTCTTTTGGTGGTAAGCAAGTCTCCAGCATGCAAAAAGGCACACAGATACATCTTCAGGATAAGTCAACTAAAAGTCAAATTCTGCACCAGAAATAAAGAGCTGCCTGCTCCAGCCACATTTAATTATCTTGCCTAATGAGGTCTTTTAGCATAACTGCTGAACTATTCACCTGCTGTACTTTTCAGGGAAAATATCAAGTATATAATGTCCACGTTGTGGGGAAGAAGAAATTTGTTCTTTTTCTGTGAATAGGAAAACCATCTCATACTTTGAGTCAAGACTTGATCCTCATGAAAAGTACTTTGGGGTCAGTCTCCTCTCAACCAAGTTTAACCTTTTGGGACATTTTACTAACAGTTAAACCACATATAGCAAATAAGGCCCTATTACCTGTAATTACAATTCCGTGGAGTGTAAGGGGGGGGTAGCCAGTTGGCAGTGATAATGCAGCAGGACAGAAGAAATGGGACGCACAAGAACTTCCATGGCCAGAAACACATTTTAACGCTTAACCCCAGTCTTTCGGTCAAAGACCTCTGAAGTAATTTAAAAAGGCAAAAATACAGTCAGTACCATAGTCAGACAGAAGCTGATCCTACAACAGAGTCCTGTGATGGACAATATATGGAATTTTCCCACCAGCTGTAATACAGGGCCACAGCTGGGGTAAATGGCAGCACACAGAATTAGTCGGACAGAACAAGGAGTGAGATGGAGCAGCCATAACCAAAGCACACTGGGGAGATAAAAGCCAGAGATGAGACTTTTCTTACCTGATGGAGGAATAAACACACAACAGACTCAAAGGTAAGGCCTCAGCTGCTCAGGAAAAGCTCAGCAGGGCTGATCCTCAAGAAACCAACACAGGGAAGCAGCAGCTGATGTGCTCTGAGGACCCTCAAATTCCCTTCAACGTGGTTGTTATTCAGATGATTGTGATCTAGGCTGGCAATTCAAAAGACTTTGAACATTTTTTCCTAGACTTTACCCAGTGATCTCACTCAATCACCCATTTTAACAAGTACAGCTTTCATAGCCCAAATATGTCATTATAAGCAAGTAAATAGTAACACATAAAAATATATGACTGGAAGTTCAAGTTCAGGTGAGCATCAGAAAGAGAAATGCACAGCAACTTCTTCATCTCTTCTCCAATATCTTCCCAATCCAGCAGTACACCTAACAAGCACAAATCATTGTCAAGTACACCTTACTAAAGTGCCAGGCAGAAACCTGGAAGCTCACTACAAATACATTCTAAATAATTCAGGTGCCTTTTTAATATGTATAGCCATTAATCATTCCTTAAGACATTTACATATGTTCACATGTACATCCCTCTTCACTCTCCCCTTGCCAAATAAAGACAAACCAAGGTATTTCTTATAGGCTCGTCTGGGTCCTTCTCTGAATTTTTTTTCCCTGACTTTTAATTACTTATCACTCAAGAGAGACTTTATATACTCATACATGAGTGCAATTTATGGTATATTGGATTTTTTGTAATAAAGACTGACTAGCAGCTAAAAGCAAAATTGTTAATCCACTTTTCAGTTTTCATATAGAGCCCCTTATATGCATGTTTTTTATATGACTTTACCTGCTGAATTAATGGCAGTAGCATGAATATAGTGACATGAATCTGTAGAACTTGATAGTACCATTACTCAAACTACAAGTAGCACAAATCAAGTGAATATAATATTTTCCTATATGTGAAATACTGCTCATGCAAACATTGATGTTTGCTATTTTATTGAATAAATGGAAGTTAATTAGTGCAAGAAAAAATATCTAGTTTGCTTTTTTTCCTTCAAATTAATAAGTTTGTGTTGAATTTGGTGTGCAACTCCTTGATTTGCATTGCCAGTTTTTTATAAAAAAGTCATATCATTAAGGACTGCTGGTATATTTTAATTTCTCCGTCACTTAGTTAATTTTAAGATTTAATCATCCTTTCCATCATTAAGGATCCTTGACTGGTCCATGAATTTAATCGTAATGTTTATTAAGCGTGTCTGTGAAAAACAAAGGTTCTCATTAAGAGGAGCTGGTCAAGCCTTTCCATTGACAGCTGGTATCCACCAGGTCACCAGAGGTTCTGGGCCAACACTGATTAAAGAAAGGTGATACAACCCAACTTGTTGTCCTGACCTTGATCCAATTGTTTATTGCTCAGTTTTTTGGGTTTCTCTGTATTTCTCTGTGGATGGCAGTGCAGAAATACCTCAGTAGTACAGTGGGATGACCCAGTCCCGAAGCTGAAAGTCGAACTAGGGTAGTACAGAACTCAGCACACCCTGAGCTAACTCCTTTTGGGCCACATTGCACCCAAAATTGAGCTTCAAAGCATCATCCAGGGCCTGTTGTCCCATGGAACCTTTCTTTTCACAAAAGGACAAATGGTCAATGGAACACAACCACATTATGCTCATTTCATGATGTTGCCTTACAAACAGATCCTCAGTGGGTGAAGGATTCAATGTAGCATTGAAGTGCTCAACATCTCCAGCTCACCAAGTACAAGTCTGTATTATATTATCCTTTGTATGCAACCATTTTTTGAGACTTGAAGAGCAGAAGAGTTAAAGAGCAGGAGGAAAGGTCAAGCCAGATAAGTAAAAGTCCATATTTCATAGAATTACTGTTTTACTTATCACTTTCCTTGAGATTTGACAGGCATACTTGTGATTAGGTTATCACCTTCAAATAGATTTATAGGCTCTAGGGAATTTCTATTCAACTTACCCTTGGGATGTCTTGATATTCTGTCTCCACGTTGGCATTTGTGGTTCTTAAAGGTCTCACAAAATAATGAAGACAGGCACAAGCAGCAAGTACCTTTGGATTCACCATGTATTCTGGTATCAAATATTTCACGTTATTTTCAGTATGCCTGTTTGCATGGTACATCACTTTTGAATGCACACTGCTGGTGTTCCAGGATAGCTTTAAGGTAGTGAATGAAAACCAGCATTTCCACTTTAACCTTAATATGTGGCTTTTGTCATCAGTGATGTCTTTTGATGCAACATTAATTAACTTCAAGGGGTTCTTTCATATGAATTGGACGGAAGCAAACACGGTAATGGATCTAAACTTCTCATATGCAGGATCAGGGGTGCACACCCTGCTGCAGTACAGCCAGCAAGAATTTAAACAGGGAATTTTGCAAAAGCTTGTGCAATTTGTTAGAATCAAATGCAGCTGAAGCACTGCCTTGAAACTTGACATCACAAATCCATGGGTTTACTCAGCAGCTGATTTCTCAAAATATCTTCAGTCTGTGTTTGACAGACCTGTATCTTCATGGTAAGCCCTTTAAAAAGGTGGTCCTGCCAAGTTTGCCACAAAAGACATTCCCATCTCTACTGAGAAAAAGAGCATCAGATACCATTTTATGCAAAATGTTAGAAGCAGCAAAGAGAAGTGACAGCAAGATTCACAGACAGGTGCCTGTTCAGCAGCAAGACTCTGCTCTGGCTGATTCGTGGACTTCTATATTTCATTATTCTGGATTTCAATGCCATTTTTTTCGTAAAATCAGCCAACAGCTCTAGGAAAGGGCTAGGGTGGTGCCTGGACAACCACCCTCAGTCTCATTTCAAATGTAAAGCTTTCAGTGCTCTCTGGGTCACCCGCCCTTCTCAACTTAAACCTAATTCCCATTTTTCAGTTTTACTGGGCCAATGTACAATGCCTGTGTACAAAAACGAACGGGATGTTTTTTCCACTTTGTTGTTAAGACCATCAAATATTCATGTGGCTTATACAGACACCTCAACATTATGGCAAGTGTTCAGAACATCTCCCCACAGGAAGAAGCTTACTCAACTCATTGTTTCTGCAGCTTCAGAAAGAAGATCCCTGCTTGTTCAGTGCAGGGAGAAGGGGGAGAGCTGTCACTGCTCCTTTCACCCCTTTGAGACAAAAACATTGACCGTCAGCTACTTTCTGACAACTGGCAGTTATTAAACTCCAACTTGCGAGGGCCAGCTGTGCCTAATTTGAGTCACTGGTGCAAAAATAACCAGTCAGCAGGAATTGAGGCAATTATGGGTAATTCTGCTGTAGAGCAGTCCTGCATCAGAATCCCAGGATTAACTTCAGGCTGGCACTCCAAGGTGATTGAATGAAGAACACAAGGCTTCAGTAAAATCATTGGTAGCTGAAACCAGTTTTTATATAAGCCGATTTTGGAAGCCTTGTAACCTGTATTTTAATTTACTTACAGGAAGCTTGTCAACCTTCTTTACTGATTGAAGATGCATAGAAGTACATAATCATATTTTCAAGGGGATATTTGTTTTACTCTTAAATATCCAACCCTTTTGCCCAAATGTTAGCATATAATAACTTTATAACCAAATCAATCTCTAAATGTCTTTAACAATTTCTATACTTTGCCTTCTTTCTGCTCTGTCACACTTCAAAATAATACATTCAATTTTCTTTTTCTTAAAAAAAATCCCCCAAACAAAACAAAAATCCCCTTAATTTTAAGAGAATACTTTTTTCTTCTTAGCTGAAAAACATACAAGGGTATTTTTGCAAGTACTGCTATGAAATGCATACAGTAAACAAATTCAGAGAGTAAGAAGTGTTCTTCTAAGCAGTCAGCATTGAGTTGTGTTTCTATGTAAAAAAAAGATGTAGAAATAAAATTTTAAGTAACCATGTCATTTTGACAAACAACTCCAGAAAAACTGTTACAACTTCATGCTGCATGATGCAGTTTATTTTAAGTTTGTAGCATGAAAACAGCAGGGAGGTTTGCTATACCACTTAAAGAGGGCCATTTGAAAAATAATGCATGAAGAAAATTATGAAAAGAAGCTGGCGTGGAGTTTATGTTTCAGAGAGTGGTCTCATTAACGGCAGTATTAGGCAGAACAAAATAAAATATCTGTAGCTTTGTTTTTAAAAATGGAACTTTACCTTCTACCCTTCTGACTCTATGGTGTTACCATAACAGAGAAAAAATTCATAAAGAAAATTAATGATATCTTTATTTTGAGTGAGGATTACTACAAATGCTAGTTTTTCACCTTCTTAGGATATATGTAACACACCAAAATATCAGGCATACTGACACTGTTTCCTGAAGTCAGCTTCTATTGAAACAAAGCATAGGCTCCCTACCTCTAACAAGGTATAATTTAGGACATCAAGCCTCTATTCAAGCTAATAAGCAGATCCATGTCCTTTCAATTATTTATTCCTCTGGCAGACAATTCCATTAACCCCCTCCTGTGCAATAATTTGTTCTGCCGCATGATAGAAAAATTATTTTCCAGCTGCTCAGCAATGTTGCTACAGTAAATGGAAAGTTTTTCCTGGCAGACAGCTGATACTCAACAGAGAGGTGAGCAGTGACATCTGACACATGGAGGGGGATGTAGGAGTAAATAGCATAAGACAAATGTTAAGTTCTTCCAGTTTGTGGACTGATAGCAAGAAGATGTGCAAAAAGACTGACGAATTACTCACTCACTTCAAAAAATACCTGAAAGCTGTTCCTGCTGTGTAGGTGGGACCCAAGCACCGAGTGAACACCAACACCTGTTACACAGAAGTTAACTTAGCAGTAGAAGCATAAAGAAACAGCATGGACGTGTTTGAGCTCACCCACCATGCTGTCTGTGGGCTTACAACGATGAGATCTGTAAAATAGTGATGAATTCTTCACTTACCTTGGGTAAACAAGGAACCATTTCCTTTCCTGCACCCCAGGACTGTTTGGTGAGTCGGTCCTGGCAAATGTGTAAGGACAGCAGCCTCTGACCCCATGCTTAATTTTACAGGAGGCTGCACAGCTCTGAAAACTCAACACCTGGTGGAGGTTTTACACAGGGTTTTACAGCTACACCAGCTGGTATCCCCTCAATAGGTCCAAGTTTATGCCTTGTATACACAGTAACACACAATTCTGGATTGAGAGTGGTGACAGCTGTAAATACAGCAGCCCAGTATGCTGTAAATGAACAGCTATGAAGGCAAGACAGCTCAGGATTTGTGCAGATGTCCTGGTCCTGAGTTAGAACAGGTCAAGGTTACTGGAAGGTCACTTACTTACTAATGTATGACCAAGAAACAGAGAATTAAGAAGGAGCCACAAAAACAGGTGAACTAAACCCCTACACCATCCAGAAGGTCCTGCCTGATGGCTCACACACCACATGTTGCTAAAGAGAAGAGGTATCAGCAACCATTAAATCAAGACCAATTCGCTGAATTCCTCTTTTCTTCCCTCTCTCTTTCTTCATTTTCATGGGGGACTCATTTATTTGTAGTGTTTTTTTCAGATTCATTTCCCATATACTCAATCAAAACAGACATAGCTATGTTTTTGGTTTGAATACTATACACACCCACGCATACATACATATATAAATACATATATGTTAATTCTGTTCCATGGTTAGAAGATAGGGGGGCATTTCTCATTAGTAGTTTGAGCAGAAAAGAAATTATACCGCTCTAAAAACATATAAAGAAACAGAAATCCAGGCACCTGGAGAAGCTGGTTTAGTGTAGAGAAGGCACAGCATGCTTTACAAATGCTAATGTATGTGACAGAAAACTATCAACCTCAGTTCTCAATAGAAAACTTAACATTCCAAGCTTAGATGGTTTACCAAAAATCACACAATAAGTCACTACAAAATTCTGAAAGTAATCCCAAACCTAATCCCCAGACCATAGCAAGTCCCCAGGGAATTACCTATGGATGTATTTTTCACTGGAATTGTGCTTTCCCTTGTTTCCTTTGCATTTAATAGAACCCATGGCTCAACGCCCTTTAAATTTATGATATTATATTTCATAAGCAGAGGGCAGATATGAGAACCTTCTGAAGGTGTTCTCTCAGTCTTTACAGGTCAGTCAGTCCCACGCATATCCCACCCGGAGAAATCCGATGCCTTTGGGCCTCCTGGACCCTCAGAGAGCTGGGGGGTGAGCACAAGCTGCCAACCCCACACCCGACCTGAGGCTGCCTCTGCACTCCTTAAAACAGCCTCTGTAAAAACAAAATCCAGGTTTGAATCAAGAAATGCATGTCGGGGAAATTTTCATGAGTCACTGCAATGTGTGAATAAAATTGGGAAAGAAGTATTATAACCATCATTGTAGAATCACTGTGACCTACTGCCCCATGGGTTGCTCCTGGTGCTGAAATGGTTCTTAACTAACTTGAGAAACTGTGTACCAAGGAGTGGTTTTAAGCTTTTTACATCACCTATTTATTTGCTAATATTCACTGTAGGTAGGGCCATTATTTTCTAGATCATTTTAAAGGAAATTTAGGCTGCCACAAGGAAATTTTACACATCCCAGGCTGATTGTATTTACACAATAACAAAGCTGCAGTTGAAGAGGGCTCAATACAACCACATCACCAAATTCAGCAGAAAAATTCACGTCATTCTAGAATTGAGGATGCTGCTGCCAGTCAATGGGAAAAAGCACAAGAAAGTACTCTGACAGCATGGGAAGACATGAAATGTCACTGTTGTGCTTATCATACAGACTGAGAGGGACAGCTGGGAAGGACTGAGGCAGGACACTGGGACGGGGGGCCTGTTTATGGATATAGAGGGACTGAACTAAAAACTAATCTAGCAAAAAGAACCATCTGGCTATGTGAAGAAAATGAGCAAGGAAATCAACAAAGGTGGGGAGAAAAGGCTTCTAGGAAGCACTCCATGAGAATGGGACACCCAACTGAACATTCTTTACAGCAGACATCTGAAATGTACCAGTAAACTGTTCCCTCCTGCCCTGGTTGATGTGCCAGCAGTGAGTTCTTCAGCAAGTTGTTCTGCTGGGCTGGGCTGAGCAGCAAAGTCTGAGCACTGCACTGGAAACCTCCAAAACTGATGCTGGAAATGGAACAGTATGATGAAAAACCAATGGAGATACTTCACCAATCAAAAACCCAGACATATGCAAGTGCCAGGACTCCAAAGAGAAGAAACAAACCCAGATTCTAAAACCTAAGAACAAACCTTGCCTGAAAAGAATGACTTGTCTGTCTCATATTGAGTGACTCTGATAAGTGGATGATACACAAACCCATTGTCCACTTGTTTGTTTCAGTTCCTGTAGAAGCTGGAATGTGAATGTATCATTGTTAAAAGAGAAAACAGGATTGTCTGATAGTCAGAACAGCTAAATGCTGCTCTAAAATACAAATTAGAATTGCCTTTGTTGCACAAATCACACGTAGTGCTATGCAATCCCTTTAATTTAGGATTTTCTGTAGCTGGTCATTTTCCTCCTGGAGAGTGTGGTGTCCTCATTAATTCCCAAGCACACAGCTTTGAAAATTGATCGTGCTTATAGATATGGTATTACAGCTAATCAAGCCAATTAAGCTATGGTATAAGAATACAAAGCTCCGATAATTATGAAAACACCAACATTTGCTTCCCTGGTCTGGGCACCCTGTATTGAGAGAGTACTTGTATCTTCTTTTTGTGCCCTGATTCCCTAGTTATAATTCCCTAGTTACAGGGAGATTTTTCCTCTTATTGTTTTGACAGTAGACTTCTCAAATTCCCTACAAAAGCTAGATAGGAACTAATTCCATCTTAATAGTGTGATTTTACTCACATATCATAACCCGGGACAAGGAGAGGAACAAAAACGTGCGTTATGTGAGCACTGAGCCTCTTGTTTTAAAGGAGGTAGAGTCCACAATGTGTGTTTTAGAGATATTCAAATTCATATTAGTGTCTGGCTGATCAAGAATGGACAGCACTAATTCAATAAATCCTCCACTCTTTGTTGAATTGGAGTTGGTGTTTATGTTGTATTTTGTTTGCAATTCCACCTGTATGTCTCAACAATAAGCAATGCTTAGAATGGTAGAAAAAGTAGCAAAATGATAAATCAAATGGGGAAAAAAAAAAATATAAACCCTATAAGCAGTGCTTATGAAGCTTCAATTCATGCTAAGAATACAAATGGAAAGTTGCAAATATCTCTTTTTCTTGTCTTTTAAAAGTGAGCTAGAACAAGCCCATAGAAAGATGATTGATGGAGTATGGTGGTATTATGAGCAATATTCTGGAAATGTCTCAACAGAGAGCCTATAAATCTGAGTTCACACATCCCTGCCCCTCTCAGATCACAGTTTCAGAGTGATGTCTTCTAGCTGACCTTGCTCTGTCACGCTTTCCTTATGCACCAAGTGTCTGAACACATGCTGGGGGCTCAGCAAATCCACAGGGAGGGGTGAATAAGGGACCTGGCTAAAGGTTACCCCAAACCTTCAAATGAACTGGAATTCTGTCAGTAGCCAAGAAAATAAATATGCTGTCAAACTCAGTACACATTAATAAAAAGGGAAGGGAAGAACTCTTGCTATTAATGCTAGAGAGAAAGGCAGGTTGGTATTTTTGTCTCCCCTTAGATGTAAATGCTGTAGGTACACTTTGGGTCACCTGTAGAGCTCAGCAGGTTAGAAAAAAACCTGAGAGATGCTGGCTCAGTATTTATCTACCTTGACAATGGGCAAAAGTCTTTTGGGAAAGGAGAGTGGTCATCAAAAACTTTAAAATGTTTTCATTTTCTATTGCATCTGATCATGGTGCCTAAAATAGAAAGAATAATTTCTATCAGCCATTAGCTGAAGTTCAGATGGATACAGAACCTGGCATCAGCTTTAGAACAGAAAGATTTCAACAACATACAAGGGACATTTGAGATTTGGTCACATATCAAATGTAATGAAAACAATTCCTAACTGGGAAGGTAAAAGTGTGTTTAACTGTTTATACAGCACTCATTATGTCTGTTATAAGACTTGTGACACAGAACAGCAAAGGAGAAAGTCTTTTTGTACATCTGCATAAACAGAAACATCTGACATAACTGATTGTGCCTGACTCCGATGATGAATTCCTTAAAAAGGGACAAAATGGAGATTATAATTTTGGAAACTTTGTTTTCATATGAAATTTTAGTTCCCTGCGAGTTGCTGTATTAACTCTTTGCTTTATATAGAATACAATTTTTTAAAGAAGACTCATAAAAGGTTTCTTTTGAAGACAATGATATTCTGAGCTCTGCTATCTAACACTTGAATACACTATGAAGTCCATTTGCTATTCATTTTAAATGGAGGTTTAGTGTAGTAATAGATTTGATCTGAACATGGTTCAAATTACCTGCATAGTTTGTCATAGTAAATTGGGTTACCTTTCATCACATTACTTGGGTGGCACAAAACAAATGAATATAAACTGGCATAACATGTAGTGTACTTAAAACACTTAACTAACTCTTACATTTTACTGAAAATGAATGAGGAAGTGGAACAAATCTTCCCCTAGGATGGCAATTTACCTCTAATTATGGCTTCAACTGTTAAGGCCTCACTTCTTTTGAGAAAGGAGCTTCTAGTGAAAAAAAAAAAGTGGAACTTTTCAAAAGCGCTAAGACTGGAATCAAATCAAATTTTCTGAGATCTAATTAAAAAAGCTGAAATTGGAAGAAAAATTATGCTTTTAAAGCAGTGATTCAAACGTCAGAAGGATGTGGGTTAATTGGGACTGGATAAGGTCTAACAGGGTAATGCATTTTCACCCAGCCAACTTGTGCCTTCTGACTTGGAAGCAGCATCTGTTCAGCAGGAATTGCAAATCCCACACATATAACAATACAAATGGAAAGTCCTGAAGTGTTTAAGAGACTGATTGTGGGAACATGATCCATGCTGCTCCAGCAAGAAGAACAAAAAGCTCATATGCCATTGGGAAATGTGCTATCTGAAATATTAAAATTTACCTGAAATGTAATCTTGAGGTTCACCAAAACAAATTTATCATGAAATTACAGACTAAATAGTCTGAAAAGTCGCTTGCACATATAGAACTGGATACATTGTAGGAAAATATAAATCTGAAATACTTCTGAAAATCTGAGTTCATTAGTTAAAAAGGATATTACTTTACTGTTCTGACTGGTTGAATATCAGTTCAAGAAAAAATTTTTAAAAGGGTCCCAAATCTAGGCCATATGAGTTAAGAAGTTCAAAACTTTATATTTAGTTCCCTAGTAGGCAAAGATCTGTTTATTGGAATATTTTATTTGCTTCTATTCTGATAATCAAAGTGACAGTCAGGGATGACTTTTAAAACCAGAGTCTGGGTGGGAAAACGATACCACAACTCTTGATAGATCTTTTAGTAGGGATCCTCAAGGATGACTTTAGAATAAAAATTACTCCTTTGACTTTATAACAACATTGGACTACCTGAAAAACTGTTTCCACACACAATTTAGTTGAATTTTCTTTCCTAAGCACTGTCAACTGCCACATTCACCTGCCCACAGAGAGCTACATTGGTGTTCAAAAACCGTGTTCCTTACAATGTAAACTAAAAATGTTTTACTGGACAAATCCTACCTGTGCGTATTTGCTTTACATTCACAGTCTTTGTTGATCCTGGAAACTATGGATTTATTGAAGCACAGCCATCCTTCCTCAATATTACATCAAATACAGTGCTGACACAAATTGTATCGATCATCTAGGCCCTGTAGCATTGGAGCAACAGGGGTTTCTTTAATAGGGGCCATAATTAATTTTGTCATTAAATTCACAGTTAATAAGGTTAAACCTCTGGGACTGATCAGAGTAAATCTGAGATTGTACACAAAAAGACATTATTGTTCAGAAATTTTTGTTTGAACAACTCAATAGTCTCTTGCTTTTGTGCCTAATAAACAACAAAGACAACCATTAACGAAAAAGATTACATTACCCTAAAAAATATTCTTTAAAACCTATAGAGGAGAATGGCATCCTTCCTTTTAGAGGAATTAATAATCATCTTCCATTTCTAACAGGGAGAAAAACATTGAATCCCATAAGTTTTGTCTTTCAGCAAACACATTTCATGTTTGTTATCTCTGCTCTCCTTTTCTGCAATGCAACTCTTGTTAGTTCAACTAACAATTCCAATGCCTTAAGTAACTGGCCCTGGAAATGATGGCAATTCTGCTCAATTGCATTCCAATAGCAGAATATCTGGCCAAATGCATAAACCACCCATCACTGTGACACGTGAGGGCACAGAAGTCCAATCCCATTCTGTGCATTCGCTGGTGCATCAGCCTCCAACACGAACAAACCTCTCTGTTTACATTTTACAGGACTTCAGTCCATGTCACACTGCATACATCAACCTTTTTCTGAGACAAAAAGGCTGTGTTCCTGCTAAATATTTTATAATTTTCAAATAGGCAACTATCTAATGAATTTGGAGTTTTTGGACACGTACTGATATAAAGAAACCTCCTTGAGAAGAATTTAACAATTATTTCAATTTTTTCCTACACCTTGTTATTTTTTATGTGCCATTAAATTGCAGCTCATTCACTTCCAGAGTAAAACATATATTAGAGATATATTTCAACCTTAACAGAAATTTAAAGGGATGATGGCTCTTTATATGATCTCAATGCAGAAAAAGTGATATTAATGAAAAGTGAAACATCATGAATTAGAAGTAGTAAAATATTTAAACTTACCTGTAGTTGTTCTGTAACTCTGACACTCAGTCCACAGTAAGAGTATCCAAGAAAACTAGTTGGTGTGGTTTTTTCTTCTTCTTTTTCATTTAATGTACTTAATAAATGCTGTGGGTTTTTCAGCGGATGCATTACACACATCTCACAATTTAGAGATTTTAGTGGATTAAACTTATGACACTGCCTCCAAAATTTCATTGAGCCAATACTCAGTAAAAGAATATCACAGAATAGAATAGCATGACACAAATTCATTGGTGTTTCTGAACTGATAAGGTCTCCTGCAGAAAACGAGGCTCAGGGGTGACCTTGCCTCTCCCTACAACTCCCCAAAAGGAGGCTGTAGCCAGGTGGGGTTGGACTCTTCTCTCAGACAACAAGGGACAGAATGAGAAGACACGGCCTCAAGCTGCACCAAGGGAGGTTCAGGTTGGACAGCAGCAGGAATTTCTCCATGGAAAGGGCGGTCAGGCCTTGGCAGGGGCTGCCCAGGGAGGTTTGGAGTGCCCATCCCCGGAGGTGTCCCAGGAAGGGCTGGAGGTGGCACTCAGGGCTCTGGGCTGGGGACAAGGTGGGCATCGGGCACAGGCTGGACTCGATATCATTTAGGTTTTCCAACTTAAATGATTGAGTGATTCTGTAATTTTACCTAATCACACCTACACTGGGAGTAAGGTTTTAGAGTGTTTAGATAACAATTTCACAGCAATAGGCAGGGATGAAATCTAATTAATTGTAAAATAAAGCTTGTAACTTTTGCAAATAGGATTATATAATTTAATTCCTAATGACAGAGGGGCCTGGGCTCCCAAGCAAGATACCTGCTATTTCTAGCCCTAACATTTAGTGTGATTAATTCTGCAGAATTAATCTGCAGAATAGACTTTATATAATTTGCAAAGTATGATTAGCCAAGATAATTTTTACTGAAATCATGTTCTATACTTTTGCTCATGAATGGTCCACGTTCTCACTTTAATTTGGATGGGAACAATGGTAACACATTTCACACCACCTATTTTTAATCTTCTCTCCCTTCCCACAATGAATATGATTTTTATATTTCTTCTCTGACTGCATAGTGAACTCATTTATAACCTGTTTCAGCTTCCTATCTGATTATTTCTTTTCCCTATAGATTTAGTTTTGCTGAACCATAATGGTACCACACAGACAGCAGAATAAAATATAAATTCATACATAATCATGTAAGCAGAGATATAGAATACCTGCAACTCCTATTCATTTCAAAGAAGCTGCCATTGTTTAATGCCTTTGGAAGCTGCACCACTGTTTACATTCAGCAGAATATCTTATCTTAGTAGAGAGCACTGAATAATTATCAGCAGATGAATGCACACTGTAAAATAAATATCAGAACTGGGACCAGAAAAAAATACCTTCTTTGCAACCCACTCTTTCCCCAGAATAATTGTTCAGATCTTCAGACGGGGGAAGGCTGAAAAGGCCATTGAATGAAAATCTTCCCGTATCTTTAGGCTTAACAAGAGTACTACTGAAAGAACATGTACAAAGCTGGTGAGGAAACTCTGAGAACAGCAATTGAATTTCCATCAAGATTCCAAAAGATTTTAGTACTATCAGCAGACTCAGATAAAACTCAGTACATAAGCACTTCTCTGTCTTGCAAGAGTATATAATAGAAAAAGAGCAGCAGATTTCGTTATAATTGTCAGTTCTATTCAGATAAGCATACACTGGTACTGTTCCCTCACATGAGGCATTTTCTGCAGTTTATAAGGCCATTTGGAAATGTGAGCAAGCTGGCAGTTTATTACCAGCTGCACTTCACAGAGCAGGGATGGGGCAGGCAATTTCCATCTAGAATTAGAACGAAGGGATGGCAGCCTCCCACTGCCAATAACCACATGGTCCAGGAGGCTGGATCCAAAATCCAGGTTAGAGGAGCCCTATATTGCTGCTAACTTCAGCAATGGACTTAGAATATCTACATTTCCCAGTAACTTCATTTTTTAAAGTATTGGGTACAGGGATGTCCAGCAACATCTCTCTACAGGAATTGCTACTTGTCAACATTTTAATATTAATATTGGTAGGTCTTAATTAATATAAGTTAATACTACCATTAAGTTTGTTATAAACCACTAGGACAGCAGACATCATGGATGAAGCTAAGCTGAGTTACCAGGCTCGCTGAGACTGAGTCTGAACCTCTGGACCTTTACAGAAGTCAGTACACAAAGTTTATCTGGTTCATTGTAAATTTGGGGCCAATATAAACCCTGAAATACCTCTCTTGCTAAATGGAGATCTATACCTCTCAAACTTTTACCATTAACCTCTGGCAAAATCAGAAACTGCTGGGTGGAAGTTCAACCACGTGGATGGAAGAGCTCTTCAGACGGATCAGAGGAATGTTGGAGCAGCAGTTCCTCTGAGCAGTGAGAAGCACCTGGAAGTCGCTCACGGTTCTGCCATTCCCATGTCACCTGTCAAGGATAGGATGGCACTAAAAGTGGGTCACAAGTGGGACCCACTTTGTGAGAATTGAGCCCTAAACAATTAAAGCAGATCTGCTGGAATAACTAGTGTGTGAAGAAGAAATGAAAAAGGTTAAATATTTGATGGAGTGGTGTCAAAGCATCCCATTAGTATTTTGCCCCTGCTTCATGGCTTTTCTGAGAAAACTTGTAAGCTCAGCAGCAGCACTTCAGTAGCACTGTCTGAATACATAAAAGCAGTCTGCTGAAACTTGTGACCAGCAAATCTGCATGAAACTGAGAGCAGGAGATAAGTGAAAGAGAAATTTTAAACATTTACCGTTTGATCACTCAAGAATGAGTTATTTCTTCATTTTGCCTGATTCAAGGTAATAACCCAAACTTCAAGCTCCCCCAGCTTCTTGCAGTCACCTACCCATATTCCAGTATAGTTATTAAAAGTCTTGCCAAAAACTGCCAACTTTCACACTCTGAGTTCTGTTGCTGAAGTGTGAATTACTCAGCCGTGGGGTTTTCACTTCATGTCTGCAGTTCCACGGAGGGAAGCAATGGCTCTGCTATCAGTGGTGACTTCACAGGGGGCACTGAGGGTGACCTCTGGCAGCCCTCGTTCCTGGGCCAGAAGGAGGCGGCTCTGTTTCCCAGACAGGCTTTTGGGACCTGGCCAAAACTAACACTGCATTCGATTTTGTGCTCCACTTTGGATGAGATGCTGGAGATTTGGGTTCATTGCTGCAGATCTCACTAAACATTTTGAAAACAGATGGGGATAACCAACGATTTCTGGCCAGCATCTCCTCCATCACACAAGACAACTGCAATATACCTTCTGTCAACAGACATGGATGTCATGCTGACATCTATTTTAGCAGCCACTGCTGGTCATATCAAAACTGTCACTCATGGCAGCCTCCTATCACTGCTGCCCCACCTTTACCAACTGATTCCCTCAAGAGATACTGCATGATTTCAGAAAAATTTCATTACAGAATATGGAGTGAGTCCTTATTCTGTTTTTTGAACTACCTGCCGTCTCATTTTCAGCTGAGGCAAGGGCTCAGCACGTTAGTTGCTTAACTTCAGGTAACTGAGTGAGCGGCTTAATTTGTTTCCAGTGAAACTTTCACAGAGCTTGGCACTGGCATTTTTTGAATAAATAAGACTTAAGACTTTTCAAATAGTACAGAAATAGCTATGAAAAACCAAAATCAGCGATCATGTGATCATGTTTTGCTGAGTAATAAACTTACTTTGAAGTTTCTTTTATGCTCCACAACAGGGAATTTCAGCATGACCTAAGCTAGAAATATCTTTCCATAAACCAATAATTTGGTTTCTTTTCTATTAGTTAATTATAGAACCATATTCTTATTTTACCTTGCTCTACTGAAAAGAGAGGCATAAGAAAATTTCCAGTACATGGCTTTCATGTCACTTTGATACCTCTATTTCTATATAAAAATCTCAAGAGAAGGCCAAACAAAACATCCATTAAAAAGAGCACCGTAGTCATTTTCCTGAAGGCTTACAAAATCTAGTCACTTTTTTGGTTCTTTCTGATTAGTTTTTCACAGGAGGAGAAAGTTGTCACAAAGTGGGAAGCATGAAAGGAAAGGAGAAGAAAATCCACATTGCAGACAAAAACCTACATGATTTTGCTGGAATAATGGATCTTAACCACCAAATAGCTTTTGAGAAGCAGCTAGAGTTCAAGAATCTGCCTTCTTTTCCACACACACTCCAATGAAACTGTATTTTCACAGCTGAAAAGTGTGGAAGTTGTTCTCTGCTTCTTTCCATATGCTTCTGTGCTTTCCCTCTAGAGATAAGTCTAAAACTGAGGTTCAGTACAAAACAATGCACGCAACGCTGTGAAAAAGAATCAACTCTTTGCTAACTTCAATGACACGAGCATTTTCCTGACCAATAAAAGTGATATTTGTGTGGGTTGTTATTTTCAATACCTCAGGGCAAGATTGCGCAGTTAATTGGATTCAAGGGAATGCCACACGGTATAGGTGGTATCTGTCAATAATAATTGTTGCTAAAAGTAGGGGCATGTTTTAGAAGTAAAATTACCGACTAGACATTCCAGGAATGTTTATTTTTCTACTGAGAATACAAAAATATTTATGCACTTTTGTACCTCTACAGCAGATGTCATATAATTTCTGATTAAAATTGCTTGCCAATAATAAATTTCTGTCAGGCACAAATTAAAATCAGCTTCTATAGATAACTCCACAAGCTAAAAATTTCCACTGCATTTGCCAACATGTCTTCCATATTTTCTGATAAAAATAGGTAGACACATACAAATAGGACATCAAGAACTGCAAGATGGGGATCAGTGTTCTGAATATCTTCTGAGAGCTTGTTCATTTAGAGACCCCACTACCTGTGGATAATTTATGTGTGCTCATTCCAACTATTGCTGATGTAAAATATTAAGACAGCTCACTAACCTCACTCACAGGCTTGAAAGGAGGGATAAAGCAAAAAGAACAAGCTTGCTGAGCACACCAGATGAAAAATTTATAATTTTAATATCTTTGTATTTCCATATTCTATTCTATGTTCATCAGAATCTGAAGC
This sequence comes from Corvus kubaryi, assembly GCF_017639235.1. Classification (NCBI taxonomy): domain Eukaryota; kingdom Metazoa; phylum Chordata; class Aves; order Passeriformes; family Corvidae; genus Corvus; species Corvus kubaryi. The sequence continues at coordinate 5,294,116 of NW_024581101.1, forward strand.
ATGGAGTAGCAGTGACTTTATTTCTTTTCTGCCTCCAGGTATGCACCAAGGCATCAGGCTGATGGCTGGCTCGTACAACACCAGCTCTCTTATTACTCCAGATCATTTATTTATAATGAGGTTCATGTGTTTTCCCAGTTCGATGTTGATGCAATTTGACTGTGCTTTCAGTTTCTAAAGATGTGTAATTGTTAAATGGACACAAATATTGATAAAACATTCCTTACACAAGAGCAAGAGTGTCATACAGGGAGGGTTTGCAAAGGTAAATCCTGGGAAATATATTGCACATCATATGTTTTTCAGCCCAATGGGAAAAATCCTCAATATTAAAGGCCTAACTGCAGAGCAGCTTTAATATTTTCACTGCCACATTAATTAGCCCATTCACAGTTACCTGGAAGTGCTTCACCACATGTAAGAGTGCTGTTTGCTGGGCTTAGCTCCTGGAGAATGGACTCTGAGGTTGTGTTTGGAACATGAGTCGATGGAAATGCAGAGACACACTTATTCCATACATTAAACCACGACATCAAATGGTTCTCTGGCATTATAGGATGCACACATCATGCACGGGGTCATGCCAGATTCACTGAGACTTGTGATGGGAGAAATGAGGGTGTTAACTGGAGGTTGTGTCTTCCTCGAGGCCAACTTTGCCCGTTATCCTTATCAAGTACAGACCAACTCCTTGTGTGATTTCAGGAGGAATCTAGGCCCTGCAATAGATGCAAAAAAGCCCTGAAAACAGCTCAGGTTGTCTACAGCAAGATGATGCCAAAAAAAAATTATTAATAAACAAACTTCACCTTCTAAACTCTTTAGAGAATTGAGTACAGATCTTTCACAGGTTGCTGGAAGTGAAAGACACTAAGAGACCTTCTGAGAAGTGTTTCATAGGTGCGAGTCAAGTTACTTAGATCGGTTTAATTAATGCAAAAATAAAGGAAAACAAATTAAAACTGTTCACGTCTGAAGGTACACTTACTAGCATAATCTTCCTCAGAGGAAAACGAGATTCAAATGTTGTGATCCTGTAAAATTTCTCAAAATAGGTCAAAAAAGAATGCTATGGCTTTAAAAGTTAGATATTAAGGCTTTCTTTTAGGTTTAGTAGCCACTGAGATGGTAAATCTCTTCACCTCTACTCAAACCAAGCCCTGTGCAGTACAGTGCTTTTTCAGATCAGAAGTTCAGTGGCACAATTGGAGCTTTGGTTTTGTGCCCAAATGACTTGGCAGGACTAAATTCAGTGATAATGAAACTTCACAGATTTACAGACATCCTGAAAACAGCAGAAGCAAGCTTAGTATTGTACTCCAGGACATAATTACAGCACTCACATATTTTCATTTTAAAAAATTAAAAAAAAAAAAATTATGAAGAGGAAGAGGCAGAAAATGCTCACAGAATTGAACAGCCCTATCAAAGGACAGCTATAAAGAAGAAACCTTTCCAGCCCTTCAAAAATGATGTAGTCATTTGAACTGGTGATTTCAGTAATTAAATTTCAAAATACTTTTGTTTCAACACATCTAAAACATTCACTCTGGTATGCTAGAAAGAGTGACTGCACTGAGAACATTACCAGGCACTTCTGTAGTAATTAGCAGTGTGCTCTAACTGTGCTTAAGCATTGGTCATGATGTCCTTACCAGAGATTACTCCTAAAAGACGCAGAAGTTCAGCCCTTTATGCAGAAAGTAATTTCGGCTCAAAACCCAGCAGTGAAGGAGTCTGGAGTGAGTATGTCAAGAGGAGAAACAAAGTACCCCCAACACAGCACATCACAGTGTGATAAAAACAGTTTGACCTTCTTAAGCATTGTTATTCCTAAAATCTGAGTTTAGCCATATGAGAAAATCCACAGCTACCAACCAACCAAAAGGATATTTTCTATTTGAATGTCAAACACAGCCCATGACAGTTTCAGAGTCTCCTTCTAAAGAAAACTGTAAAATCCATCTGCTCTGATGGGCAAAAATAAATAAATAAATAACACCCTAACCCTTTTCACATTCCAGGCATGTCCATTAACTTTCTCTATTAACACTCTTTGGATAGAAATAGCATAGAGAATGCACAAGAGCTAATATTGGAAAAGCTAAACAAAAGCTGTAATCAGATTTTAAAACAGACAATATAAAGCATTGTAATTAACTGGGTTGGAATAAAGTGGTCTTTATTAGTGCAAATGAGCTCATCTGCTGTAGGAATGAATATTTCACAATCTAATCCAGAATGTATTGACACCAGCCACACATTTACATTTCTTCCGTGGACAGATTGTTATTGACCTTGTGATGTGACATATCTACTGTCACTAAGCTACAAAATGGGAATCTCATCCTGCCTCTCCTCTTTTATATACAGAAAGCAACTAATTTGTCAGCATGCCAGCTTTAACTAGCTGAGATGAAGGTAAGCTAATTTAATAGGAACTGTTCAATAGCTTCGACCCACCTGACACTGTCAGTTAAGGCAGCTCCACATTGCAGAGTCTTTCATTATTTCCAGCTCTTTCTTCAGACTACTTGAACAGCAAGTCAAATAATATGCTCAGGAGTCAATAGGCCTGACTTTTTCTCAAGGACATTCTTCTGATGCCAGGAACCGTCAAGTGGGAAAACACGTAGCGTGAAGGTGAGAGGACACTAATTAAATATACATAGCTGTGGCCAAGGAAGAATGAGGCACAGCTTGCTATCTGAAAACTCAGTTGCCTGCTTGGCTGAGGTCACAGCTGTTGACTTGTACAAGTTCTTAAGTTGCAGGCTCAGTATGAGATGCTTTAACACTCTTAAATACTAGACAAAGGCTATCTGCAAGGATGCTGTGTGCAGATCTGTGTGCTTTTGTAGTTTAAAGACAGACAAAAGAGATTCCTTGTTTAAGTTCAACTGAAATGAATGTGTATCTTTTATCTATCAAACTATTCTGGTGTTTCCTGAAGCTGGGAAAGGATCTGTGCTTGTTACAACCTGAGTGATATCATTAAACTTGTCCATTCAGGAACTGACTTTCTGAAGGATTATTTCAAAGCACGGATCTAACCACAACACCTCTTCAGACTGAAGTGGCTGTAGTGAAAAACAAGTGTTTACATACATGCACTTGGATTATTTCACGGAGGGAAGCATGCACATTCCCACCCATGTGAAACACTTTCAGGACATGAACTTACATAAAAATATCAAATAGTCCAATCCTCTCCTCCCTTTCCTCGGTTTTCTTTGCACTTCTGATTGCTCCCATTTAATATATTACCTAAAAAGCAAAATTTCTATTGCCAGCTTGCCAAATGCCACCCTGACCACCTGCAAAGTCTTGCTTTTACCCTGCTGTGCCTGACATGGTTTGTGCATGTTTGTCCTTTCACAGACACCTGGGTAGCAATGGCCCTACCTACAGAGGCATTTCTGGTTTTGCTCCTATGTTTGTGCAGGAAGAGGAGGTTCTGTAGGGCTGTTTGCATGCTCTGAGTACCATGCCTCCCTTCAGGCTCAAAGGTAATCAAAATTCACATTATCTCTAAATGGACAGATGAGGAAGTGCTCAAAACTGGGCTTGTATGAGAGAAAAATTATGCAAATTAAGACATTTAATAGTTGCATAATTTCACACTAACAACTAAGCATTCAAAACTCCAACATTTACTGTTCCTAGAACATAAATATAATGGTGCATCACATTCATTCTTTATTGTTTCCAGCCTCCTGCAATTTTATCAGTCTGTGGCCAAAGAGAGTGTTTTCCTGAAAGCTGAATGCTTCCTCCCAGTTTTTCCCTGCTGACCATGCAAATAACATTGCACTTTTAGTTTATGAGAGTGACTTTTGCTCACCAGCCATGAAGTTCTTGCTTTTTTCAGAGACTGGGCTTGACCTCCTCCTTTCCTCCACCTGACCCGTCTGGTCTTAAACCGGTGGGATTAAACACCATCTGATAAATTGCTAATATACCATTTATCTAAGTCTCTCGGAGTATTTGAGAGCAATTGCAGGTCTCAGCTCGTAAGCTTTTCAAGTTAACATCCTTTTTGCCCAGGCTGTAACTGCATTTACACTCTGAGCACATTTACAGGCAGGTTGAGAGCAATAGCCCGTACTCCTTAGGAGCAATATGGGAAGCCAAAGTCTCCAGCAAGATTAACACACATCTCACTAGATTCTTTCTGTCACTTCTGTTTACCTTTGGTTCTGTTTTTCCTGCTTACTTGGTTAACAGCCTCTGTAAATGCATCAGCCCCTTCAGCTGGGCCTTAGCTGTCCCTGGATGAGAGGGTTCCTCATGGGTGAGTGTAGATACAAAAATGCTGCTAGCAAGGATTTTCTTGCTATTTTCTAAGTCCGTGAGAGACTTTTCTCTCATGGAGAAGAGGTAGCAGGGAATGTAAACAACCAAGCCACCTGCAACCTTGGAAAGTCTTGTTTATGGTATAGTAGAAAAATATTTTGACAACGGATGTTTTAGGATTTTGGCCAATCACCCCAAGGGGAGGCTGATCCTTTGTCCAATTAGACTATGAAGAAAAAAGTCTATAAAAGAGTTTGTAAAATAATTAAATAAATCAATCTTGCTGCACAATTCCTGCCTGCTGGATCTTCTCTCCCCCTCCCTATGGCTGTGGGACACGGTGATCACCCTAGGGCCCAGGCCTGCGGCAGTAGGTGAGGGACACGCAGCAGCTGCCTGCACCACCTTGCCTGAGCTCCGTCTATCCCCGTGCTGCTGGTCACCCTCACAAACAGAATGCAGCAATTCCACATTTCCCACCCTCTTGGGTGCCACACGTACAGTTTGTTGAAAGCTGGCTGTAGCGGCTGGAAAAGCTGAGCCTGATGGGTTTGGTGAGGCAGCTCAGAAGACATTTCCCCACGACCCCTCCTTCCTTTTCCTGCTGCTTCGCAAGGATGTTGTTCTGCTGATTGCAGAGGAAAGCCTTATATTTATAAAAATGTAACTCATAGCAAATTTTATCCTTTTGGGCTTAAACACAGATGAATATTGGCTGCGGTTGCTGGTTTCAAGTCCTTTAACACATTACACTCCATGGGCTGATGCTGTGCTACAATCACACCTTCATCCAAAGCCACAAAAATTATATGCTTTGATCTTTTCAAAACTGTGCATTATTTCCAGAGAATTTTTGAACTGTGGTAATAGAGAGAGGAAATGCAAACACAACCATGAAGAAAACTGTAAGAGACAGTAGCTTGTGATAGAGGCAAACTGGATGAAGGCAAAATGTTCAAGAAAAATATTTTTGACTTACCATTCACCCTGAAACAACTGCAATCAATTGATGGGAGATAAGAAATGTGAGATACTAAGATTTCTACAAAATAATACATCAACTCTCTACCCAATGGCTGTTCTGTAATTAGTGCACCTTAGGCACTGACCCACTTTAAAAAAAAAAAATCAAAAAATTAAGTTATTTTCCTTCCTTCATTTCTTCAGGGCAGGAAGCACGTCAATGTTTATAAACTGTTATGTAAATGCAGAGCACTACATAAATTTTGTTAACAATGAAATAATTCTGTTTCTATGTACAAAATCCAGATATTCAGAGTAACTCTTTTCTAGCCCATGACTCTGGGTAGAAGCAGATCCCAGTAGGGCAAAACAAAGGGAAGCCCAGAGCAGCAGCTTTATTTTGTCACACAACCTTGCAGCTTCTTGAGCAGCTAAGGGTGCTCTCAGAGCTCACCTTACAAGCAGCTGCTATCAATCTGCATGAAAAACATTGACTGAAGGTGTTTAACAGCACTTTCAGGTTCACTTTGTTATAAAAATCTACTGAGAGTGTATTACAAGGTCATTTGATCGATCTGTGGTATTTAGAGATATTAAATGTTTCAACATTTTGGTCAAATCACAAAAGTGAGATGCTAAGAATTTAGAAATCACATCCATGCTTGCTACACCAATGCTGTTATGGTTCAGACCTTGTATTTTGTAGCATTTTTTAGATTATAATACTGTCCTTTAAATTAATCAATCAAACTAATGACATAGTTTTTCAACAAGAAGTTATAAAAAAAATCATGTTCCATGCATTGATTCAAGAAAAGATATGACAGGTATATAAGATAATGAATTATGTTAATCAAAATTCACCATCTCAACATAAATGATCTGAGAGCTAATGGAAACTGGGAGGTAATTATTAAAACTGATTTTTTTTAATATAATACATAATTAACACATGGAAGTCACTGCTTCCAGGCATCATTTAATGAAGATGTTTATAGGGTTGGGGGGTTTTAAGCTTTGTGTGAGTAACAGGAAATTTCACAGCTAATCCAGAAGGCATGTTCTGCTCCAAGCTAAAGACCAGAGCTATCATTTAAAAGGCAAGACTCAAAAGACTTCAGGTTTATAATCCACTAAACCATGAATAAACTACTGTGCATTTCATCATCAAAAGTCACAAATAGATGCACTTAGGAAATTTATCATTGTATAAAAACCCCTTCTGCATCAGGTAGGGAGTAAAATGACAAATCATGTCTCACTCCAGAAAACAGATTAGGCTTTGTGTGTCAAGGCCCAGAAACTCCCCTGATAAAGCCTAGCTTTTCAGGCCTAAAGTGCCCTAGAAAGAATTAAGAAGGGTTCAGATTGATGCCATCAAAGAGCCCTCAATGGAAACAACCTGTCTGTCTCTACACAGACACTTAAGGAAACGCATGGAAAATGCTTCCACCATCCATCATTTTGAAGCTCCAAACCTTCCTGAATTTCTGAGGCCTTTCTCTACCTGGCAAAGCTGAATAAACTCTCCCCAAAAAACAATTTCAAGCCTCTTCTGGAACACATGTATACTTGAAGTATTCATAGCAAAATAGGAAGTAGAAGATTGTTTTTTAAGAGAAACATCCTTTTCCAAACACAGATATCTCCATTTAACTGTTAAATCTTCACTGTAGGAGCTGTAGCTCAGCTGGAATTTGCAGTAACACGATATTTGCCACTTCTCCAGGCATAGCTGCTGGCCTAAATTTTGGCCTCATCTGTAAAATCACGTTCCCCCCAGATGTCTTTCTTTATTCTTGTACATTTAAGGCTTGAAGAGAACATATTGAATTTATGGAGATAGATGCAAACAGACTTTTGGAAAGGTCAAAGAGTATGTTTTAACACAAGTGTTTAACTATTATTCTAACAGAAACAGATCAGGCAAAATAACTGCCAATAAAGCACAGACTATCAATAAAAACAAATTAAACTTTTGTCTACAGCAGGAAAACAAATCTTTTTTGCTAGCATCAGTGGTATTTTTAAAGTGTCTTTAGAGGGTTCCAACACCACACAACGCCTTGTTTTGCAAAGATTCCTGAGGGGGGGGAAAAAAAGTGAGAATAAGAGCACTTTCTAATTAATGGTTAAATTCAGATCACAGCAGGTGAGAAGTGAAGGTGAGAAGGAGGTACAGAGGTGTGGATACAGGTACACGAATGTGTATCTGTCAAATGCAAAGGAACAGGGAGAAGAAAAACCTTGCCCAGCATTTGTGAGGACAGATGTTTTCTAAATTTGTTATTTCAGCTCAAAATTGCCATTTTAAAACCATGAAGTTAAATATATTTAACATAGATTTTAATTCTTGTGAATTCCTACTCAAAAGCTCTCTTGAATTACACCATTTTTATATCTAAGGGAAGTTTTTCCCTACAATCTGAAGAAATTCTCATGTTAAGGACAATAGAAATGTATAGATTACCGGTGGGAATGTACAGTGAGACTCTACCTATTTATCTTATAAAGCTACTTCATAACTGGATTCAAGGTAAAAAGCATTTTCCCAGGTTATTTAAACTACCATTTCAACAATATAAAATTATACTAAAACATGTATTAGGCCTCTGTATAATTAATATCTAAATGTCCAATTAGACTATGTATGTGTTTAGCATAACACACATTAAACATTATTATCAATACCTGTGCTATTTTATCGTCACCAAGAACCACCACCAAAAAACCCCAAGCACATCTATTCTGAGATTAGAAGAGTTTGGGGTAAGCTTAGATATCTTTACAATATTAAGGCCTAGACAAATTTACCCTTGAACAAATTCTGGAGCATAAAATGGAAACTGTGTGGAAATCATCCATTTTCAGGGAAAAAAAATTGTCAGAAAAAAGAAATACTTTTTGAAACTGATTTTCCCGATTTTTCCATTTTATGGAATTAAACTGGACAGAAAGTGGAAGAACTTCAAAAACTGGAAAAAAAAAACCCAACCTAAATTCACACTGCATTGCAAACACAGGAAGTTTGGAGAGTGCCCTGATCAGCTACAGCCAGAGCTTTTCTCCTCTCTTTGAAGATGTTAAGGTGAAACAGCTTCAACATGAAGAGTTGAAGATTCTCTCTTTTAAAGCCTAACCAGTTAGACTAGTATGTGAAATCTGAACTTGTGTCTCCCCCACCTCATCACTTGGATATTAGGAACGAGCACCCTCATCCTCATGAATTCACACGTCTGTGCACATCTAGCTCATTATTTCCTTCTCTTTTCTTACAAGTAATTAAAAATAAAAGGTGTAAACTTTATCTTGTGTGAAGTAGTCCATGACACAAAGGATAACTAGAGGGAGAGGTTCCTTCTGTTACTTATTACTTGGAAATGGAAAATAGAGTGAGGATAGATTCAATTCGGGTTTTTTAACTTCCAGTTTGGTTTAACAAGTCAAAAATGCAAACAATTTGCATAGCACCAGAACAGATTCTCTCTGACAAAATAAGAAGCTATAAATATCAGCAACCAACAGCTATAACAAAAAATAAACAAAAATTGGACTGAAACCCAAAGCTATTGGTCTCCGCTTAAAGAAACCCGAGCAGAGTTTTAAGGCTGCAGGAATTCCTCTGGTTTCCATGGATGGGGAAGGAGAAGAACTGAGAGTATGCAAATAGGCCAAGTATTTCATGATACACAGATGGTAAGAAGCTAATTTCCATCTGACTTTTTTTCTCCACTGGGTAATTACACTCTCCCCAGCAGAAGCTTTATGTCTGCATTGAAAGCAATAGCCAGTTCTCTGTAAATAACCTACTTCTTATAGTGGGACGGGGGAAAGGGAGTCTAGCAAAAGCATATTTATCGTTTTTTGGTTAGAATTTTTGTGCTGTAACTTCGCTTCAAGTGGTCACTGTAATTACAGGTTAAATTTGGCACCTACACTCTACTAATGCAATATTTTGCTAACTCATTTAAGCTATAACATAAGAGGACAGAAAATTAGTTTTAGGCTTCTGTAATGTAATTATTACCTTTTATTAAAAAAAAAAAAAGCCCAATTAGTAAATAATGAGAACTAATTTCCTTTTGGCAGTTGGCAAAAAAAAATGTGCAATTTCGTTCTTACAAATTTTTTAAATTACCTGCTGTATATGACCAATTTTTCTTCTAAGTTTTGTAAGCACTTTTGCACAAATAAACATCAAAATTCTATAATTACAAATTAGAATCACTGATTACACGTATTTACAGTAATTACATAATTAGCAATAATTACATTAATTAGACAAACAATACACTGCATTGACTAGCAATGGAAAACAAGAACATTCTCACATATAAAAACCTGCTCTGAGTTAGGAAAGAAAGATTTTATCATTAGCACTAAATGCAGAGTTAAAGCACAGAGCAGCACCACTGGAGCATGCCCTGCTTTGTCCAAGCACTGAAAACGTCAGAAAATGCTGTTACAAATGTGATGAAGGATTTTGGGATACATATATCCCGAATAACATGAGCAAAGGAATACTGAATAGATGTGGAATGCTTTGGGGACAAGGATTTCTCTTTCCAAAGCCCCTAACTCCTTTTTTCTGGAGCCTGAGCCCATGGCTGCACAGTCAGCTTCAGCTGCCCATGCCACGGGCTGTTGCTGTGACCTTCCTTTTGGCACTGACGCTCCTGCTGCCTCCCACCCTTTCCCTGGTGCTGCCTCTGATCCTGGTGTGACCACTGAGCTCAAATACTCATGGTTACAGCCATATTTATTCAGCCTTGTTTGTTTTCTGCCAAGCTGCTCCAGATTATCCTCAGGCTGATGCTACAAGGGAGAGTAAAACTCTCCTTTTGAACAGCAGCAGTATCTTAGATCCAGGAAAGCAGAGAGCGAACTTGCAAATTTAGGTGCTTAAATTACATGACCATGGTAGGTAAAATCACAAGCAAAATCATCACCTGGAAGACAAAATCACTCGGGGGACACCTCACTGCACATGAGGTGTGCACAGAACCTGCTGCCAGCGGAGTGAGGAGGTGACTGGCAGAAAGCTCAGGAACACAAACATATGTTCTCCTGAGAAAAGGAAAAACCCCGTTATTCCATCTGTGACCAGACAATGGTCACAGCCAGTAAATACATATAGAAAGAGTATTTTTAGTCTGGACCGTGTAAGTAAGAAACTTCACTGTTCTATCTGCAGTGCTAATTATATCCTGTCGAGGGAGTGAATCACAGATTGCAGACAGCTCGTGCTGAGTGCCCTCAGATTCCTCAGAGCTTCACACCGTGGGGTTCCAATCTCTCACGTGGGGATTTGTGGGGTTTTTAATGAGTATTGATACCCTGTGAGAACTCTGTTGCAGCACACCTCAATAAAGGCATCTATGCCCTACGATGCCAGGTTTGCTTTGTGCAGCTCCAGAGCACAGGAGTTTCCTGGGAGCAGGCAGCTTGTCACAGTGGGGTCCCAGGGAAGGGACAGTCTCCTCCACAGTGCTGAATGGGAGAAGTCACTGCAGCAAGGGATTCCCAAAGACACACCTGTGTTAGAGAGAACTTAGAGAGAAAACTAATTAGTTCAAACCAAAAGAGAGATTATCACTGAATTAATATTTATGCAACACAGGCAGCCAAGGGACCAGGCAACAGGACTGAAAGGGGACATGAAGTCCTTGAGAACACAGTTTCTCCTGTTACATTTGTCAGAGCTGTAGTGAAGGTCTATAGGAACAGTGAGGGTGAGGCAACCTGGAATAAGTCAAGGCAGCTGCTCCGAGGGTTTCATTAAACCCATGACATCTGTATTTTCTGTCGGACAAGCACAAAAGAATTGGGGACAAAAATTCTTAAATTAGCTGGGTTAGACCCCTCCCAGGTCAAGAATTCGTGTGGCTTTGTCAGTGTGAAGGTACAGCGGTAGCACCCCTCTAAAGCTTCTGACTCACAGAAAGTGGGGCTGTCTGTGGCCACTGCTCACCTCTTTAGGGATCAGCGTCTTGTCATCCGTTCCTGTTTCCCAAGAAAGTGTGCCAGGGCGGACAGGATGCAATGATGGGCGCTGCTGCTCATTTAGGACACGGGATCAGGAGGGTGATTGTACGGGATGGGCGAGGCTCTCCCCTGCAAACTGCTCGGCGGCTGGGCAGCAAAGTAGACAGGAGCAGGCAGTCACATACACAAAGGTGTTTTCTTTGTTAATTAAGATTTTGATACAAAATTAATTTACTAATTATTGTTGGCTTGTTCTGACAGCCAAGTTGTTCCTTAATACAAATTCAACGCCGTGTTTGGGCACCGGCTCAGATGTTATCAGTATGTCACTGTGTGCCCCTCCCACACTCACCTGCTTTTAACTTTATTGCCAAATGACCACGATACCATATTCTGATAATATACTTATGATATTAATCTAAGCATTAGCAGGACAGGAGGACCACAGTTTGTTTCAGTAACCACAACACACTAACACCAAAGGCTCAAATATTAGGAAGGGCTACCAGGTTGAATAAAAGGCCAAAGCTTCTGGGGTGCACTGGGATCTCATTCATTATCTGCACTACCCCTTATTCCACAAAACCCCAGGTAAAGTGGTTACTGTTTAGAAATTTAGCTACAGCAGTCTGCCTAAAACACTTCAATTATGCAGTTCCCTAGCTACCTTTGTATTTAGTGAATGACAGCACTGCTGAGGGTTTAATGAGCTGTGAATGACTATACAAAACTTAGAGGATCACAAAACCTGCTTCTGGTAATTTACATGAGCAGTTACATCTAAGTGCCAGAATCTATGTCATGATCCATTGTTAATATACTCTCTATGTTCCTTCTTAAGACTGGTTGGAATATAATTATTTCCAAGTCTCTAAGCTAAACCTGTCCATTCTGGTTTTCCTTTGACTGAACCACTCATTGATACACAAAAAGCCTGCCTAGGAACATCAGCTCCCTAGAGCTTTTAGCAGTTAAAAGATTTGATACGTTCATACTTTCCACCTCACATGAGGTTTTTTTTAAGAGAAAATGCTTTACATTTCTGTTTAAATCTGTCACATTGTGTTCGTGGGTTTGCAGACTGCCAGTATTCCCTGTTGGAATAGCTGTGGGCCCCTGGCACTGCTCACAAGCCCTGATAGAGGCTCTTCAGGAGTGAGCTGATGCATTACCTCACCTTGCACACACATTTCATCCCGTGCTTCTTCCAGCTGCCCAGAGTGCCAGAGCTTTGGCTCTTTGCACGTTTTGACTGAGAACATGCTGCTGCCTGAACGAGGTGTTGTTTCTCGTATTCCTGCAAAGTGCCCAGATCTGATACAACGCTGCTTACCTTGGGAGACACAAAAACCCTGTCTCAGAGGGACACAGATTAACACAGCAATCCTTTAAGCCATCAGATAGTGTTATCTCATTATTTGTAGCTGTTCCCTAACAAAGAATCCTTCATCTCCTGTACTCTCATTTGCTCTTCTATCTCTACTTATAAACACTGGCCACATAATTTAAGAAATCCCTATTATTAAGAAACCCTGTTTTTGATGGTCTCAACTCAGCAAATTACTTGACATCATTTATTCATTAATTACACAGAGAACCAAAAACTACATCCCACATTAACAAGGCAAAGCTGTAGGAAACAAAGAAACCAGAAGCAGAACTGATGAATGTTCCCAGTGTCTTTCCTGTTAAGGCACCTTCTATTCAGAGTATAAAATTTGTTTTAAATGTACATAAAAATGTATCAGGAAAAATAATTCACTTTTAGGCCGTTACATATACATACATGGGTGCTATTGCTATGAAAGGATCTATTTCTGCAGCCTCCAGAATGCTCAGAAATAAGTTAAAGAACGACTCAACTGCAGAAACATGGGTACTGCTGCTGTGCTGACACGGAAAATCAAGTCAGAAATGTTGGAAAGGAAACCACAATTCTTTATTGTCAACTTGCAGAAGATTAAAGAAATGAATTTGTAAAAAAAACCCAACCACACTTTTTTACAATTCTGTTTATAGAAGTTAAAGCCAGCTATAGAAATAAAAAATAATTGTCTAGAGATTCCATGCAAAGAATCTTGCCCTTGATGTTACAATGTCAGATTGATAAACACACTTTTTACCTGAAATATTGCTACAAGCCCTCCAACACACTTGCTGAACATCTCCTTCTGAAATAACTCCACATGATCAAGAGCCCCAGAAAAACAGGAGCATGAAAAACAGAAATTTCATTGTGCAACAGAGAAATGAAAGGCAAGGAGGAAAGAGAAGGAGGAACTGGCTGCAGCCTGGACTCATGTAGACATGGAAAAGTGAATGTGGGGTTGCTATTCAATTTTCAAAGATGAATCCAAAGTAAAGGCAAACATTTTCTTCTTATATGTGAGTTCTGCACATCACTCACTTCACATGGAACAGAGACAAAAAACTGGAGAATATAAAGTGCACAAATAATTCACCTTTTGATTGCCTCTGTTCTGAACTCAGTGGCCCAGTTTGGCCAAATCACACAGGCCTACACTGCTTTTCTCTGTGTACCTTAAACATAATTAAAGAATAATTGACTGCAAGTAGTCAGTGTCGAGTGTCCAGCTGTGTCTGTCCACGAGCTGTGGCAAAATCCCATGTCCTACACCGGGATTAACGCAAGCTTTAATTGTGCTGTGTGGGGAGCCTGGTTTAGAGTCAAAGCCACATGTTCTCTGGCATGTTCTGTGAACTGATCATGCAGATCAGTGGGCAAAACCCAATTAAAATAATACCACAACTCAGCAGTTACAGCAGCGTGCCCGTGACCTTCCATGGTGTTAGCAAGTACATTATGTTTTGCCAGTGCTGATACACTTGTTCCCAAAGAAATATTTCATTATCTAGATAGTTTGAAAAATGGTAATCGTCCTGCTTTACACAATGCTAGTTAGAGCTACTTTTTTCTCTATTTTTCTGGCTTTCACAAGGAAAAACAAACAAGCCAACTTCAAAATCACTAACTTCTTTTCTTTCCATCTAAAGAGCAGGAAAATTAACTTGGAAAACAGTCCAAAATTCCTAGTTGTATGTTTATTCCCATTTGGGGAGAACACAATAGGAATATATTGTGGAATTTCAGTAATTTGGATGATGAGTTCTCTCCAGAAAGCACAGGGAAGGTCATGAATATGGCTCCAAAATTGTCTAACCAGTACAGGCAGCAGGAAAGGGATGTTTCTTTCCCCCTGAGCCACTGCCTCACCATTATCCATCCCCTCTTGTTTGGATCTGTAATTCCCATCTGGAGCTTGGTGCCTGAAGCTGCACTGGCCATACAATCACCCTTTTAAAGCAACATCTTCTTTATCTCACTGTTGCATCCTCTTTTATTCTTTGTTTCATTCAGAAGACATCCTTTGAATGTTTACCAAGCACAGGGGATAGTTGATAAATAGGTAGATCAATTAGTCTGAAAAGGTCGTAAAATTCTGTTTCATTTCCCTTGAACAATTACAAATGATGAAAATTTATTTGAAGACAGAATTCTGCAACAGACTTTCATAATTAACAATCCAATGTAACAATAATTCCAATTCCCAAAGGTCCAGAAGATCAATTTTATAGTATTTTTCTCACTCGAGCATTATTTATTCATACAGTCATCTTAAAGAGGTTTTTTTTCTGCTCCGATAAAATGATTTGTCAAAGGCAAAGCATTTCCCAATGTTGTCCTTTTTTTTTAACACCAGCAAGGTGTTAAAAAACCAAGAGAATATATTTGAAGCCAATCACTAAGAGAGCCACAAGACTGCCTGAAATGCCGTGGAATTTTCTATTCCAGGCATATAATCAGAATTGCCTCTCCCGTATCTCAGGTTTGAGTCCTGATCTAGTGTCTACATTGCTTCATTTCCCTCCTCTCTCACCCCTAAAATAATTCCAAGCACCCCACAACACAACCTTATGCTTCAATAAAGATGGATATTTCAAGAATATTTAAATTGCCTGAGCTGATAATTTTTAGGAGATGGACTTTACACTCAGTTTCCAAAGGAAGAGAGATATCTTGTGAATGCTCCACTTTAGCTGCGGTCAAAAGGAATTACAGCATAATAACTGCAGTTGTGAGACCTTTCAGAGTTCATCAATAAATCTCTGATACTATATGAAGATATGGGGAAGTTTAATCAATAATTAATGTTAATCACATTCAGTCTTAATCAATGCCAGAACTACTACTCTTCACAAAGCCCAGACACAGCTCTGTGAGGTACAAAATCAAATTTAATTAAAGCTGTGCATGCAGAAGAGTTTTTAATGCTATCATAATTAGTTTGTTTAATACTGCAGTTTGCAAACTCCTCTGTACATTTTGCAGAGCACTTGAATATTAAATCCACTATTTGCACCTGCTGTAAGAGCCAGGTGGGCTGGTCATGTACAGCTCTCATATCTAATACTCCAGAGATGCAGAACTTCTCTCAACCTTCCAACCCCGTTGGAAAATTTGCCCAGAAATAAGTAGATAATGCCCAGAAATCCAAGCCTTCCTGAAGATCCAAATTGCCCGGGGAAGATGCATCAGAGTCACTCACCTGTCTCCTGTCAAAAGCTGCTTTTACACGTAGGTTATGACTTTCTCGGCCTCCCAGGATCATTGTGGAGAAGAGCAATTTCAGTCACTGCAAGTTATTAGGGAAAAAAAACGTTTCTTCTATAACTTGGGGATCAAAAAAGGGAAGTGGTGCCCATCGCTCCACCTGATCTCTTGAGAGGTGTGTTGATGAGGAGCCTTTCTATTTCCCTTCTCCCTGGAAAGGGGAGGCCACAGAGCAAAAAACCAAATATTTACCAACCCTCCAAAGAGTGTATTCAGTGCCAGAGCAGCTGAGTCAGGAAAGAGGGGTAAACATTCCCTGAACCCTGCTCTTTGGAGCCTCTTCTCTAACCATTCCAGCTCTGCCGGGAGGCGTCTATTTTCACACATCATAAATTAGGTAAATGTTAACCCATTCACACTGACCGCCGCCTACAGCGGTACATTTCACACCCCAGGCAAAGAAAAGGAAAAACCCTGCTTGTTCTGCCATTATTTCCCATTCACACTGGCAAATGTCGCCAGTCAAAGGACTGATGATAACGTGGTTTTGCTGAGAAACAAGACAGCTACGTGCTCTGATTTTTAGTTGATTAAGATCTAAGTTTTCCTTCTGATAACTATTTTTTTTTATTTATAAAAATAGAAATTCTGCCTTGCATTCAATCTTAGTGTTAATGTAGGAATTAATATTGCAACTCATACCAATATTTTTAGTTTCACCCATTTGGATAGCTGCCTCAAGCCGCCAGGTATAAAAGTAAGCAGGACCCTAGAGATTTGTGAGCTCAAGACCTTAAGAACTCAGCCATTCTCTAGCAGTCAGGTTTGACTAAAATCCAGCAGTAAAAAATCCTTTGGCATGAAATAAACAATCAGAAGACAAGAGCAGAAAATGGAAATTCCATGAGCAAGTGTGCCGCCACCACGGTGAGGAATACCATAGATTACCTGCCCCGATGGCTCTTATTGCTCCTTTTATATATATATATATATATATATATATATACTTATTTTTTAAATTAAGCACAGAGAGAAATTTGCTCTGTCTGTATTTTTCTGCCTTAAGCATTCCTGATTGCTGCAAGGTTGAGTCTTGTTAAAGAGCAGTCTTGCATCATTATATATTTCACTGACCATTTACTGTAATGCTGAATGACCGATCAATTGGCAGTTAAACTGCTCATTAAGAAAAAAGTACAAGTTTCTCTAAACTCAGCTACTCCATTTTTCTCCCAATCATTTCCTCGGTCTATTAATGGGCAGGTTTTTTCCTGCTGTTCAATAGTTCAAAGTTAGATTTACCTTATTCTGTGTAGTGTAAAGCACTTAGGCAGCTTTAAAGGGAAAGGACTTTTTGAGAAGCTTCTTTAGAGCCCAAATGACAGTAATAACATACATCTTAAATGCTAAATTTTCATGTTAAAGCATCAATTCAATAATCTGTGATCTGTGAAAAAGCAAAGTTATTTTTCTGTGATTTTATTTGTTACAATGAACCGACTGCAATTCTCAGGGACAAATTATGCAGGCTATAAAATCTAAATTTAAAAATTTGACACTAATGGAAACTCCAATACACAGACAGAAACCTACTTAGTCAGCAGCCACAAATCAGGACCAACATTTTCTTTCAATAACCTTTGCAACTTGTGTTGCAGGTTAAAAGGGCTTATTAATGAAACCAAAAGCAAATTCTTCCACAGGTGCAGCCCCTCAGTTTTTCACCCCCTCACTCCAGCCTGGCAAGGTGGGGTCTGTGCACAAGAACCCATCTGTGTCACTTCAGATGATCCCAAGTTATCTACATCATATGAACCTCTTCTTTTTTGTCTTCTTTACAAGACTGAGACTGTATATATATATATATATATATGTATGATTAAGTAACATGAGCAGATCTTCAGAACTGAGATATTAATGACTCATGAAACACAGGTGAGTGCTCATCTGCATAAAACCCATAAAACTCATGGTTAGATTGAGCACTGCCTCATTTATTACATCACCACATATCCCCTTTTTCCACATAGATGGGTCTGCCGCACTTGGGCTCCAAGCTGGAGGACCAGATGCCAAAAAAATAAAAGGCACCTGTTTTCTAAAGCTCAGGAGCAATTCACCCATCTTACAGCACTGTAACCAGTCAAAACTTTCTAAAGGCACCATTAAAAGCTACGTGCCTCCATTCAGAAGCCTCTGAAAGAGCAGAATTATCATCTCAAACACCTGCACGTGAAAATTAAATTAAAAATCCCCACATGCCTCCAAATCACTGACAAGCTGATCTCCACGGGGGATGGAAGCAGTGGGGGAACCAGTGAGGAAGGATGGATGAAGAGCAGGAAAAACTTGGAGAAGACATGCTGAAGAGCCCAGAGGAGCAGGGGGACCATGAGAAAATAGGAAATAGTTTTGGCCAACAGCCTGACCAGGAGCAGCCTGGAACAGCCAGAAGCACCGTTCTGGTCCAGGCCTTGCTGCCTGCAGGGATTCACAGAAATTCATCCCTCACTTCTCCTCCAGAGAGAAACTGAGCAGGAAACTGAAAATTTGTGAACCAGTTGTGCTAAAAAGAAAAAAAAAAAAAAAAAAAAGAAGAGGAAGCAATGCATCTCAACAGCTTTACTCTGACTAGCACCGTTTGCCAAGCAGCATTTTAGAAACAGGGTAAAGCACTTTTACTGTAATTTTTTCATCCAGTTTCAGTGCTCACAATAGAACTGCAACCTTCTGTATTTTGAGACAGTTTAGTTCCTTAATACTAATGGGAAATGCCTATCATGTGGATCTTTTAGTCAGATTAAAGGTGTGATTCTCCTGATCTGCTTTCTTCAATAAGCAGTCTTTTCTGTACGGTTTCTTTCTCATCTGTTTAAGCATATTTGCAAAATCTGGCAGTCTGGATCTCATCAGGTAGAGGGAAATATAAATGTGACAGGTTTGGAGCTGAAAGACCAAACAGTCTGTGTGACATCTGGGAAGGAGATTTTATATTTTGGAGGAAGGAAGCCACTCATAACCAAGCACAAAAATCAGAAGTTGTTATTTGGCAGCACTTGGAATTTTTTTTTAATCTTATTTGTAGTTTTGCACAGAATGCATCCAGAACATGCAGAAGAAATAGCAGTTTACCACAAAAAATCCAATTTATCACATTTGCCACCAATATGTATAAAGAGTGTAGAGAGAGGAACCATTTTCTTCCATTTTTGCTTTGAAACTCTGCCACCTGTGGAAAAGCTGCAATAGAATAATCTGCATGGTCAGAATAGACCACGTACCTCCAATGCCAGTTTAATGCAGCTTCTGAGAATTTTGTAATAGTAAAAGGAAGATTTGTTTGGGTTCTTTGCATTTTTAAAAAGCAAGTTCTTGAGTTTGCAGTTTTGTAAGTCAATCATAACTTCAATCCTATTACCATTTTTTATTTTTGGCTTGACTGGGTTTGAAAAAATTTCATCAAATCTCTTTAAGAACACTACTGATAACCTGTTCAAGTTTATATTAGTATTTGTTGCCATTTAGTGGTAATGATGAAGTCAAAATATCTGTGTTTAGGAAGACAAGGTAGGATATGATAAGGAAACCCAGTACTGCTGTTATAACCATGAAAAATATCAAGTCCCTATCGAGAAGAAAAACCTGAATTCTTTCACTTAATCTCACAGGAGCTAAAACTGCAACATTTATGTTTGATTTAGAGATGAAAATAGGCAATAGAGAGATAACATGGAGCCATCTGTCCTGATGCACCAAGTGTTCTGATGGGGAAGTCACTGGACTTTCAGTTTATGAGCAGGTTTTATACCCACTGCCAAAGCAGACAGGACTGCAAATGAAACAAATCATCTGTGATTTAAATATCACCAATAAACAGCCCCAGACTTCTAATACAGAGCCTGTGTTAGAATCCCTCACCTGTTTTGCTTTTGTGAGCTGCATTACTTCAGTTGGTTCTTGGAATGAGGACATGCTCAGCCTCAGACCTTTACACACTCTTATTTCACTGCTGTATGTAGGACAATCAAAGTAAAACATGCAAATAGCAGAGGGAAGCAGTGACCATCTGGAAAGACATTTAATATGTTTATATATCCAAGCAGCTCTTCACAACAGTAGCATGAGCAGATTTTTGCCCTTTACTGATTTTTTTTGCTCTTCCCTCATTTTGAATAAAAAGGGCTTTGTTTTACACAGAAAACTCCAATTTGGATCCCCCCTAATTCATAGAGTTCTGCATGATTCCCAAACACAGGGACTGAAATAGCACTCCATGACTTAGTAATAAAGATAAAACAACCACCATAAACTTTATTGAGATCTGGAAACACAACCTCAGAGTCACTCTAATAAAGGCAGCGTGAGGCACAGGCAGCACTGAGTGATTCTGCTCTAAAACTTTCTAAAAAAATCCAGCAAGGTTTCTAAAAAGCCACACAGTTTTCAGATTCAACTCTATTTTAAAATGAGAACAAAATATGTACTTAGATAAGTCACCTCTCTCTCTCTCTAACTAGGTATATATTAATAAGCCTTTATTTCTAGAGCATATAAAGTTATAACATAAAACAAATAAATGCCAAGAGGTGGATTTTACTTGAATGCGAGGCCTAAAAGCTATCACTGCCTCTTTAACTTTTAAGTATAAGTCTTTCTCACAATAAAATAGTCAACTACCTCCGCACTGAACTATAAAGAACAGATTTAGTGGATACATTATTAGCACTCTACTCTGTTCCTAGACCTCTGCAGCAGAAAGCCAAATTAAATGCTGGCCTAAGCAAGATCAATTCGGTTGCAGTCAGCAGAGATGCATCAGCCTACCTGTGATCACAACACCGTTTGCAAATGAAGGACTGCCAACAGTAGAGAAATCGTGATGAACAGTACCTGAAAGTGTTGTTTCCTTTACATACACATGGCTTTTGAATTAAGTCCAAAAGTAATGATTTTCTCACCTAATTGAAAACAATGGCTTTTAGGGGCTCTGTATATTAACTCTGGAGAGGGAATTCTGACAGCATCCGTAGCAGTGAACAGTAAGGAGGAATTAAAACACACTCTTCTGTTCCAGCCATTTTCACATGGCTGCAGCAACACTTTGCAACACAGAAGGAAATAGTTTGACAGAGATATTAGAGTGGCCTAAAAAGTGATGGTTTTAAGGGAGAAGCAGCTATGTGGGATTCCATAAATCAGGAACTGCAATGATCCTCTTGAATGTAGTGAGACAAATGAAGGTCAATGAGTACATGAATAAATTGGAGTGAAATGCAAGCTCCTCGGGCTGTGTTGTTCTGGAGCAGCATTCCAGCATTCTGAAGCAGCAGAGTCAACATACAGATCCTGACTGCTTTTGAGATGTAGCTTGATCAATTTATTTTACAATCCCTTTCCTATGCCTGACTGCACCAGTAGGAAACTGGAATCAGTCATGCAGGATGTTCCTTCCACCACTCTCCCTTGCTAAGAGACATAAAGAATATCTTAAATGCTTGTATTGTTTAATTTTAAAAAATCAGTGGAGTGACTTTTCTAGTTAGCTGGAGCTCTTGTGCTGGTACAGAGGGAAGCAGGCTCTGCCAAGGTAAGGATATAATTTGCAGTGACTGCAATTTGAGTGCACCTGGATGGAGATGCCCAAGGAACGCTGTGATGAACTGACAAGATCATCACAAAATGCACAGGAAGTAAATAGCTGCTCCCAGCTGTGCACAGGCTTTTTAAACAATAATGTTTTGGCATGATCCTGCAGAGATTAACATCGATACATAAATATGGAAAGGCACTTTCTACGGTGGCATGGCTCTTTTTCCTCAGTGCAGATTAAACAATTTAGCAAAACCATTAAAACCCATTCTAATTTGGGATCTCTCCATGCATGTGTGAGTAGGCACAGGCAGACTTGTGTTCAGACCCCCTAAATGTAATATCTGAACTCTGATCTGAGGCTGTTTATATCGTGATTGTCAAATTAAGGGCTCAGTTTTGCCTCTGCATCATTCAGCTGGATAAATATCCCACTCCTAGTTCACAGTTCACAGGGTGGTGATGCACAGTTAAGTCTGGGAAAGGAAATAAAGCTACACCTTAAATTTAATTTTCTGTAAACATAGAGTTGTATTTTCACTCACACCTATTTGATTTATCACTTTTCAATAAAAAAATGGAGTTAAGTGCCCTTGTGTTTGAAAATGGCTCTCAATGTGCACAAAATGATGCCTGTTGCTAATGTAAGAAATCGTTTCTCCACTGACATGTTAAATCTTCCACATCTGTTATCAATGCCCAGGGTGGGCTCTTCCATTTATGGTAACTTGGAATAAACGTAAAGGTGCTTAAGTATGAAAGAGTAAAATGCAGAAAATTGGTACTTATATTTGTTAGAAAATTACAAAAAAAAGAAAGATGTTTGTGATCATCATTGTTACTTTATTACCAAGAATAAAAAGTTCCTACATTTTATTTTCTTCTGTCATTTTTTCGGTTGGTTAGTTAGTTTTCTGTATTTTTGGTTCTGTATTTTTTTTGTTTGTTTGTTTGTTGCTGTTGTTTTTAACTGTTTGTTTTGAAGACATTTTCTACTTTAAACAAAGTTGACAGTAATCACTATATGTAATAAGGGTGTGCTGGGAGTAACTGGAAGGCCAGCTATGAACTATGGAGAGATACTAAAAGTTCATTTTATCATAAGGTACAAATTCTGTCACTATAAATCCAACAATGTAAAAATTCAGACGTTTCTAATAAGTTTTGACTTGTCCAGAACTTTAACTCATAGCTATTACTTTTAGGTTATATATTTTTAAGTCTTTTAAATTAACAAAAAAAGGAAGGATCTGGTCTTCCCTGCTGTAATTTAATACAGACCTCTTCTAAAATGCTGTATCTTTAGGCTGGATTATACCAGCATCTAACTTGGATCTTAACAAATACAGTTTTAATTAATCACACTCTTTTTTTCTCGTGAATTTCAATGGTTTGTCTAAAACACCGTAATCCAGAAATACTTCCATGTCATATCAGAAAGCTAATAATCTTGCTAACCACTCTTTTGCTGACAGAGCACACTGTCCTCATTTGCAGAATGTGACGAATTTAGAATTTGAAAGGAAACAAAACGCCTTTAACAAGGTGTAAAGCACAATTTCCGAAAAAAGCTTCATCACCTCGCTGAATTCATACAGTAGCCTTCTTTCCTCTAAAACCAGTCTGATGAAATACAGCTGGAGATAGCACTAAACAGTTCCATTAATTAATTGGCAACCTGCTGACACTAATTAAGCTATGAAAATTCAACTCTCTCACACCAGATTTTGAACATTAGTCGGTTACATTTGTTGGGAAGTTTGCCTCGTGTCTCTAACACAACCAGAAAGGAGGAAATGAACTTTGTGGTTAACATGTGTGGGAACAAAGTGACCTATTATTGGAAAAATGAGATATTAAACCTTGCACTGATGCAGGGAAGCTGTGCTGAAGAAGCCCTTTCTGATAGATTCCCTCAGAGGAGGATTTACGGCCATCCCAACTGCAGCCATCTTCTCACTGCACAGGAAAGTATCCCAAAACAGCAGCGGCACAGGGCAGGGTAATTAATTTATTTAATCCTCTGCCACCCTCTGTAAGGTGCCTCAAATCTTCACTTCAGCCACCCACCAGTCAAGATTTCCTGCAGTAACTGGGAGAAAACATCCGAACTCTTTTACCCACTTCTTTCTAAAGCTCTCGTAAAGCATCCAACAAGACCTCACTTAACATTTTAACAGTTAATTACACAGTAACAAGGAAGATTTATTATTTAATGTCTCAAGGCCTACTGGCAATGAGAGGCTCTGCTATAATCTGAGTGGACACTAATGAACACCATCTGGTGCTCCTTCCCTTTCCAAAATCCCAGACCCATCTCGTGAGGAAGGTTTCGATGCTGTGTTGGAAATGTGCTCACCCTGATCTGTATCCACATTATTTACTAACAATCTAAACAAAAAGAGGAACATAGTGCAGAATAAAAATATTGTCTACTTTTCTTGCAATCCTAACTGCTTCAGGGACCATAAGATTCAACAAGCAACTAATTTTTTTAAAAATAAAAGAAAGAAGTTATCATGGAAAAGTAGCACATAACTTTCCTGCTTTTTCTTTTTTCAGTTTTCTGTTTCACATGAGACTTACCAGTTAAATCACTTAGCCTTCATATAATACAGTACAGCACAATTTTCCCACCTCACCATATTTTCAGAAATCTAATTAATTGGAAGGTGTTAATTAATTTTGAATCTACAGGAAAGCAGTTTTCTGAAACAATTTTATAAGAATTGATTTATATAAAGGGTCTGTAACCTAATAAGCTTTCAGTTCTGAAATTCTCAGTTCGCACCTGGCAAATCAGCCAGGAATGTGACAAACTTATGGTGATGAATGGCTCATTTATCAAATGCAAAAATCTTAAAAAATTAAAATAATGAAAAAAAAAGAAGTCTGCATATATACAGGTCACATCCTCCCCTGTAAACACACCCCCCTCATTCTAAGACATGAGCTTTGTGTTAAGGCTGTAGCTCAGTGTAAAGTCAAATAAAATTCCCCCTTTCTGTGCAGGTTAAGCTGACTCGCTATGAGCCCCAAGGGTGGCAAGATCTGAAGAAATGCATCTGACCCTTCCCTTAAATCCTTCTTGCTGTGGTTGAGCAAATGGGGAAAAGGTGATGCTTAAAAGTTTCTTGTACTGTTGCCAACTAGGAATAATCAGTCACTGAAAAATAATGAGGGCCTCTTTGCCTCAGTCACTGTGATAAAAATCAGTGAGACGAGGACATGATCAGCACCACCAGAATCAGTCTCTTTACAATGTGCTGATTGAAATACACAAAATAGAATAAAAAATAAAGAATTTAATAAAGAATATTTGCTTTTCATTTAGGGTGGAGAAGAACCATACTGAGCAGTGTAACATTCCTACTTCTAAACTTTATTATACTCTCATTTACTACAGCCATAACTGTAATATTTTATCATAAGATTAGAGTGCAATTGACAACACGCTGGATAATGCATTTGATTAATAGATGATCTAAAGTACAATGTTGGCTTGTATCCCACAGTGCTCACAGGGATTCCATTTCTCAGCCTACCTCATGTTATCCAACTTTGGGAACACCTTCAAAATGCTGTGAAGTCAAACTGGCAGCAAGGCCACCATGGGGTGAGATAACACTGAGATTATCACGTGCACCAGAATCTGCTTGGAGGCTTTACTTGGGCACAAAGCAAGGTCAGACAAGAGCAAATGGGATAAGGCCATTTTAGAGACTGAGCTTCGCATTTAGACATTTGATTATTTTGCAAGCGGGATTCACAAATTAATTCCAGAACTAAGTCTTTTATGAACGTTTATTTATATAATGATAGTAAAAAAATTGGGTGATTAAGGGTGAATGACTTTTGTTCAAGGGGATACTGTCACATGAGGGCTGGACGAGGAGTTGTTTAATGCAGTGAAGGATCGTGTCTCATAGTCAGAATAGCTCTCATAATGTCATCTTCTGGGTGATTGGCAGTTTCTAACTCTATAACTTTTCACAAAACTACCAAAAAAAAAAAAAAAAATAGGGAAAGGAAGAGAGGCAAAAAGTGAAAGCAGTATCTTATTTTAATAGCACTTTTTTTACTCTATTGTAATTAAAAATACTTGGATATTACAAAGAAGTAAATACTAATAGTCAAAAGTAGTCCCCTCTTCTATTGGGGACTGAATCCTTCAATTTTCCTGGAGACAACAACGTGAAAACTGAGACAATGAAGGTTGTATTGATAATAGGAAGGAAAAAAGTTCAAGCCATGCCTGGAGCATAAAATGGAGAGCACAAGTCGAAGGAAAAAATATGAAAGATGCATGACTATTACATTCACATGTATTACTGTTAAGTGCATTCATTAAATGATCATAAAGAATATATGACATTAAAATGAAAGCGAAGATCACAGTCCCTAATAGAACTTGATAATTTCAGAGTGTGAAAAGCAGCAGACCATGACAACAATTTAAACTAAGAACACTAAATCTCACATTCCAGCTTTCACTGCAAGCAAAGGGAACAAAAAAAATACCCGGAGTAAATGATAGAAGTGACAAAAGAAAACGTGACATCGAATTTTAGGCTACGCTGGCATAACACACAATGAAGCAATCATTTCTTTTGAAACCATTACAGAATTATCTGATCATTAACCATGTAGGGAAATGCTTTGGTTCTGAATGTACACACGCTGCAAATCTCCTGAAAACACATGTCCTGATAAATGAGTCGTTGTGATTGTGACCAGGACATTTGCTGTTTGAAGCCCTTTATATTCCGTTGTGGTTTATATCATCTGCATTATTTCACATAACGGGTTATAACAGATCGTTTGGCCGAGGTTTTGACACCTCTGCATGAGGCTATGTTTAACACCTCATCAGTTGGTATACATATGCTAATTGTTGCTGTTTAGCACCTGTTTTCTCCTTTCCTGCTGTTCAGGCACAACACTCAACTACCACAACTCTGCCTTTGCAGTGTTTGCAGAGCATTTCACCATCTTGCAGAGTAAATCAGATCTTTTGAAAATGTAGCAGAGAAAATTCTGCCCCCATTTCGAGTAGTAAAATGGTTGAAGTGTAACCTCTCGTCATTAATTACTTTTTTCCCACTAGTTTTATTAATATATTAAAAAAGAGCAAATCAGCTATGGAGAATGGGAAGGGACTGACTTGATGCAGGAGCCTCTCCTCATCAGTTTTGGAACTTCTTTGTGGCCGTTGTCACCAATTTCCACACCATGAACACACTGGTGCTCTGACCACCCCACCACGCTTGTTACCTGACCGTGCTTGGACAATAATTCTCAGATTAACCACAACCCACTGATTTCCATGAGTTCGCAATCAAGGAATTCAGCCATTTGCACTCTGTGCCACTGGAATGGAAATTGTTGATGAAGCCGACAGGGACTGCTCAAATGGCAGTTCCACATCTCTGTCTTGATTTCTCAAGGTCTTAAAACTCACTCTCTCTCATCATTTCACTGCTGTGATGAGTTTTCTTCTTGGAAAGTAAATGAAGGATGTGAGCAAACGGCGAGAACACGTTAGAATTTATGACAAGAATTTATGCAGGGCTTTTGATCAGAGAATTTTAAGGATAAATTAGAAGACAAGCACAGAACTTCAGTGTTCCTGAACTTCAAAACCAGTGGAAGGCCTGCCAAATGTGAGTGAAAAGGAAATAAGGAACAGAAAATGATTGCTAGAATGAACTACTACAATCATCACCCAAGCAACACTAAATGACTTTAATATGAGTAATCCTCTTGAAGGTTCCCGTGATATACACTTGAATACCAGCACTGAAATATTAGTCAGTACTAAAGGAATACACAAGCCTTTTGTGACAGCAATCAGCAGAAATGTACATAATGACCATCCTTAATTTAAAACTCAGATATGTCCTCAATTTTAACAGGTAATTATCAATTGTGGAAGTGGAACCTCACATACTGCAAAGTCTTGCCCTCATAGAATCACACTCTGGGCTCTTGAGCGATGTTTCCATTGCTATATTTGTTAATTAGGACAGCAGCACGGCTGCTGCAGATATTAGGATATTTTAAAGCTCGGAGCAAAAGGAGAGCAACATCAGTGCTTCAGGCTCTGATGTTTGAGCTTTCAAGATAACCTGAAACATAATTTGGCTTCATGTTGTAAGCAGGTCTGGAGCCAAATTCAGCACTCCCAGCTGAGCTAGTCTAGATATCACATGTAGCTGTGGCAGAGAAATGTATAAAAGAGCAGAAATTTGACCAATTTAATTTGAAGAACAGAAAACATTGTATAAAGCTTTCCAGCTCCTTGACATTGAAAATAATGGTGTCTGACAGTTCTAGGGTTAAGTAGCCACTCATTCAGCACAGCATCGTTTATCTGCCAACAGTATGTGTCTCTTGTTGTTACTTCAAAGAAAAAATTCAATAAAAATTTAAATAAAAACAGATCTGTCAGTATAAAGCTTTAATATTTTACACCAAACTCAATCTCTTTCCTTTGTAAAGTGCTTTCATACTTCCTGAACTCGTCCTGCAGTACACAATTCTCATTTTTTTAAAAGAAAGAAACCATGAATCACCTTTAAACATCTACACTTTCCTGAAACATTAACATTTATTTTTAATAGGCATCACTCTGAAAAGGCTTCACTAAGTACTGTAGAATGCTAAAGAATTCTGTAGATTGAGAGAACTAAGGATATATATTGAGCATCATTGCATACAAACTGGTTACTTCGTTAAGAATTCATGATTTAGAATATAACAGCAATTATTTAATGCAATTAATTCCAAATGCTCTCTCCTAAAGTACATTTGTTGTTACTGACTGCATATACTATGCTATAAATATACCCTGAAATAAGTGAAACAAAGGATTCAGTTATTCAAGGCCATGTCCTCTCTATGTATTTCTGCCCAATTTTTCCTTTGCCTCCCACATATTTTATGAAACTGACAATTAAATGCTGCACAATCACTGCTTATGTCAGACTTTTTGTTTTAAAGTTGCTAGATTTGAGAAATCAGAGACATTTTATGAGAGATAATTAATGTCTCTCTTCTGTAAGTGCACTTGGCAAGGTATAATCTCTCCATTTTAAGCTGTCTCCCACATATATTTTAATAATAAAATCATTATTCTATTTAGAAACTTCTCATATTATTTAGCAATTCAGCTGTGGACTGTAACTACTTTGAGAAGAAAAAACGTGACTTATCGGCCCCATGTAACAGATTCAGATTATAACAGCCTCAATAAAAACATTTTTTAAACTTTGATTGCACACCCTAAAAGCAAAATTAACAATCTGCCAAAGCCAATATGTTCAAATAAAGAAAAGTTATAAAATATGACCATAATTTTATACATACTCAGTTCTATTTGATTTTAAAAGTTTCTTCCAGCATCTATTTTCTATCCCAGTCACGAGTTTATAACCATGCTACAAATTACAGCAATAAAATTTTGTGAAGAAGATTACAATAAAATTGTCATTTCATGTCAACTTTACTGGGAAAAATATATGCATTAACATGATAACAGGAATAATCTATTACCTTATTTAAGTATCTTCATTATTTGAAATGATAGTTG
Organism: Corvus kubaryi; assembly: GCF_017639235.1. Taxonomy (NCBI): domain Eukaryota; kingdom Metazoa; phylum Chordata; class Aves; order Passeriformes; family Corvidae; genus Corvus; species Corvus kubaryi. Next base: position 5,323,113 of record NW_024581101.1, read on the forward strand.
CTCCACACTATTTGCCAAAATACGTTAAGTGGTTTTGAAAGTCATAAATCTCTGCCACTCTCTTCCTTATACAAGTGTTAACTATAAAGTTCTGTCATAAATTATGAAACAAAAGGGTTTAAGCCAACCCAATAATATGAAATCTGTTCTTTCAATAATAAAATCTGCGCAGCTGGGAGCTGCTCATTATTTATTTAGCTTCTGCAAACCAACACCTCTATTTGTTTCCTTGTAACTTCACTGTTTTCCTTGCTTTCCTAGGGAAAAAAAACCCCACAACCCACAAAAACCAAGACAAAGTGGAGCTGTATCTCCTCACTGCAGTGTGTTGCACCATTCCCTGGGCCAATCTGCCTCTGTCACCCCATTTTGTCACCAGTTATCAGCTCAGGTGATCAATAACAGTCCAATGAAGACGTGTTCCTGCCACCACCACCATCAAAAATAATCTATCTGAAATCTCCAAATAACCTAAATGTGATCTCAGATACCCATATGGCAATCCTGTGAATTACTTAAGAGTTTTTATTCGTTAATTTATTACTTTTCTGAAAACTGGTCACATGTCTCTGCCTAAGAGGAAAAACAAAAACCACACCCAAAGTAAGCCACAGTGGAACAGAATCCCCACAAACAGTAGAAACGTGATCAAGTGCTGGTCAAAGCCACTCTTTCTGAAATTACTTCAGAAATACATCCACGCTGCATCCTGCGCATCCAAATTGCCACACAGCCCTTCCATTGTGTTCTGGAACATGTGTGGGTTCAGCTGCGGGCTCCTCCTTACTGCCCTCTGAGAGCAGGCTACCTTCTGAAAAGCAAAAGCAGGAAGGCAAAGAAGATGTAAAATAAATAACTAAATCTGTTTAAAAACCATTAAATGTACTGCAGTATTTGTAGCTGGTGGTACACAAGCTTTCAGTGGTGGAACACCAATGAACCACTGTACTAGAACACGGAGGAGGTGACACAAAAAGGCAAAACCTGTGGATTTAGAGAAGGGGTAAGGAGCACCCTGTGCTTTTCAGGAGGCTGCTCTCACCCTCCCAGCCTGGCTCAGCTGCTGCTCTCTCTGCAGCTCATTCTAAGCAGGATGGCTCAGACACAACCAAATGTCATAGGTTAGCAAGCATAGGCCCGGAAGGGATGTCCTTGCGGAAGGGTGCTGACAGCTTCCTCTGGGACCTGATAGAACCTATCAGCTGGCCAGTTTGAATATGGACAATTCTCTAAGCCACTTAAAGTTGTGATCACCTCTGTGATCCACATTTAAGAATAGGCAAACTCCCCCTCCAAAAGCTCTCTCTCGTTTCCGGCGCTGGGACAGGTGGCTGCGGGCCCCGTGTGGGGGTCAGCGGGCCCGGCCAGGCCCTGCTTGGGCCAGGCCGGGCCGGGCCACGGCCATCCTGGGTCGATGGACCTGTTCCAGCCATGGAACCCCCCCCCACTGCCTTGCCGTGGGCAGCCGGAGCGGCTCGGCTCTCCCCCCTCTCCACTGCGATAAGAAAAATTCAACATTCCAGCTGCAAAGCTGCAAGGCCGAGGTGAGATTAACTGTTTTATTGCTGTGAAGAGCTGAAAACCTGAGGGAAGAGAGAGAGGAGATGCTTAAAGCTGAAATTCTGTTGTGAAGCTATGATAGGGCAGAGTATCCCGTTGTAATTCCATGAAGATATGGGGGGTGGAGTGTTCAACTCGTGAGCAAAAGCACCTGCGCTGAGATAGGCAGATGCTGACGCAGCTGTAATTTCATGAGAAGTTTGGACAGGGAGAGATGGACCAGATGAGGACTTTTGCTCCAAACGGGAAAGGAGAAAACTTCAGTCCCTAGAGATGAACCAGATGAGGACTTTTGCTCCAAATGGGAAAGGAGAAAACCTCAGTTCCTAGAGATGCTCCCAGAGATAGTCCTAACAATGAAGGTGAGGAAGACCCTTTGCTCCCAGGAAAGGAGAAGGGCCTCTGTTTTTGTTTCTGAACAGCTCAACCTTAAAATTGTACCCCAAAAAACTTCAAGAGTGGACCCTCGAACGCGGGAACACCAATTGCTATCTGTGTGTGACCTTGAACAAGCTGCAAGTCGGGGGAAGGGACTCACACGCAGGCAGAGAGACTCCTCTTCCTAAATGGACTGAACAATATTTGGAAGTGGGCGGCTGTCTCGTTGTGATAATGTGTTCATAACATGAGCAAGAAGAGACTTCTCTTTCTAAATGGACTGAACAAGGTTATTATGGAAGTGGTAAACAGACTGAACATCTTAAGGGTTGTCTTTTCACATTGGCAGTGGGAGAAGGGAGGAAGGTGGGGGGAGGAGGAGAGTTCTGAAGGTGGTATAATTTTTTTTCTTTCCTCTTTTAGGTCTGTTAATAAACTTCTTTATATTCTTTCAAGTTTGGTGCCTGCTTTGCATTTCTCCTAATTCTTATCTCACAGAAGATAAACAGTAATGAGTATTTTGGACCAAACCACTACACCAATCCTGGAGAAGAAAGAGTCGCATCCTGCAGAAGTGAAGGGCTGGGATTGGAGCAGTCAGCACAGCTGGGCTGGCTTTGAGGCTCACTTGTCAGAGCAGAACAGGATCAGAACAGAACAGTGTCTAAAACAGAACAGAGCTTAAAAAATTTGAGTCCCCTTAGGAAAGTGCACTAATGAGGCAGTCTATCTGTAAGATCTAATTCCAAGCAATAGGCACACTGGAGAGCTCTGCTCACACCCACAAGTCAAAGGACAGGAATAATCTCCTTCTCAAAAAGCCAGCAGAATTTCTGTAATGAAAGTGGGGAAAATGAAGCAGCACAAACTAAGCTCAGCTTTGCAAGTCCAGGATGGAATACAGGACCCTACTTCCATTGGTATTTGTCAGCAGTTAGCACACATCCTGCATTTACTAGTGACACAACCTGTTTTGCTCCTCTGAAAAGAATAATCTTGACTTCCTGTTGGAGCATGAGTTTGCAAAGAGCCAAGGAGATAGCTGGGAGGCTGCAAAATACTTACCTGAACCAAAGAGCTGATGAAAATAATGCCCAGGACTCAAAAGTGCAGGAAAAGCCAGCTGCACTCCAGATGTGGGAGGTGTGAGTTAAAGGGGACTCCTTGACTTAACCTTGATTAGATAATTGTGAAAATAATGGTAGGAAAGGTCACCTGCTTGCTTCTGTCCACACAGCAGTGCTGAGGTTTCCAAAGAGATAAGGTGACATCCACGTGAAATCATTTTGGACAGCAAGAGATTCAGAGAAACGGCTCCTCCCAGCAGGGCCTGGAGAGGAGACCTCTGGGTGTGGCTCTTGGGGTGTGCTGGTGCTGGGCTGGCAGCTGGACAAGATGGTCTTGAAGGCCTCTGCCAACACTGATGACTCTGTAGCTTCACCTGCAGAGGACAGGAGTTCAGATACTCCTCTGCACATCTTTAAACCTCCTCCTAGCTGCCTTTCAGATGGCAGAGATCAACAACCCCCGACTGTGGGACCTGTGCTGAATGCATCCATTTTAAGAGAATAGCATAAAAAACTTATTTTAGCAAATCTGGAACAAAGTATATAAAAATTCTTGGCACTTCAAGCGAAGAAAATTTCTTCCCTCTTCCTGATTTACATCTGACAATAATGCCATAATGCATACAATACACAAAATACTCTTTTATGCTCTAGAAATACTACACAAATAAAGTTTGAAATCTTCCTGTGGAACTGAAAATGTGCAATCAATGAAAGCCCAACAGTTAATCAATGGTAGTTTCATCAGTGATTACTTTATGTAAGGGCAGCCTTCCTCAAGTCCTTGATTTAAAAACTAGAAGTTAATTCAAAGCAACACGAGGCAGCCAGAAAAGCAGTCTGCCACCTCAAAAGTCACATATTTGAAAGTCATTTTACATCCAAAAGAAAGCCTACTGCTAATAATCACCACAAAAGTAGCAGAGGATTTCATAATATACCCAAAAATTAATGTAATCAAAAAAATGTGTTTTCCAGGGGACAAAAAAGAACAACCTTTTAATATTTGTAGAAGTCTGGTAAAATAGCAATTGGTACAGTGAAGCTTGCAACTAGCAAGAAAACAATGAGTGCCTTTCTGACTCTTCCCATTACCTGTTATGACATTCATAAAGTCCCAGTATTTCAGACAAGTTCAAATGAAGACATAATTCTCTCCGAAATTCAGAGGCATTATCAGATAAACAGAGTTAATCAACACTCAAAATCGTTGAATGCTGTGGATTTTAATTCCAACAGCAGCCTTCATACCTGCACCTAACAGTGCAATATTAGCAGGTTTTTTGCAGTTCAGTGAAAGCGAAGGTCAATGTGTAACCCATTCGCTGTTAAAACAGAAACTTCAAAAAACACCCACATCAGAGCAGAGAAAATCTGGAAGCAGCAGTAGGACGAGCCTGCTTGGCTCAAAGAAACCTGTGCCAAAAAGGAGAAGAACACAACCCCAAAGTGATGGACAGACTGGGAGTAAGCACTGGTGCAGCTCCAGCTGCCTCTGTCTCCAAGGCTTCTCCAGTGTTCACTGATTAACTGAGTCAGGATATTACAGAGAGTTTACAGAGCACGCACAGGGAGAGCTCAGCTCTGCAGCCAAACAGCAAAGTTAAATATCTGCAGCTCTCTCGCTGGCTTTCGATCCTGCTCGGTTTCTCAATATCCCTTTCTGTTGCCTTTTCTACTTTTTGTCGCTCTTCTGCTGTAGCACAGAGGGTAACCTTTGGCTAAAATTGAAGAAGGAAAGATTAATTTTGCTTTAACAAAGAAAGGTTAAATGTACAGAACATGTACCTTGAAGCCCATCCACTCCAAAGGAAGTTCTTCTTGACCTATTATACGTATGTCCAAAACAGTTCCTGTCCTAAATGCAAAGGCACCTGTTAGCAGATAAATAATAAAAATGCTCCATTTTTTCCCTAATTCTCAGATTCTTTATATCATTCTAAGTCAAGACTAGAGAAAAAAAAAATTCCTGAACACCTGATACTTTCCTTTAGCAGGATCAACACTACTGTGAAAGCAAAATTGTGTAAGTCAGTCTTATTCAGAGAAATAGGTTCTATAGTGAAAAAATTCATTTTACTGTAGCAGGCAAAATGTAATATTAGGAACACTTTATTTCTGGTGGAACTAGGTCATAGCTGCACATTTACAGGCATAAGAACAGAAGCTTTAATAAACAGGATTAGTCCTATCAACATTGAAAAGAATATGACTAATTACATCTAAGGAAATTAGAACTATACAGAATCTTTAAATGAAACTGGTGATCAGAATTTATTCCATTTTTTGTTTTCTTCATTCTGCAATATGTTTTATCCCCCTGGAATGAAGTACTGGTGCACACTTGGTAGGTGTGCTCAACAGCACTCAAACAGAAAATTGTATTTGTTCTTGGATTTGCTAAAAGGAAGAAAAAAGGAAGTCACAGGTGAGGGAAACACACTTTGCTCTGTGCCCTTCTTGAGACTTCCCTCAGGCTGGACTACGTGTACCTTTTGGTCACAGCTGAAGATAACCAACAGCATTGCTTTCATAGACATTGAAAAAAGAATAAATTAAAGCTGTTAACAAGATCAGCAAGGCAGTTTGACTGCCAGTGCACTCTAGGTGCTGCTTCAGAGTGGTATTAAACCCTCCAACCCACTGCTCTGCCAAACACCTTCACCTTGAGGGTCACCTGGCAACCAGCAGCCCTCACCTGGGACTACTCCTCCTTTCTGTCTCTTATGGGTATGATTTAACCCTCTGCTTGCAAGAGTTCCCCCTTCCCTCCCCAAATATAGCCTGGACAAAATTTAATGATAACTTTTCAAAAATTCTCTTCCCCTGGCATTTGTCTTTTATTTGCTCACTTCTGAATAGATTTTTCTTTCTATCTTTTTTGTTTTGTTTTGTTTTTTTTTTAGTGGTGTCATGACTGATTTCTTTCTTTATCTGTGAAATTAGAAAATAAGAAAAAATTGTTAAAAAATCATGCACAACCTGCAATTTTCCAATAAGAAGCAGCAACTCCTCCTATCTGCCACTGGAAATAGCTACTCAACATTATTAAGTACCTCTAGTTCCCCACAGCTAGACAAATCCCAAAGTACCTCCTTTACTGCATTTCTTTATTGATGAGGTTTGTCATTTTATGGGATGTGGTACAATAGAAAGCAATTAAGTCACTGATGCACACAAATGTTACCTTTTTGCAACGCGTCAGCAGCAATAATCTTCTTTCAAATATGCTGAGAAGCAGCTATAAACCTTCTCCTGCCAGAGGCAAGCTCTGGTGAGTCTCGTTGTGCTGAAAGTTCCTCACAGAGGGTGTTGCTTAAAGTCTGCATTCATCAAAAATAGCGATAATTAAGGTGCACAAGTAGCTCCACTTTGGCATGGCTCAAAGAAAATAGCCTCTGAATCATCTCTCAGCTTTCCAAAACAGTTTATTTGATCTCTTTAGTGGCTCTGTGTGAGAAGCTTGAGGAAGGCATGAAGGCCGGGTACTATTTTCATGCCTTATTCATCTCAGGAAAGGGGTGATTAGCTGGGTCACAGGAATCAAGGAACCCCAGGATTTTAACATTCCATCCGCTAGCAGAACGCCTCTGAATTGAACATTTTCAGACCCCTGATTTCAGTCAGGATTAAAACCTTTTTCCCTTAACCTTGCTGAAAGTATCACTTTTGACTTCACCAGGAGCAGAAAGAAATGAAAGTCTGATCCTCTCCTCAACCTTTACAAGTCAGCTAAATAAAAGGTATTACAGCATGCAATTGCTTGAAGCAGTAATATTCATTGAAATGAAGAATTTTTTCCCCCAAGAACGAGAAAACACTTGATATTTGCTGAAGGAAATGGAAATATTTCATGGAGCAATTTATAGAAGCGGCATTTTCACTGGAAACAGTCTGAACCAAATCATTCAATCACAATTTATATCTAGAAGTGGAATGTTGGACAGATTAAAAAAAAAGGGACCTCATGCACAAAACTTGTTTCTGAATAAGCTGAGGCTGTAAACTACGGCCGTCATTCATGGAGAAACAACTCCCAGGGCCCGTAATTCCAGCAGTGACAGCCTGGCCTGGGGGACTGCAGGCATCGGGCAGGAAGCACAAGCTACTCCGCAATAATTTTGATTCCAGTCACAGTTTATGGCCCTGTGGAAATCACTTCATTTTTCTATCTCAGGTTTTTTTCATTTCTATGAGGAGGAGGATGTGCATTTTCCTACAAACCTCTTTCAGAGGGGAGGTGGGCAATTACAACTTGCAAAGCTTTTCGAGGTAACAAATCTCTTTGGATCAAGCTGTGTGTTTTAAGAAGCCTGCCATTTCCATAAATCTGCCTCCAAACAGCTCATGGCACCAGAAAAACTAACCTGGATTTTGATTATACTTTCAGACTGAAATAAAAGTGACCTAAGGAAGTACAAATTAATTGTTTCAATATCAAACATTAACCCTCCCTGCGGCTGGGGAGAAATTTCTCAGCATCAGTGATGGTGATGAATTGCAGGACCCCTGCAATTAGCACCACTGCAAGCTCCTAACTTAGCAAGTACTCCCACTCCAGGAACTCTGGTGTGTGTGTATGTGTGTATATATATTTATACACACACGTCTCCCAGATGAGTTTGTCAATGATTTTTTACATTATTTTTGGTACACATATATTTCCATTTCATGTTGCACATTATATAAACACACAGATGGAAACTCAAACACATCAAAAAAGATTCCAGCCAGTAACTCCAAGATACTGCTTTGCATTTTATACCAGCCTTCATTTTTATCTTTTCTCCCAAAGCAATTAGCAAACAGTTGTTTGTTTCATAAGTTGACAAGGTAGGAATAGTGGTGAAACATTACTAAACCTAGAGCTGTCCTTCAAACTTCAAGCACTTAATGGAGTTGAAAGGAATTGCAGATTCTGTGCACAGCCAAAAATAAGATGCAGGACTTGCAGAGCACAATTCCTCTCATATCACACCATTCTCCTGATGTGCATCTTTCCCCTTAATAACTATAGAGGGACTCTGTGGTCACATAGTTCTTCATCTGGGAACTGTGGGAAGCTGGGAGAATCCTTGTTCTCCCACTTTCTGTATCTTCCAGTCTGTTTATCCATATGACCACAGCAGGTTAAACGTGGCCGATATCAGTCCCAGAAGTAAATTTATAATAGTACTTGGATTAGTCATCACCTAGGAGTACTGAAAGTTTTAGGCAAAAGATCTTGCTTTTCATACTCTTTTATTGTTTTATTTATATGTGCCACTGTTCTCTAAAAATGCATTCACCTTGTGATTATTTCTCCATTGACTGAAAAGCACAATGACAATAAGGCCTGTGCATTTTTTTCACTATATTGAGCACATTCCAATATTTCAGCCCTTCTCTCTCTTAGCAGCTACCTACAGAGTATAGTCTACAGTGAGTGGCTTGAGAAAGTGAAAAGCACTTACTTTGTCCCCCGAGACCAAAACCTTCCAATCCCTACTTTGAGGTTGCTCTGGGCTGGAGACACGATTCCATTCTCCTAAACAGCAGCACCATACATTGCTGCAATTCCACAGGGTCATTCCTTATGTAAATTCTCATTAGGAGAGGCTTGGGTAACATTACATTTGCAACGTCCCTCTCCAGATTCAGTATTTTAAAATCCAGCTCTGAGGCTAAAGCAACTCTTTCATTAACTCACAAATGCCAGACACAACACTTGGCTTGGCAGCCACACACAAGTTTTTTGGAATGTTTACAGACAAAAATCCTTTCCCTTGACCAAAACAATAAAAGGAATTATACCCACAGTTTTGGTCTGAAGATTTGTACATAGGACAGCTGGAACAGAAAGTTAATGGAAAGTCAGTGTTGGTTGATACAGCTCCATACAACATTCCAAACCCATTGACCTTCTGAGGGTAATGTGGCACCATTATTCATTCCAACTGGGGACATCTCAAGAGAGAAACGCACAGCATTCATTTCTCTTAAATGTTATTTTTTGGGCATTGCAACACAAAGGATGCTTGTAGAAATGGCAATAATTAAGAGATTTAAATTAAACCACAGTTAGAAAGCCATTAATATATTCACTTTCCAGAGATTTTGAGCTAGATATTGAGGAAAGTATGATTCCCTGGCCCCAAAGTGGCAAATTAGTTCCCACTAAGTGATCTAATACTAGATTGTATGGGTCAGCTGTTTGTAAAATATGATTATAAAAAAAAGAAAGAAAAAAAAGTAAATTTCCTTTTTGCTTGTTATAACAAAATGACTTAACAACTGGATATGGCACTTAGTGCAATGGTTTATATGGTGGTGTTGGTTCAAAGGTTAGACTCAATCTTGGAGGTCTTTTCCAACCTAAATGACTCTGATTCCACAAGGTGGTTTCATTTTGATTACATAAAAGACCCTGTCATGTCCCTGTGTTCTAACATTTTCCAAAATGAATAAGCATTAAAGAACAGACATGAAGGAACTTGGTTGATTGCCTAAAGGATACTGTTTTGGCAAAATTTTCTTAGCATAAAAGTGGTTTTGGAAACCCCTTCACAGAGACTGTGGGACCATGCACAAACTGAGAAACCTCACAGCTGTGCTGTTGGTTAACTGAGGCTGCCGTGGCTTTTAAGCACCGCAGTGAAGAGTTGCACAGAGCAAACCAAGAATTCCTGAGAAAAAGGCTTGTCCAAGTTCCCATCACTCACCCTACCATATTCCAGGGAAATGTGCCAAGTCCTGGACCCTTCCTATTGCAGGGAAACTCTTCTTTCACATTTGCTCTGCTTTGCACGAGGCTGAAGCCTAGCTTCCCATCCTAGATAGCTTCACTAATTAAGCCAATCAGCTCTTTAGATCAGATTTCTTCCCATGATCTGATGGATATTAGATTATTCAGAACACAGTCAGCTGCCAGGAGGCAGTGAGCTGATCCATCCCCCGAACAGCCGGTGCAACTCAGGTGGAACTGGAGTTTCACCTCAAATCCCGTTGTAGACACAGAACTGTTACACTACAACGTTCTGTTCCATCCCCAAAATAGAGCAGTGCCTAGCTAACCCATAAATACATGCCCTACAGTTCCACAGAGTGTTTCCACATACAGGAGAGATCTAAACTGGAAAATAAAAAATATAGCACCCTAAATCATTCTAACGTATAAGCCAATCTGCTAAACTGAATCAATATAAGAGCAGTAAAGGCAGCTATCACAAAAAGACACAAAACATGGTGCAGACTTAAAATCTGTGAAGACAACTGGAGTCATACTTATCTTAAATTGCAGTTTCATTTTAATTTTTACTTTGTACGTATGCATGCACTATGGATAGCCCTAAAAATTATTCTTTGGTCTAACTAATATTAACCAAAATATTTTAAATTGCAAACTATAATGAAATGCCATTTTACAGTTTGCAACTTTACTTACAAATAGGAGTAAAGATATTTTTAGACAGAATAAAACAAGCCTTCTCTATGTTAAATTATAATTTCAACATCTCTCTTAAGAAAAGGGAAAATTCCTACTCATTTGCACGCTTAATTCAGAACTGTTACAGTTTAGCTGGTGGTTACCTGAAGCACAAAAAAAAAAAAGACATAATTAGACCTCCCACAACAAAATGCTCATATTTGCATCATGCTCACAGGCAACAGAACCGAAAAAAAGGTTATAAAATATTGCAAATATTAAATTAATAATGTTAATACAAATATACTCTACAGAGGAAATCACTGTTTATGTTTTTAATGATGTGAGCAGTTTCTTTGTGAAGGAACATTTGTGGGTCTGAAGCATTTTTCAGTTTCCTGTCTGTGAATGAGCTCACCGGCTAAAATGTGAATCTTTTATAGTAGAGGGTGCTTTAGTATTTGGTATTTGGTAAGGAAGGATTCTGAAGTTAGGGTGGAAATTCTAATTCAATTAAGAGTAAGAAAACAACCATAGAATAAAGGGGCAATGGATATAAAACTGAGAGGGGGAATTGTAGGCTCTACATCTTTTTGACTTTAGGTAACTCCTCCGAGTACCTGACTGTCACCCACCTGGCACACTAAATAATGGTTGTCCAAAATGATGGAGACATTCAGGATCCATGTAGGCAAAGTGTTCCCATGAGATTCAACAGATCCATTTCCAAGTCCAGTGCTATGAAATACATCGGCTATTCTAAGATTTTCTGTTTGCTACTGGGAGACAGGGAGAGATATACATGCTGGTTGGAGGATATTTTTAAAATTTCAGCAGGAAAATGAAGTTCTTTGGAATATTTTCAAAATTCTTTGCATGTGTGCTTTCCACGTTTTCCAACAGCATTTCTATGCCTCATTTTCAGAAGTTCATTAATAAAAATTTTAACCCGATGGGCAAAATGCACTCTAAACTGCAAGCTATAAATCCCTGAACCAAAAAATATATGTTGAACAGCATTCCTTGGAAAAATGGCAGTAAGCAGCATCAGACTCATTCCTGTGATAGACCTCTTTCCACAGTCAGCCTCTGTCTTCTGATAAGTCATTAGAAAAGATGACATGTGTATCCTGGCACAACTAGGTCCTAGGGAAAAGTTGACAGATGTTACAGTATAAATCAGTTCTGATGCACATTGTGTTGCCTCCAGAGGCATCTTCTGGTCTTCCACAAAAGGTTACTGAACCATATATAATACAAAAATGCAGATACAATTGTAAGGAATAAATGTAAGGCTCTGTTCTACCCCACTTAGAAAGTCTAATGCATGAATAATGCTCCATCTGCACAGTGGTCAAATGTGACTGAAATTGATTTTAGATGTACCACATGGAGCAGCACAGACCTTAACAAGCTTAGTGACATCGGGGACCTTGTCAGGAATCTGTACAAAATTCATGATACAAGAAATTTGTATAAATGAGAATCTGGGACAATGAAGAATGGGGGTTATATTATGAGAAACTTTTGTACCAAGTAATCAAAATGAATCACATACTGCAGGCATTCTTGAGTAGAAGATAACAAAGTTTAGTCACATTAAATTTATAATAAACACGTGAAACATGTCAAATGTGCAGCTACATATCCTGACCATTAACTTTTCTGGATGCATGAATAAAACGTGAGCAATGGGAACAAAACAGTCTTCTGCTAACATGTTTAGCTGGATATTTTTTTTTTCCTGCAGCTTCAATCTTTCCACCACATACCTTCATCAGGATCAGGGTAGTGTGTCACACCTGCATCTGTGACAATCTGGAGTGGCTTTAGGATTCCACATATCACTTCTAAAATTCTAGACAATGATCCAATGACATCTGGTGATTCTGTGGAAGAAATAAAGAAGATTTTAAAATTATCAAAAGAATGAAAAAGGCTGTAAATAAAAAAGCAGTAAAAGAAGCCATCTAAGTTTTGGTAATACCCCATGCCTGAACTGGTACATTTATTCATTAAAGCCTCATGATCAACAAAAATCTTTCAACAAGCATTCATTAATATTTTACCTTCCACCTGACCAATCATTTTCATCAATATGTAAATACCATTGATGATATTTACATCCATGTGCAGCTGTTTTAACACGTGAGTGACATGAGAACTGTGAGGCTGTGGATGCAGTTTAGCTGCTCAGGAATAATAAATGGAGGAGACCAAAGCTTCTTCCTCACTTCCCTATGAGATGATGGTTTCAGAGCTCAGGCTGTGAAGTAGACTCACAAAATATGTCTGAACCAATATGTTCTGTTCAGGAAGGCACTCAGGCACCACAAATTCATGAACTAAAAGGTCTGTCAGCCTACCAATTTAATACAGTGATTTATTTGTACATGTTGCAATGACATTATGAGTCACATAATACTTTGCTTTGAAAGAAAACAAGAGCAGTATTTTTCAAATTGGGTTTAAATTTATACATTCCCACCATAATGTCTCAAAGATGCTTTTCACTTCAAGATTTTGATTATGGAACCCATAGAATTTAAAGACAAGCAACTGAAATAAAAGTTAATATAATAAAACCAGTTAAATGTTTCTTTCTACTGTCAGTCAGTTCAATTTTCACAGATAGGAAACAGAAATAATTCAAACAGGCATTTGCCCAGTCTCCTTTTCTGGATTTTAACACACTTTGTTTTGCATTCTTTTAAATGCATCACACTTTAAAGTGGTTAGGGATCATATTCCTCGGCACATTCTTCAGTATAGATTTATACAGAGGGGACTGCAGCAGCTTGAAGGATGGAAACTAATGACATCAGCACAGCATGCATATCATTTTCTGCACAGAAACTTGGCAAGACTAAGAGTGTTTTTAGTGGAATGTGGCTATGCTAATACTCCCTCCTGTGAATAGCTCCTTTTCACTGTATAATCAAGATCTCCATGCAGAGATCTGAGATGGCTTTTCACAGAGCTGCTTTCAAAAATGAAATTATCTTCATTATTATTAATTTTATGAAAATAAATTGCCTTGGAGTTTAGTGCTAATTACTGTCCCTGTCATACAGCCCAAGAAGGGGAGGAGGAGAATCTTATGCAACAGAGTCTCAAAGATGCAGGCCACCACCTTGCAGAGTGAGGAAATGGCTTCTAATAACCATAATAGAAATCTTGAGCTGAAATGTCTCCAGTTGCAATTACCTCACAACAGAACACAGCACATAACTTCCCTTTATTTTAAACTCCAGTTATACTACTTTTATGTTTGGAGACAGCTTCAAACTAAATAGTACCATTTCTCTACTGTGTTTTATAAGTTGTCAACAAGCATACGGGGCTGACAAGTATGACAACCCACACGTGAATTTTGGCATGCCTGGGCTTTTATTTCCTCGTTTTGCAAATAAGAGTTTTTATTGAAATACTACTGAAATAATACATATGAAAATCCATTAACTCGCAGAAGCTTCTGCCCTGCTCTGACCTACAGATGAAGGGTTCAGGAGCAAAGGAAAACTCACTAACCTTGATTCCTGTTATCATTTGAGAGCAGGCCAGATAAGCTCTTGCATCAAATTTAAGATACTTCAGCCTAAAATCACCTGCCAAGTGCTCAACCACAGGCTTAGGCTGAGCTTACTGTCCAAGACAGCACTGTCCTACAGGTCACAGCTCGATGGCAGCAGTACCAGAGAAGGAGCTCTGACACAGCCCCTACACCCCCTCCCCAGGATGACTTCTTCAGGATTTATCAATAAAATCGAGTCCCAAGACGCTGTGAGCAGTACCCTGAAGAGATCAGCTGGATGAGACTGAAACCCACCCAGAGGCTTACAGAAAACCACCACACTAATATGAGTTCATCCCCTCAAAAGCCAGCAATTTTGAAAACGACTGGTTTTGTTCTCTGACCTTCAAAGTCATGACAGAAAGAAGCTGGAGACATCTGAAATACATCCCCACGAAACCCTAATTCATGCTGTTTCATTCAAAGAGAAGTCCCACAAGGCTGTCTGTGTGAGAAGAGGGGAATGGGGAGGCTCCTGCTGCTTTTAGTGCCTTTCTATAAACGACAGTCAGCAGAACTAAACAGTATTATACATCATTTTCTACATCAACACAGTTTAGTAACCGCTAGGTAAGAGAAATAAAAGTTAAAGGAGGAAATACTTTTTTCCATTCTCTCTTCCTCTCTCCCCTCATTCCAACATGAAGCTGATTAATAAATCTCAGGGCTTGCTTAGGTAAAAAATTAAGAAAGAAAGAATTTACTGAGAAATCACTGTGTGGGTGATAATATTTACAGGTGTAAATATTATTTTAGTTCCATAGCAAGCCAAATGCAGCACAAATCACCAACTATTTGAAAATAGCTACCACTTAAAGGGTATTGCGAGCAGATATGTTGCACTGTACACCCCTGAGACTCTGGGGGTTGAAAGTAAAGAACATATGGATCTGCAGAAACACCACCTTTCTAATTCTTTGGGTTTTAAACCCAAAGGATTTCTTTAAGATACTCTATGCAGTGAATACTTCAGTTTTATGAAAAACCCACCCTATATATTTAAAGTGGTTTTAGAAATATCCAATTAAAGGTGGGTTTAGAGATAGCTATTTAAATAATAGAACACTTTTTTTTCTCACAGTTTGAGAAAGCAAATGTGAAGTTTATCAGATACGAAAAATGAGACAAAATGACAAACACCACATCTATCACAACCTCATTCAGTTAATTAAAATCAGATGCTCAGCTGAGTAATTTTAATTAGTAGTACTGGACATATTTTCAAGTTGTTTGGAATCAGGAGTTCTTAATAATTTATCCTCATTTCTTGGAACCCAGAAGTATATTTCACTCTTGGACTTTAAATGTCTATGCCCATAAATTTTACCCATGAAGCATGAATTATTGTAACAGTTTGTTCACAATTAACAAGTGACTAAATAGGAGTGGAACAGGGCTAGCAGTGTGTTAACTGCAGCTCTTCACTGGAAGCTTGATGGAGTCAGAGTATATTATTTCCTTTTTTCTTGATCAAATCTCAAGTGCAGATCTCCTGTAAAAGCACTTTTTTTGTTTGCAGATGAGTTAAGGTTGCACTTCAACTCACTTACAGGATTCCCAAGGGACTCCATGAAGTTGTTGTTTCATCCAGAGTGGTAGCTGTACTTTTGACCTCAGCAAGTAACAAAAATACTGACTGACATCTTTTTCTTAGAAGGAGAAATGGATATTGCTTGATAGTCTGTTAATTGAGAATTTGTTATCTTGTAAAGTACAGCTTCCCGAGAACAGGAGATTTGAAGGCACAAAAATCTTTGTCCTCAGTAATAGAGGTACCTATACATGTTTTGATCTGGCAACTGCTCATTTTGAACAGTAAATTGTAACGATTTCTCACAGCTGTCTTAAATGACATATATCCTGCATTTTTCACTGAATTATGCCTAGCTCATAACCACCTAATACAAACCAAATTCTTTCACTGCTAAAAATGGTGCTAAAATTGCTAATTCAAGTACTGAAGGCAAGGAAATGTCCCCAGGGTTTCCTGTTCAACCTTGGTTTACCTCCAAGGCACCATTAAATACTGTTAATTTTTAATAGGCTACTAATATCCCAATTTTTTTCCCACTGACTACATTAGTGGGGAGTCATTTTCCCTCTGAAGCAGCAGCAGCCTCCATTTCAGCTGATATCAAGTGAATGTTACAGAGCAGCCAAAAAACCAACGCAGGCACTCGTGCTAAAAGTATCAGAATGCATCCCTCAGCCTAGAGAGCCTCGGTTTCTTTACCACTGGACAAGTCTGAAGCACCAAGGGTTTGTCAGAAATGTGCCACCAGGTGCAGAATTGTTCAGCCTAATGCTGTTGATGAAACAACACATTCGCTGTTTGCGTAATCCCCGGTGCTGCCCGCGTGCTGCTGCTGAGATTCTCATGCACAGTTTTGGTCTAACAGCCAATCTTGTTAATATTTTTTATAGGGACACAGTGCCACTGTATTAGTCTGCCTGCATGAGAGCTCAACCTGAAAGCACAATGTTCCATTTGTTCCTAGGGAACATCTGTGGAGTGTAATTCTAATTAAGGACGTCTTGAATATTAATTGTTCTAATGTCACTGATGTAATGTCCTAGGATACACTGAGTCAGTTCTGTTTCAAAGTACTGTTTTATTTAAGAGCTTTGCCAGATGTTCTAATCATTTCACTTAGATTTTTCCACCAGGAAAACAGTTGCTGAGACTTGTGAATCTTCTGCCTTTGCCAACTGTCAAGGAAATAATTTCATCCCCAAAGAGGAGGCAAAATCTCAAAGAATTTTTTTGAGGTTTTTTTAAGGAAAAAGAGAAGTGATGTTCCAGACACATTTGCACTGCTGTTGGCTTAGAAAATATTTTGCTGAGAACAACGCAATTATTGTAATCTTGGGCAACAATGAGTCCTTTTGTTCACACATCACCTTAGGTTTTATTTGCATCTTATTTTCCACCATATCATACAGCAGAAATTCAGTGCAGTTTGTCTCAGTGTTAAAGAGATTAGAAATGACCAGTTTGGAGGACCACATCCTTAACCAATACCTCGCTGTATTTTTGCTGTCTTGAGCGATCATATGCCAGAAAAGAGTACCTGGGGATTCAATCTCTGAACAACTTTTGTAATAGTAGAAACTCAACAACTGCTGAAACTAAAACATATTTTACAATTACTGATTCTGATATTCCCAGAACACTGAATCTAAATTCACTTGCATTACTTCACAGTTGAACTACTTTAAACATTTTATTTTAGCTTATTTGTAAAGAAAATAAAAGTAAGGCCTTCTCATCAAGGTTCAACAGTGACAGTGAATGACTGAAACATCAAACCAGGCCTCAGTTAGAAGCCTATTTGCTTGACGTATTTGTTCTGAAATAGTTCTTTCAAAGAAACTACTTCAAAAAAACATTGCTGAATACTGTAGTAATTAAGGACTTGATCTCATAATGTGTCAAGTGCCTTTCAAAAAACAATAAGTTTTTTACTGTGTATTGTTCTCAGCAAGAATGCAGATTCCCTGGAGTGAGTTAGAATGTTTAAAACCCACATGAGCTCAACACGGACTTGACAGGTTTGTGAATCTTAGGTTGGACTGAGATGACCTCCAGCCACCCCTGCAGCCCCAGCCACCCCAGATGCTGTGAGTGAGGGGTTCATTTACAGCTGGGCATAGGCAGCGGCTCCATGGCCTGGAGTGTCCTCATGGGAATGTGGCAAACCCAGGATACAGCCACCACAGGCTTGGGCTTGGGCTGGATGAGCTTTTGAGCAAGACTGTTTGAAGTTCATCCACAAGTAAGAAGACCTTTGATTAGAAAAGGTAACAACGGGCACATTTTTTTCATTTAACAATAGAATACCAAGCAGTGCTTGTCAAGTCTTAACAAATTCCAGTGTCCTCCTGCCAGCTGATGAAGGAAGAAGAAAATTAATTCCATTACCTCTGCTAATAGACCACGTTTGCCAGAGAGTAACTCGAAACAAATGAGCACATGAAAAACTATCAGGATTTACAGGGCTGCTCTTTATAAGGCAGACTTGTGTTCTATACCATTGCCATAACTTTCAAGGAGGTCTGACCTTGCAATCTCACAAGCTGTATTATCAAAATCCATTTTCCAATGACTGATTTGCAGAAGTTCACAGAATTACCAGCAAGGCTGGGCACAGAACCTGCAGATCCATGATTTCAGTTCTCTGTAACTGCTCCCTCCCTTTGGGGACTTTGCAGCTGTCCTCACATCAGCAAAACAGATGGGAACATTTTTTATCTCAACAAAGCAAGTGAGCCTATAGTGCAGTTGCTTCCAGAGAGAGCAAAGGTTCCCTTTAATGGGCTCACTGCATCCTCATTTCCATAATTAATTCTGCTAATCAAGAGGCTGAAGTTTAATCCTGCATCCTCTTTTTTAGTCTAAACCAAAGACTGATGGCTTCACATCTCATCAAGACTGACACAGGTACTGCTGAGCAAACCTGAAGTTTCCACCAACAGTAACAGGTCTTCTTTCACTCAAAGCCTGACTCACAGCAAGGAACATAATTAAGGAATGAACATTAATCCTCCACAAACTCCCTTTTTTTAATATTACCTTGCCATGAAATGCATTCATCATTGAACTTTACCATTCTAGTCAACAACACTCGTGATTTGAAATGTGTCCTGCTCGTCAGTTGAACATCAAAGTGGAGATATGAAGTAATTTCTAATTATAAACAACCAGAAGAAGCAGCCAGTCAATTTCTTGTTATATATATTTAACATTAAAATATATTTTGCTTTTCAGAGGCATTCATATCCTCTGTTCCTTCTGTTCTCACTCTCTAAACCAGATCCTTTGAAAGTGCTGCTGTGTTTAGCTGAGGCCACTCTGTATGAGTTCCTTGAGTGGCTGAACAGCACAAAGATTGAAAAAGTTACAAATAGTTGTTCTAGAAATTGCTTTAAAAATATCTATTTTTGTACTTAAATTGTTCTTAATTTTTCTTTCCCTCTCAGGAACACATGCAAATTGCACTTAAAAAAAAAAATTCAAATAAAAGTTAGATAACCATAAATAACACTGTGTGCACCCCTTCTTGTGTGAGACTTTACTCTCAAGCATTGGCAGTTTGGTGTATTTTTTTTTTTTTAATTTCATGCTTTATTAAGGACTCCTGATTTGTAAAGCACTTAAAGGGATGCCTCTGACAAGACATCTCTAATAATAAAGAGCAAACACCTAAATGCATAACATAGCCACCAGAAATACAATTTAACTTAGGAATTAACATGTGGTTTATTACCTATTCTAACTCTGAAGCTTTAGAGTTTTATAACCATCATTGTGTTATCCAAATTTCCCAAAGCATTTGTGCACTTTGTACCTCAAAAGCTGATAAACAACCTCTGTTTTCTAGATGATGCTATTGACCTACCTCTACTTACCAAAGCAATCTCTTATTTAATGTGATACCTCACATGAGGCAGGCTCCACCGAGAAATGGAAAGGAATCCACCTTTGCAAGACTGCCAGTAAAATACATTTGGATTTGGACAGTGTAAGCTAGAGACAAGATAATTTGTTCCTCATTACCTTTATCCCACTCAATACACTCTCTTTTGTTAATTATACCAACATGTCCTCTGTTGCATAGTTCTCTTTCTTCAGCTAAGAAGAAAATGTGGTTAAAGCAGTAAGGCTGAGGAAAAACCAGCTGGGAAATGGTCCTTGAGTATAGTTCAACGTGATCAAATTCTTATTGATTTCAAATTGTCAGAGGTTGACAAACACCCAAAGTGTCTGTCTCTTGCCTTCTGATTTCACTACTTAACGTACCAGGCTGACAGTTTTTTATGTGCTTACTTGCTGCCATCACTGCTGGACACAGAGCAAATACTTCTAGAGTTCTTTTTAATGGAGGCATAATGAAAATGGAAATGGTATGTGCTAATGAAAATACTTGTTTATTAAATGAAGGTACGTTAATATTACTTGAAATAAGTTCTCTTAAACAGCCTAAGTGGAACAGTAGGTTTTAAATTTCTGTGTGATCTTGCAACTGCCATTCTCTTTACTTCAAGACTAAAAGTGGAATCTTTCTTAAGGAAGGCAGAAAGTATCACCTTGTCCGCCACTGGAAGATGCTCCACAAACAGCTGGGTCACACTTCATCCATCACCCTTCAGGGGTGACTGCATCAAACCCTGTGGATTTGGTCCTTAATTGATCTGCAAACCCTTCCAGGGACACTGCTGATGACCAAAACCAAAGAATTAAGAGCCACAGTTTTGTCCACTACCATTAACTGAACACACAGAGCAAACTTCGTTGGATATCATTGCATTTTCCATTCCGACCCAGAGGTGGCATCTCTCATTCTCAGTTCAATCCTGCAGGGCTCACTTCTCCACACAGGAACAAAATTACTACAACTGGAGCAATACAGTTACTTTATACAATGACTGTTTCAGCAAATTGAAGTTTACATTGTGATAACCAGTGGAAAGTTAAGGAAAACATAATATTAAGGATGACAAACTTAAAATGCTGATAGGCTGGGCTGAATAAGCAACTGTGCTGCACACAGTAACAGTGTGATGCAAGCATGGGGTTTTCAGTTTCTGGATATCAGACATCTCTTTGTGCTGAGCACTTTCTCAGCACTGTTAATATTCATACCTCCATGTGAAAATCCGTAGGACTAAAACCATGCTGAAGTTTTGCCCGTTATTTTTCTAAACAGAAAGACATTCTCAACAATTTCTTTCAGCTCACAAAGAAAAAAAAATCAAACAAAAAAGTCTGAAAACAACCAATCAAAAAAAAAACCCAAACAAACCTAAAACCCCCCAAATCAAAAACAACAAAATACCCCAACCCAAAAACCTCCCCCAAATCCCACCGCCCCAAAAAAAAACCCATCCCACAATATGTGGTCAATGTATATATATGACCTATATTTAAATAGAGTAACAAAGTAAAATATTCAGGATTTTTTGTGCCTGTCTAGCAGTGAAGAGAACAAACAAAATTGATTTTTTGCCTCAATTATTATTTTTTTAATCTAGTCTTTAAATATAATAATCTAGTATTTTCATCATGGTGAGAAACATCTAGAAATTTTCTCATATTTAATGAACATGGCTGAGCATTTTTAATCAAATAGAGGGAAAATATTTCATGAAAAAATAAGCATAAATGAAGACACAAATGATTCAATCAGAAGTCTAAAAACGTTGACAAAGTGCTGGAATCCCAGCATACAATCTGAGTCATGTAAGAACAAAGACCTTATGATTCAACGTCAAAGAATTAATGTTGAATAAAAAGTGAGTTACCTGACATAGCAGCTTTGACAGCCCATGCTGTCAGGTCTGACACTACATAAATTAGTCCAAAATGAACAGGGTATCATTCAATCTTTTCTTGCCTAAAAGACCTTGAGCTCTTATGAATTTCTTAATAATGCCTACAAGTTATTCCTATAGAAAATGATAACTGATCTCCCTGCTCTTGGTTACAAAAAAAAACCCCAAAACCAAACCCCAAAATTCCAGCTAGATATTTTTCTGCTTTTATTTTCTATGGAGAGTCTCAAAACTTCCCCTAAAGTTTGCAGAACTTGAAAGACAAGGGCAGAACAGTGTGTGTCTTTCTGCAATGACATCCAGGCAGGAGCCTCAGCCCTCTGTTTCTTGCCAAGAATTGAGAGGATTTGGCGTGTGAGAGCCCTGCAGTGGGGAGTAAATTCAATCTGCACTCAGCTTTGTCAAACTGCTTGCACATCTTGCTGCTGCACAGAGATAGGGGTGCACACTGGGTGTTTAATCTGCATTCAAATGCTGAAGCCACGTACAACGAGGCTTTCTTTGAATCAAAAAGGTGGAGAGCAGTGGCGTCTACTCCAGGCAGCAACCCATTTTCTCCCCTCTGTCTCTTAAAAGATCAGCCCAAGCAGTACCAGAATCAGAGAAGTTCAAGACCATTATCTCCTCTCTGGGAACATATTTCAAATCAGTGTAGCCCCACTACAGCCTGGTGGCAGTGGGCTTTGGCTAGTGGGAAATACGGCCCCAAGGCTTTCACCAGCGGGGAGCACGACCTGAGGAACTTACTCCAAACACATTCCAGAAAAGCTACCAGAAATAAGTCATCAGGTTTGTATTTATTTTGCAGCACACCTCACAATAACCCTCCCTCAGAACATAAACCTGTTACATCTCATCTTGTGTGAGTCACTTGAGTCCTGGATTATCCCTCAGGATCCTCCCATATGCTTCAATCCCTGGCCTAGGGAATGCTAGCGGATTAAACTCAGTCTGAAATGGCCCTTGGATACACAAAATGCTACTTGAATACACAGGGCTAGATCTTACATTTTTATCATGGTTTGAGACCACTGTTTTATTGTAGAATTTTAAGTTTCAGAAGGGAAGTTTTCAGTAAAATGGTTCCAGTTTTGGCTGAAAAAGACACTCGTACTTGAGACCGAAAGGAGCAATCAGGATCTTCCAGACTGAGTTGATGTGTAGAATACACACAGCAGGTTTCAGTCATGACTCTCAAACATAACCTACCACTTGGATTTAACATACAATGCCAGGCACAGAATTGAATATAATTACCCCCAGGAAAAGAAACATCTGTCCAATCCCTAACAATCAATTGCAGTAACCCAACAAATATCCTCTTCCATAAATCTTATTTATAAAATTAACTTCAGCTTTCCTGTCCATAAGTCTCTGTAACAGGGACTGAAAGCACCCACAACAATAATCAATATGCCATGTTGCCAAGTTAGATGCGGAAATAAGCAGAGATATTTTCACATATCATATGAAAAACATCCTGAAATATGCATAAAGTCCATATGAACCAGCAGGAAATACAGACAAAAATAATGAAATGGGAAGAGATTCTGAAAGTGAAAAATATCTAATGTACTCAAAGAATCAGAAAAGCAATCTGTATGGTGGGAGAAACTTGAAGAAAAACATCCTTAGAGCCTACAACTCCTGCCTCAGGAAAGGCTGCATGTGCTGAAAAATATGCCAAAAGAGGAGCAGGATCAACTTAGCTTTGAGTGAACTTTTCCCTGCTCTGTTCCTAAGATCTGGGCTACTTTTTCCTTTCACTGCTCTCTCCCATTTGTCCTGGAGCTGCCGTATTTTCTGCTCCCTGCTATCCTCACCTTGTTCTGCTCCACCCACTGTGGCTCCCCTGCACTTGACTCTCCCTAATCGCCAGGACGCTGCCCATAAACGCTCGTTTTCCCCCAAAATAAGTTCATAAACTGCCTCAAGGAATGGCACACTGGAGGGTCCTAGAGCACAGGTACTCTGAATCAAGGGAGCTGCCGGCAAGACAGAATTATTCTCCTCCCGTGTTTCTGCAGTGCAGCACAACAGATAATTCGCTTACAGAAAAACAGAAAGACTCTGCACGCAGGGTGCTCTTAGGTGAACAGGCTGAGGTTAATCTGAGATAACATCCTTTGGAAAGACCTCAGCCACTGAGAATCAGGAGCCCTGATCCTGCTCTTGAACATACAAGCAGCAGCAGCAGCGCTCTGTGCTGAGCTAACCACTTCTATTAATGTCAATGGGGACACAATTAATGCTCTGCAGAATGTGCCTGGAAATGTCAGCTTACATTTCTAGAGGAAAAATGTTTAAGCTATGAAGTCTGTACAGTCTAAAACACAGAAACAGGGAGAGCAGTCCAGAAATTAGGAACAAGCGAGTGAATATTCATATCTGCCATGTAAATTCCTTGAGAGATTCATTCGTCTGTATTTAGATCCTCATATGGCTTCTAAAAACTGTTCCTAAACAAGACACAAGAGACCAGCAAAGTTTAGATCTGATAGGTATTTACACAATACCCAGAAGCACAAGGGTAGTTTCCAAATTCTGTTCTTTCTGGGGATGCTAAGGAAAAAACCCACACCTTCAATTTGTGTTCAGTTTTGAGGCTTATCCACGGTGAATAAAGTTGAAGGTAAACATGAAAGTGAATTTAAATTGTAAGAGTGACTGCCAGAACTTAACTCTTACCCTGATTGTGCTTTTGCATTGGAAAGGATGCATTTACATAACCCAAAGATAACTAAATCTGCTTCCTTATCCAGCCTCAGCCGAAATGGAAAACAACCTCCGCATGCTGCAGCAGCCACAGAGCATACGAGGGTACTAACAACACAAAAAGGTTTTCTATGTTTTTCCTTTGAGTGAATTTTCCCTCATATATCTTGAGTTGTTCTTCTCATTCTTTATTTGACTTAACATGAAAATGCCTGGAAGCAGCAAAATATTTTTCTCTTCCTTATTCTACTGTCAGCAGCATTACTTTGACCTTATCAGACAAATTTATGTTGAAAATTTTCTCAAGCAGTATTCTCTGTTGAGCTGCTATAATGTGCATCTTTATATTATCTGGTGTAATTTAGATATGTGAGGAATTTCTTAATTATTAATTTTGTCCTGTTTTAAAAGTACATATTAAAAATTGAAAGAAATCCCTGGACACAGACATCTGTGTTGCACTTTATAAATAATACCAATAAATAAATATTAATGCTTATATTTCATTTATATTTCAAGATTAAAGCTATGAAGCCTGAGATTCCCAATAATTAAAGTTAAAATTGCCTAATGCTTCACAATAAAAATGTTATAGTAATTTTTCAGGTTGAAAGCATGAGAAGCTGCTGCTTGCAACACCATACCATAGCAAGAATGAAACAAAGGCACCTCTGATTTTGTAGAACAATGAAAAAAGAATCATGTAATGACATTTACATCCTGTTAAAAGTGATCTAGTGGCAGCAGAGGTCCACAAAGCTGTCAGATTACATATGTTCAGTAATTATTTCAATAGTATTTTTGATATGCAACAAAAGGAAAAAAAATATGAGTGTGGATGCAGAAGTCTTCAAAATATTATAATGCTGCACAAATTCAACCAAATTCCAGTTGTAAAAGTCTTAAAAACTCTTCCTTTAAACAGCATTAATATGATTTAAGTGATGTTATAGAATTCGTATGAGCCGACTTAGTCTTTTTTCAAAGTCCAATGGCAACTTGGTGCAGTTAATCTCATGTTTGCAGGCAGGCTGCACCTGGAAATAAAAACTTTATTCTCACACACAAAAATTACCTGCAGTATAAAGTGTCAGTCTACAGCCTGCAACTGCCTCCATCCAGCACCACATACCTTGCAGTCCTGTCTGAGCACAGAAATAATCCCTGCTTTTAAAAGCTCTGTTCAAAGTCTAAAGCGCCCCATGAAAAGGAGTCAAACGGAAAAAAGGTGTTCGAGGAGGCACCTGGGGTTCTCTCCATCCCCTCCCTTCTGAGAGGCCTCTCCAGAGAGGCAGAAGCCCAGCTCAGGAAACACAGGCTCAGAGGAAGCACTTGAAGCTCATCGGTTTCCTCTGGCACTGCCCTTCCCTGCCCTCTCACATCCATCAACACATCCCAGGGCAGTGCTCAGTGCCAAGGTCACCGAGCACCTCCTCAAAGACTGCGAAGGGACAATGATCCCCCAGGATCAGGGAAGCACCACCATACTCCTAAAAAAAATGAAAACTTACAGGAAAAAGAATAGAAATCTGCTAAAGAAACACAAATAGATTTTACTTTGAGCACCCTCAGCAACCTCAAGGTTTCTCAGTCTCTCTCAGGAATTAGCCTGAAATAGCCAGCTTTGGTCCCAGGGAAAATCTTTTCTTGTTCTTGCCAGAAGCTTCTCCCTTTCCCAGTTCCCCATGGCAGGCTGCTGCAAACACGGGCCACTGCAGAGCTCACCTTCCAGCTCAGGAGCTGGCACATGGTCTTCATCCCACGCACATGTATGAGCCCAGGAGGAATTAGAACTCTGAAAGTCAACTTTCTAAGGTTTTTCCCTGTGTTTCAGCTCAGCACAAAACCATCTTTCTATGGTGTGAAATTTAGGAAGACTGGTTGGGAGCCTGTGCTATGCCATGGGGAGTCCCCACTCCAGAGACAGTTCTGAGTATTTTTGTTTTGACTTCTGATTTCTTTTTAGCTTTACTCTCCTCCCATCTAAGTGCTTGTCAGGATAACCTCTAAAGAGAGCCTATAGGGATGTTACAAAGAGGAAACTAAAGGATAAAAGTCAAGCTTCCTAGTCCATAGAGCCTAAATTTTGTTTCATATGGAAATCTATGGCCTAAGAACAGTCTTGTGACCCCCAAAAGAGCAACAGAAGTGCAGGACCTCGCAAGGAGATCTGAATTGCTCTGTGCAGCTGGGCTTAGCTGACATTGTTGCCGAGTTAGAAGGAGGGAGCCAGAACCACTGGAGTAAAAACAACCTTTATGATGGATGTTTGACTTCACAAATAAAACCTCTTGAGTGAAGGAAAACTGCTTTGCTGTGTCTCAGCATAGATTTTGTCCCCTTGCTCTCTAGGTGCTACTGGTGGAAAAGGACTTTGAGATTAAGGAGACAATAAAGTTTCCTTCTCGCTTTGAAAGCTGGGGGAGTAGGTTTCTGTGGCAAGGAAGCAATAGAGAGGCTTTGGAAAAAAATAAAAAATAAAATCCAGCCACATGGCATTTCTTGCAGTTCCCTCAGCTGCTGTGGCATGGACTCACCCATCTGTTATCCGACAACACTTTCACTGCAGCTCCAAATTGTTCAGGGTGGAGATTATTCACATGTCAGCTGGGACTCGGCTTTAGTGCAGCCTGCTCAGCCATCCTGGCAAAGCATTTGTCATGAAACATTTGGGAGATGAGTTTCTATGGCCTGTCAATTATGACAAAAGATTTGGAAAGGGACATGTTCCTCAAAATATTACTTCAAACAGGGCTTTCTTTTTTAAGTTTATGTGGGTTTGGGGATAAAAAAACCAAAACCAGTGGAAAATATAAAAGTTATTTTACTTCTACAGAGCTTTTAAAGTCCTGCATTAATTCCTCAGTACCATGCTCCAGATGTGATGCTGAGGCAGGATTTCCAGGAGCTCTGCTGCAGAACTGGGGCCACACGATGCCACCAAAAAAACTTCACCTGCCTCTCCCAGCACTGCTGGGTTCTGCCCCACAACCAACAACCAATCCTTCATATGCACCATATTTAACTATTTCTGTCCTGGTAACTGAAGAAAACATGTGAGTCCCACAAAAGATTTATTACTGTTATATCATTTTTTCTTTCACAAATATTAATCTTCCCAGTGTCCATTATTAATTTCCATAGAAAAGATGGAGAAATTAATCAGATGCTTCAAATTATGCCCATAAGCAATGACCATGGGAAGAAGAGTTATTTAAATTTTAATGTACAATTATGAAGAAAATATTTTAGCCAGATAGCATCAAACTATAACAAGCAGAATCTTGAGATATTCAAGAAAAAAAAAAATCCTTATTGAAATCAAGCCCTCCCATTTGATACACAGTGCCCACAGCATTCCCCACCTGCATTTCTGCTTCCCAATTAATATTTTGGGTTTGTTGCTGGGCAAGGTGCCAGTGCATATAGTTCCCACTACATGATGGTGCTGCTCTTGTGTGAAAGTGACCTAAAATGACATTGAATAATTCTTTAGCCATAGCAGGAGGTGTCAGAAATGTTGCCTACAGCAAACATTGGAAACAGCCATAAGAACACAGGTAAATGTTGGAGAGACCAAATTCATGACAGATTGGACATTTGACCTCTAATGTAAAACAACACTGTCTCTTCATAAGTATATATTTGTATATTACACACATGTATTAAATCTTTTATGTTTTTTCTCTCTAAATAAAAATAAGGCAGGGTGACAAGTATTGTTTATTAGTCCTGCCAGCTGGACTCAAATACACTGCATATGTCAGCACTAATGTGTGACTGGGGACGTGTTCAGCTGATATTTCACTCAAAGAAACATTCCTGCTTGGGAAGTACCTAAAACAAACCATTTGAAACACAACATTACTTTTCATCTGGCTAATCCTAGACTGAAAAGCAAGAGACCACATTGTACAGCTGATTTCTCAGTCAGCTTGATGAAAAATCAGACAAATGTTGTCCCTTCTGCAGTGTTTGAAGGGTGGCACACTCTGAAGCAAACCTCTCCAGCTTCTCAAACGTCTCAAGCTTCCCCATCAGCCTGTGGTTCCACAGCGCTGTCCTGGAGCTTGTTCATGAGGGTACAGCTGGGGACAGGGATGTGCTTTGCACCCTGGAGCCTCCTGCCTGCCCTTGGGGACCTTTGGGTAACGGGACACATCTTCAGCACTGCTGTAGCAGCAGAGAGGAAAGAACACATGCTGACCCTGATGTGATGATTCCACATCAGCACGCACAGATTACCTGTGGGGCCAGCAGCACGTCGGATGTCAGACCTAAATGCTCCACATGAATGGGGCTGGAGCTCTTCAAGCTGCTCCAGCTGAAGACAGTGGCCAAACAATTTGTAAGTCCCTCTGTAAGGCAACAGGAATCCCCAGAACAAACTCACAACCCTACGGAAGCAAGTGGCTTTTGATATTGAACCGCTCGGGGCCGGAGCACGTTCCTGCCAGCAGCCCATTCCCCTGCAGCAGCAGCAGCAGCAGATCCTAATGCCTGTGGTAATGCCAGAGAGGGGATGCGCTGCATTAACCAATGCAGCAGCCACCAGCAATGTATGACACCATCCCAGCCATCTTCAAGGCTTACTCACTTCAGTACAGCCTCAGATAAACTGCAAATCCAGTTTAACAGCTGAGCTGAGCAATCAATCACTCAGAAACAAGATTCAGAGCAGTCCTGGTGAACACACAGAAGGCAATTAGATGCCACTGTTTGTAAAATAATATTGGTGGGAATTCTTTTCCCTCATCTGATTTATTTCTGTCAGTCTGCAGTTTAGACTTTGTGTCATGATTAACTCCTTTGTCCTGGGGTGCCATATAAATGTAACGCTGGCATTATTAAATGCCTCTCAAAGCAATTCTGAACCTCACAATTGCTAAGGAAATTGATTAAAGAGAGTCAGCTAGCACTGCTAATTTGCAACTGGTTATTTTTAATGACAGACTGATAAAATGCAATGCTAAACTTGAGAATAAAAACTCATTTTATGTAATATGTTAACTTGTACAGAACACATTTGCCTAAACATTTGTAGGATAAAATGAGTCCTTGGGAAGTTTGGACTATTTGGGCTGGCTGGTTTGGAAGAGATGCTAGATGAAAATATAGGGAATGCACTACCAAATTCCAATGTCAAAAGTATCCCTCAAAGATCATAATCTCTTTAACTCCTTTGTCAGGTTTTACAGAATAAGTTTTTGGCCTGTGCTCTTCATCAATACCAGCAATTGAACTCATCTGAAGGAGTTCAAATAAATGTGGTATTCAAGGACAAAAGGGACCAGGTTTGGACACAAGAAATTCAAACAAGTATCAAGGTGTGTCGAGGTTTCCAAGTACTGAAGGTATTTATGGTACTGTATGTTTGTACTATGTGTACTTGTGGTTTCCATGAGCATTCTTTCAGGAATACCAGGGTGATACTAAACAGAAAACTTTAATAAAACAAGTTTGACTCAATAGTATTTTGCCCTTTCCTCCAAAGAGAGAGACAGAAAAGTGTTTGAAGCAATCAAAAGATAAAAATCTGCATTG
Organism: Corvus kubaryi; assembly: GCF_017639235.1. Classification (NCBI taxonomy): domain Eukaryota; kingdom Metazoa; phylum Chordata; class Aves; order Passeriformes; family Corvidae; genus Corvus; species Corvus kubaryi. The sequence goes on from NW_024581101.1 coordinate 5,352,688, forward strand.
ATTGCTCTCAGGAAAGCAAGGTAAAATTGAATGCTTATGTCCTTACAAACACATTGGAAAGATTTCTAAAACCCTCTGAAAAGCAAGTTTAAGGCAGAGAGAAACAGAAAACTCTGATTTGCAGGGAGAATTTTGTGCACTCATTCCATTGAAACTGCATTAAGTGAAAGTGTAAGTGATCATTATTTTAAAATTATTTAGAATATTACAGTAGTAGAGACATATTTAATGCAAACACTGCAAATTAATCAAGGCTTACTGACAATCAATGCATTGGAAGCATTTTTAGAGTCCTGGAAACTCTGATTATCTCTTTTTGAAACCTCTATAAATTAATTTGCCACAGCTAAGCAAAAGGATTTTGCTTAGAAAAATTAAAAAAAAAAAAAAAATTAGGAGTTTTCCGAACAAGCACCATTTGACAGAGCTCCAGTGTTTATAGGGGGATGAAAGCACATCTCTGGAACACTGCTTTGAGAATGGGACCCAGAACTGACACATCTGCACTCAGAGCAGACTCCAGGGCTTGAAAGGGATGTCTGAGCTGACAATCCACACCATCCACATGGTATTTCCTTCCTGTGGCCAGACCTGACACCTGAATGCTGGGTGAACTTCACACTGGGATTTATCCCAGTCAGCAGGGTGGAGATGCTAAAGTAAGAAGAAGTTTGGTAGTTAATGAGCTTCAGCCCCGACCACAATTCTACAAAAAGTAGAGATCTAGCAGCTTAAAAATTCCAGTTTTCCAAAAAAAAGTATGGAGATGCCCATATTAGATAGCAGAATATTTCATCTCAGCTAGTTCTTATCCTCTGACAAGAAATGGTATGAACCTCCTGGAATGAGCATATTGACAGACAATCTTTTGCCATAAATCCATGTTACTTCCAATAAATAAAAGTGGTCCATTTTTAAAAATAATCTTCTAAAACATCTCAATTAGATAGAATTTTCCACTGTACTTTGCACACAAAAATACTTTGAACCAGTGTACACGGAGTTTGTCAGTAGTGTGGGGTATTCAGGGGTCATTATTGGTTTAGATGTTTGCTGAGAGCTAAAAAAAAATCAAATGACATCTAGTTTAGATTAGTGAAAGGCTGGATAACAGATAAATTGCTGTCTGGATTACACTGTGTGGGACTCACATTACATTCTGTGTAATGTCTTCACTGTTGAAAGACAAAGTGATTGTGAACCCAAATCTAAAATACCATAAGGTATAGGCACCTCCTGATTTATGTGCACTGTTTAAATTAGAAAATAGTAGTAGTTAGAAAATAGTTTTCAGCTGCACTCCAACTACTACTAGTGATACTTTTTAAAGATTGATAGCAGAGTTTTCTCCAGAATCCATCAACCTCATTGAGTGTCAGTAAAATCTGGGCTACAATTCAAGATTAAACTGTTTAATACACACCAAAAAAAAAAAGGTCAGCGTAAGCCAATATTCAAATTCAGTATAGCACTTCATTGCCTATCCAGGTACAAGCACAGTAAATATAACTCAACAGTCACAGGAAGAAGAAAAAACCACACCTTTGTGACTTACTTTGATGAAACAAAGAAAATTAGTGTCTCTTTCCAAAGCATAACTAAGGTACATCATATTTTTTCTCCTACTCTGTAAATCTTATGCTTATTTGCTTTATAGACATACACACACGCTTCAGCATTCAAATAATAAAAGAACTACTCGGCTGTGGCAACAGAGGAGGCAAGAACACCTCAGTGTAAATCCATCAAACCCTCAACACTCCTCTGAGAACACAACCACTCTGAATTACAGGAGTTGGTGCAGGGAGCCTTCTCATCTCTTACAATAATTCACTCTCACCCTCTCAGTGCAAGCCCTCACTTTTTTTGTCCCATTAACCATTTGGGATTAAGTCTTCAACTAACAAATTTCAAATATTTTACATTGTTATTTTTGACTAACTATAGATGTCATGGCAAAGATGATATGGGCCATGCATAGCTGGTTATAAGAAAATACAAAATTATTCTGGTTGGTATCAAAGCAGGGGAACATCTGCTACTGTCTTTGACCATGTTCTTTTAACAGGAACACAAATACATCATTCATGACTGGATGGAGATTCTGTGGCCAGAGCAGCTCCGTGTTCAGCAGACCAAAACCAACATTGATGCATTATTCCCTTTCCATTCAGGACCCTTACTTTGGCCTATGCCATAAACCCCAAAACATGTGTATTAAAGGACATTTTAGTGACCTTAGAAACAAATAAAAACTTGGTACATTTCCTAAATTGTCTAAAAGGCAAAGAGAGGTTTAGCTGGTTTTGAATGGCCACACTAAGAACAGGGAAAAATAGTTCAACTTCTAGAAATAAATTCAAAAGGGTTGTCAGTGCCCTGTATGTGGACAGAGATTATCCTATGAAAGGTTATGGAGCTGAAAAACATCAATGTCATTTTTCAATGTACTTGGAATTTGAAATATATTTTTTCATAAGAAAATTGTAAGATAAGCAACAGCATACAGGGGAAAAAAAAATTGAATCAAAAAAGGAAAGAAGCATTGCTCAGGTTCATTTGAACATTGAATAGGGAAAGATTTGTTAAGAACTCTTTAAAAGTGAATAGATGTGTGATTAAGAAAACATGAAAGAATTCCACTGGATGTATGGAAAATAAGTATTGCTTCCCAGAAACACACTGTGAGGAAAAGGCAAAGCCCTTCTCAGTCCCTGTATACATTGGGAAAGGAGAACGAAAAGCATAGATTCATTTATAAAAACAAACAAACAAATAAAAAATCCCTGCCTAAGTTTACATTTTTTTCCTCATTGGTTCTGTTTTTCTTTTTTCTTGCTGCCACTATCACAGAGAAATCCTTTCCCCTCTAAATGAGAGGGGACAAGATCCACTCCCTTTTGCTTTGGAGAACAAAAGCCACTGTCCAGTTTCTTTAAAAGATATGTACGAGCACAAAATCACCATCAGGTTTTGAGAATCTTTTGAGATTCTTCTGATACTTGTCACTGCAACAGCCCTAAAACCATGTTTGAGCTTCCTTGTGGTTCTAAAGATCCTCACACAGCTTTACTGGCTCACAATAACCACTTCATAATATTTAAATCCTTTTTTTCTGTACCATGGCTCCACAGCCACTCTTCTCAGCACATTTTGGACTATATTCTTAATATATTTTCTGTTTCAGGTATGGGCTTTATGAAAAATTTACCTGTACTAATAAAACTACCACAGGAAACATGTACATGCATTTCTGACTCACAATGCATGAAAGTATGACTCCATTTGACTTTTGTTCAGTTGGCAGAGTACAAAACCTCATTAAATACTCACTAATCAGCATTTCTTTAGGGGGGGGAGGAAACCCCCCTGAACACAGATTCCCTTAATACAGACAATTACATTAATAAGGCAGCGGTTCCAAGCAATCCATGGCAGCACTGGAGTTCACACACACACATGAGATTTGCAGCCCTTGTCAAAGAGTTTGCTTCTGGCTATCCTCAGCCTTGTAACATTTTCACATTAATTTTGGGCAGCAGGAATTATCCCGCTTGGGGCATTTTAAACATGCTTGAAAATAAATAATTAATGCATTGGACACTATTAATTAGCAAAACTCAGAAACAGCTACTGTTACAGAGCCTGAAAAGTTTTTCTAAACTTGTCAGGCTGTTAATAATAAATAGGGTGGAAATGGCCAATTACCATACTTAAATAACAACCTTTATAAACAGTGGAAAATACCACTTTTTCTCCTCTTTTGATATGAGAAATAAAAACCACCAACTCTGCTACTTTAGTCCTAATTCTTCACTAACAGAAATGTGGATTTACACTTGTAGGTGAAGCAGAGCTGTGGAACCAAACACAGTACCTAACCATGACAATTTCTTTCAGATATTGGAAATACACTTTTTTACACTTTTTATGTGGCAATAAAGTTTGTTAAAAAATAACATGTGAAGGTGAAGATCTACGACCAACCCCATTTACTCATTCCTACAATTTTGGGAATCACAGGTCTACAGTAATACAGGTTATATTATAAAATATTACTTCTCTAAGGCATTCATACCAAATAAAAAGAATTTATTTCCTAGTCTCAGCTTTTTCTAACAAAGACTAGCTTTTGTTGTAGTACTGGAAATAATGAAATAAAGCCAGGGTGATGATTGGGAGTAGTCAGCATGGGTTTACAAAGCAGAATGACACCACATGAGTCCCACAGCCCTCTCCCATAGGGGGATGATGGGAGAGCAGGGTTGATGTTTATCTTGACTTCAGCAAGGCTTCCACTGCTGTCTCCCCAGTATTCTCATGGACAAACTGACAAGGCAGGAACCAGAGGAGCAGACAGTGGAGCAGGTTTGAAACTGGCTGAACTGCTGGGCTCAAAGCTTTATGATGGCACATTCCAGCTGGAGGCCATGCTATTGTATTAATGGAAAATAACCCGCAGTGGTGTGATGTCAACAGGAAAAACGAGAGGGAAAGATGCAAAATTAGGCAGCAGCACTTTTGCTTCCCTTTCCTTTCTCATAGAAACTAATAGAGAGGGTAAAAGAGAAAATGATACAAAATTGACTGCTGTAGCATTTGAGTCTTATCAGTATTCATCCTGAGGTGACCAAGATGCTGATGGAGCTTACACACAACACTGGTACAGCATAAACCATCTCCTTGACAGTCAACAAAAACAGCAGTACCCTGAGCTATAGTATTATTGCACTACCAGTTCATTTATTCATGAACTGCAGAGGAAAATAAGCACGTGGAATGTATATAAATTTTCAGTTCAAAAGTTACTGCCATCAAGGGAGAGCCCTAAGTTATGCACTACCTTTATAAAAAAGTTTGTGGTTTGTTTCTTTTTCCCCAGGAATGCTGCAGTGCATCTAATGAGCACACCCCTTAGCCTCTCTTTCGAAACAAAGCTCTCCTTTGTTGCTCAGGGCTCACACTCAGCTGACACGTGCACCAGAAACAAAACTGGTCTAAAAGTTTTAAAATAAGTATGTTCGATTTACTGCCTCTGTTTTTCCCCCTTTTTCTAAGTATCAAGAGTCCATCTTCTTCTTCTTTATCTGTGTCCTCGTTGGCTGTTCTTGCCTACATTTGGCCATGCACTAAAACCATTTTGCACAGCAGAGGAATCCACTAAAGGACACAGACTCAAGATAAGAACAGCTATTTAGGTAATAATCAGACAATAATTTCTATCCCAGGGGGTTAGAGGGTGCAGCCCAGAGGACATTTCTGTTTCCTTTACACCATTACAACACTTAAAAAATGTTAAATTCTTGACTGGCTTGTGCAAGAACAAAATAACCTGGGTTTGAAAAATGTAAATTATAATCTTTACCTGAGCTGGGCAATTGTCAGAGCAGCCTGAACTCTGGCTGTCCTGAGATGCAGCTGTCACACTGCCCACTAAATCCAAACACCTTTGGGACAGGACACAACAGGGACCATCCAGGAGGAATCACAGTCCAGCAGATCCTCCTCCCCTGGCTGGAATGATGGACTACACAGGGCTGAGAAGTGGCCCAGTCCAGCAGTTCATGAAAGCTTCAATATAACAGTAAAGAAACTCAGTATATTCAGGCCTTTTTAAAAGAGATTGACCAAGATTCAATGCCTTAATTTACCTCTGAGTTCTAACAAAAATGTTTAAATCTTTGTGCTAACATCAGTATTCTGGGTTTATTAACGAGTAGTGCTCTGTATCAACAAAAGCACAATGTCGTGGGTTTGGGATGGTCTTACTATGCAAAAATCAATGAATATTTATGGTTTTCATAAAGAAGGTTGGTTAACGAATACATGTAATTGATAATTAAGAATTACAAGTAAAGATGTTCCTACCAATGTTCCTACCTAACGAAATTTAAAACCTGACCTGCTCAATCACCAAACATTCCCAATAAAGCCACTCTTAGAGATCCTGAATAACCATGAAGACTTCAAACATATAAAATCTTCAGGTCTAGCTATGAAAAAATCTAAAAATGTCCAAAAAGCAACGATGGCTTCAGAAAAAAACTAAGGGTAAAGTGCATAACTACACACTTGAAATGAAAAAGTAGTGAGGGAGAAAGAGAAGATGCAATTTGCTGTTTCTGTATAAAATTCAGAACAACCAATTAATTAAATTTAAAATATATTATACACATACTTTACCATTTTTCTTATTCTTCAATTTAGATTTCACAATGTGTTAATTACTAAAACAGGTCATTAAGTCAGTTCTTCAAGCTAAGAAAACCAAACTAAACTTCTAAGAAATGTCCCTTCTTCTTCCTTACATTAAAGTCCTCTTTTATTGCAGCTATCAAAGTTTTACCATGCTGCTTTGTTTGCCTCTGTCCACCCCATGTGAAAGCAAACAAATGGGGGGGAGAGAGAGAGAGATGGGGAAAACCTCTGGTGGAGCTGCCAGCTGATGTGCATCCTGATTACCACCTGCTGTATCGTTTAACTGGAAACAAGACCTAAAATCTCTCTGGAGAATATATGGCTGTGATTTAGCTAACTGACATCTGGATGCTCCACATAAATAGAGCTGAAAGAACATTTTCCTGGCGCTTCCAAGACCAGCTGATAAAGTAAGCAGTTTGAGCATTAAGGCTTCAGGTGGCTCATTACATCTCTGTTGACAGCTCAAATATCTTTTCCCTAAATCTCAAGCCAGCTCCTGCACAAACTCGTGGCACCACGCACAGTTGACTCCTGTGAGCAATTTGGGAGGGGAGGTCTCTGTCTCCCTGGGAAAAGCACGCATGGAAAGCGCCCATTAAACTGTGCAGGTACAGATAACCAAGGAGGCAGAAATGTTTCCCTGTAAAAGGCGCATTTTGCAGTAGGGATTCTGCAGCTTGTGTTCTATTCCATATTTTGCAATGAGAACTACAGTGGCTCAAAATAGGCATCTTTAAATACAGGTTCATGTCATTTATATAGGTCCAAAAACAGAGTAGCACAAATAGCAAATACAGAAGTGCATAGAAGCACAAATCACTGGAACAACTTATTTAAAGTCTAAAATAATTTAATGGGGTTTTTTTAACATTACATTTCTTGTCGCTAAGATCATCAAACACCATGAACAGAATCAGATAAAAAGAATACTATCAAGCAGATTCTCTGCTCTTGACAAATAAACCCACTTTGTTCAAGCAATTCAGCAGAGAAAAAAAAGGCATTTTTTTATTCAACATCATAAATTCTTACTAGACAAAGAGAGGAGATGAATACTCAGGATAAAGTTTAACTAATGAAAAACTTAACAGCCTAAAGCACACATTTATACCAAACATCTGTAAAATTACAAAAGGATGTGCTGCTAAAATATAAAATTATTTTGCTTATGATAAAAATCACTTGGAGATAGAATTTTTGTGGTACAGCTGAGCTTTTTTTTCTGAAGAAACTTAAAGAGCTTCAGCACAAATAGTCTCATTTTCTACGTACATAAGATAAATAAAATAAAATAAATGGAATTTACCCTCTTAAATATAAAAAATTCCAAACAGATAAATGCATCTTAGAGTCAGTAACAACCACAGAACCCACACTCCCATCAAGCTGTTACCCAGATTTTATAGAATTAAGAGATTCATTCAGAAGCCTTAATATGATAATGCATTAATAGAATGGAGCACCGTGTCTCAGCATCACTACAGGACAACTTCAAAAATGCAAAACAATTAAGTTGCAACATAACCCAATTCAATCCAATTTGTTAAATCCCTTTTAGTCAGGTTTGCAAATTCTTTTCTGCCAACATCAGCTGTTTTGGTTGCCAGTTAGTAACAACACTGCTAGGAATGCAAGGGAAGGTGAAGCCACCAGCACAACTACAGACCTCTTACTGCCTTCTCAGTAAATAAATGCTGGATGGAAGAAATCCTGATAAATTGGACATGAGTCAAACACTGCAATCCTCTAATTTCTCAAAAATTTCCAAAATTTCCGTCATCACAGGTTTCTTACGTTAATGTGATTGGTTCACTTCATAGAACTGCTCAGAAGATGACAAAAGCAGTAAATGTGCTCTCTGAGCAGGCAGTAGTAGTTGGGAATTTTCTGCGTAGGGGAGAAAATGGAGGGGTGCTTGGAAAACACAAATCTTGACGTTCCTCATAGTGCAGAACACACAAGCTTTAAGTGGATTTTCCCAGGTCTGTTTAAAATTATAATGGGTCAATTTTGTTTACTCTGATGATTTCTTCAGTTACGAAGCTGCTTAAGAATTTCTTGGCTCTAAGCTGTAGCTCAGTGCTTTTTATGGTTATGGCTGATAACTGAAATTGACTGGGTTAAAACGTGTTGGATTTGCCTCAGAAATCTAAAAAAAGGACAATTTTTTGTTTTGATAATCCAGAATAGTTCCACTAACATCTAGGTCAGCAGAACCAAGGTGGCAGTAATGAAAACATCTCCTGGAGCAGCCTCTCTGAGCAGAAACCCCAAGGACACCAGGAGCTGTGAGGAACTCGTTGTAGAGCCTTGCAGTGAGATGAGAACTGTGCCAGCACGATTGCTTCTTTTTTTAAAACCCATTACTAAATCATTTCAGTTCCTCATTTCAGTTCAGAGGGACCATGCCAGGGACTCCAGGACTGGCACATGGGAGGGAATGAGCTGCCTGGGGCAGGAGGTGGCAGGACTGCTGCTGGCAGCAGCTTTCGGCATTTGCCAAAATACAGCTTGTGGTGGACTCTGTGAGACCCCTGAGGAGATGGAAGGGCCTGCCCGTGTCAAAAGGGGCAATCCCACTTCTCCCAGATTCTCTTGGACTGGCCACACACTCATCTGACCTCTCAAGAAAGCAGTTCAGCTTTTTGCCAGAAAAATAACAATTCAGAAGGGAAAAAAGTGACAAGTATTGGAGTTGACACAGGAGAAGCTGGAGAAATGCCTGGACTGCAGGATGAGGGAGAGGGAGTCCAGTAGGAAGCAGCAAGCTGTTAGATGAACTCAGGTGTCATGAAACTTCACGCTTCAAGACCTAGGTTAAAATTGCTATTTGAACAATTCATTATTTCAGGCACACGAGCACTCCCAGGGAAATGAAACAAAAGCAGTGAACTTCATTTAAATACAGGCTGGGAACAACTGCCAAGAGGAACAAGGTCAGCATCAATTCCCCTGATCATATCCCTTAGTGCTGTAAAGTACATGCTGCTTTTATCTTTTACCAGTCGAACTGATTAATATGACTAGCTAAAATTGCCAGCCTCCATGGGATGGAGGAGAACAGATATATGTGAACATGTGCTGAAAATTAAAAGGTGGTAGGAAATGAGCAGGCCCTTCCCCCAAAGTCTGCAGAAAGCACAACTTCTAGCAGCCAAATTCTGAATCGTGGTTCCCAGCCTCATTGCAGAGTTGCCAATGCTGTGCCAGACATGAGGACAGCCTCACTTGGCACTTACGTGCCTTGTTTTCAACAAGACTTTTGGGCTGATGGGAGATAAGATGGAAGAAATTCCATCCTTAGTCACAACATCACACCACCACCACCATGCTCAAAACAACCAAAGAAAGGAGAGAGCTCATGGCTGGCACTCTGAGAACTCAACCATTGGCTTCTCCTCTTTCAATTTTCACAGTATAACCCAAAATACCTTGGTTTAATACTGGTTCTTGTCAAGAATGCTGCTGAGAGCTCAGAACTTTTCATAAAATAGATTTACTGAGGAGCTGGGAACAAATCCATTTAGATGAATTGTAAAATGAGGGCTTAGCATTCAGTGACACAAAATGACAGGCACATGCTGAAATGAATTAACCCCACTGGCTTGGATGTAATACCTGGTGTCTTTAAAAGTATCATTCCTCCATTTCTAAAATTATTTAAAAAGAAAAACCCCTAAAATGTCATGAAAGTAAAGGAAGGGGCTGAAAGTAGAATTGAGCTCCTCATTCTGGTTCTGATTTCTTAGTGATCTTAGCAAATCACTAACTCATTCTTCACTTTCTGCCTCATAAAACTGAGAAAAAAAAAATTGATATATACCTGACACTTTTAATATGAAAAGCACTTTAGAGAAGCTTTTTGACACAGGATGAAAGATTGTACTTTGCCATACAGAATAGCTGTATTACCTGACATGCTCATTATACATTGTCAGACCCCAACAACTTTCAGAATATTTTCCTCTTATTATTCCTCACTTTGACTGTGTTCAGTAATTACAGATGGAATTCTGTAGATTGCTTTAGTGACTTAGGAGAGTAATTCCCTCAGAAATCCAGATGCTTCTCAGTGTCCAGAGATGTTTTCCAGAGCCTTGCAGGTATTTGGGTAAAGGTTTTTGTAATGCAGCCTTCTCTGTCCAGAGAGCTGTGAAAAAAGGAACCATTCTTATTTTAAAATCTCTGTCATTTCCTAATGCTACAAATAGACAATAACCCAAATTAATTATATTTCCTGTTTGGTGTCACTAAACACTGCACACATCCACACAAGGATCATTCACAGCACGAACAGAATTCTTTATTTCTGTGCTGATGTTCCAGGTCACAACTCAGAGTCAGTTTTGCTCCTTCTCCCCTTTTGTCTGTGCTGCATGGGCTGCACAGAGGCACAAAGATAAGACGCCCGCATTGTGAGCATGACACGATCATTTCTGCAGCACCCACCAGCCCGGCTGCCCTGGCTGTGCTTACAGCCACTGGAATTTCTCTAGCAAATCAGAACGGTTTCTGGCACACTTCAGACTCGCTCTCCTCCAGCAGAAATTGGCCTGCCTATTTTAGAAACAATCAGAAAGCACCAACTACACATTTATTTGACTACCTGACCTGCCCTTCAAAACAGTCATTACCATGCAGAATAATGACATTCCACACAGAGGAAAGTGCCGCTCTCAAAGGCAGGGAGTGCTTTTGGGAATCGTTTCAGCAAGCCAAACAATGATGCTCAGCCAACAACTGACATGTCTCCTAAAAATACTTCTTTGTGTGCCAGTGAAACGATGCCCAGACACCCCAAACAAGGGGCTGTGTGTTCCTGGGGTGGCAGCCGGCCGAGACTGCGATCCCACCGCCCATCTGCTTCTTCCCCACTGCCAAATCAAAGGGCCTTCATTAAAAACAGGACTCGAGACTCTGCCCCTTTCCTGCTCCCAGCTCTCACACAGTGCCATACTCATGTCTAGAGGGATGCGGAAAAACCTGCTTCTCTCCCACTGACTTTCACAGGAAGTTTAGCCAAAACACACAAATTGCTGTTGAAAATTCTCAGAAAATTCGTGGCTCTGTGTATTTCTGTTTCTTCAGCTCCTCATGCCGGCAAAATTTCTGATTTTCCCCAGAATGGCAGTCACTGTAGAGAACACCTTCCCCAGGTGCAAGGAATCTGAAGGGATGGCTCCTGACCAAGGTGTCTCCTCACGAACGCTACAGCTTGGAGCACTGTGGGGAGTCATTCCAGCAGAGGATGACCAAAACAGGGCTTGGAGATGAGCTCAGAGCTCTGGGACTCCTCATACCCGAGATCTCCACCTGAGGCTGCCCTGCACCTGGGAACACATCCTAAGGGTAATTTTGTTAATTCAGCTCAAATGCTGTGAATGTTTTGTGTCTAACAAGGTGTTCCAGGTCCCAGAACTATTTCAGGATTAATTCATTGCCCAAGACTTGCAACAAAACAGGATTTGGGAGGAGTTTGGGGCATTATTTTCTGTTCTTTTAAACAAAACTGAGCAGAAAGAATAAAAAAAAGAAATAGCTTTAGCCACCTATTGAACTACAGGATGGCTGTATAAATGAATTTTACATGAATTTGTTTGCTCTTTGCCCTTTTGTGGAAACTTCACCACTGCCCTTGATGAAGCTCTGTGCTCCATTTGTTGCCTTAAATATTTCTGTGACTTTCAGAACTCCTACCCAACACTTTCATCATTTCATCCATAGGCCACAACTGATCTTAAATCCCTTTCAGAACATGTTTACATGGAATGTCATAAAATTTTTACCTTAGATTTTTGCCTTTTTGTTTCCTTTTAGATTTATACCAAATAGACAAGAATTTTCTCACTGCAAATTATTCTACTTCAGGAAGTAAGGAAGGTGTACGCATGGCACAAGCATGTGTGCAGTCTGAGTAGCAGGGGATTCCATTTTAAATGGAATAGGGGCAGAAAAGGAAAGCTTGAGAAAATAAAATTATATCTAACTCAAGCCTAGCAGAGCTGCTGTGCTCTCAAATACACCAATATTAGCAAAGACCACAACAAGTCCAGCCTCAAAATTGATGTTATGTTTTGTACTTTTTCCATGCATTCAACAAATACTTAATGATTATCAAAACAAAGTGAAAATCAAAAATAGGACACTTTCTGAAGACTGTCGAGATGCACAGTAAAGCCTGATATAGAGGCAAAATATAAAGAAAAAAAAAGACAGTGGAAATATTGACTTTTTAAAATATATTTGACTGTTCTACAGAATACACAGCAGTGAAAAAAGACCAGTGTCTGTTATATTACGGCAAGAGTTCATCTTGTCTCAAAATTTCTGTTGGTTACTAGTTTAGCCTTAAGGTTCTGTAGGAAAAAAAAGAAAAATTGTTTCATTTCAGAAGTAAGAGTAACTCCCTGTTATAAACAACATGCACTCTGGGGCCAAGATAATTTTATTGTGCACTTGTTATTTAAATGAGTGCAGTGTCTCCATATGGCCATGTGGATGTGAGATATATGTTCTGTGCTCAAGGGGCATTGAAGGATTTAAAGTACATATGTTAACAAATAATGCTGAGCTGGCGCCCAGCACTGCTGTCTTCACCACAGCAAATAGAAACCTGCTCTGTTTTTTCATTCGTTATTCTCCTTAGAAGTATTTTTAAGAGCTAAAAAAGCACGTGGGGATTTCACAGAGGCTGTGCTGCATAATTAAGTTATTTCAAGGATTACACTACTGGAAGCATCCTTTGGCTTGCAGTTACTTCTGGAAGTGTAAATCATACTTTTGTCTATGCTCTTCAAAGCAAAACCAAAACCAAGTTCCATCTATAACTACAAATGTTGGTTAAATCCCAGACAATTCCCAGACAACCTTCCCAGACAACCTTAACACTTCTCATTTATGATGATACTATGTTAATTCATGCCAGATGGAGACTAGTCAAATGTTCATGACTTGTACTTGTCACGAACATATGTTCCTGGAATAATGGAGTGGTTTCTTAGCAAACAACATCCCATATTTAAAGACCTATGATGAGGCTCGTAAAAGAAAAAAATAAATAAACAGAGAAGGGCACAGCTGGAAAACAAAAAAAAAAATCAGGTTCTTCACTCCCAAGAGGATTATGGAGGGCAATGAATTCTCTGCACACTCCTAACCCTACACTGGGCACAGAACTTTAACATATCCCAACCAAACACCTGGAAGGGAACACTTTGTATTTTACGACTTTCCCACACCACAGCCAGTCTTGTATATTCAAGACAAGTACTCCCAGCATGGGGGAAAGCAAGATAAAAGGGAGATCTTCAAAATCCTGCATTTCATTTCAAGGCCTACCCTGTGAAGGTGTCAAGGACGTGCCTGGGAAATGACAATGACAGCGCCTGAATGGAGGTAGAATTGGGGTTTGTTACTCTAAACCCAAGGCAGGCATGGCCAGGGTTAATAGAGGATTGCTCTCACAGTGCTGGCACTGAGTAGGCCATCAGAAATAGGTGCTGTAGAAGGAAGTATCTGTCATTTATTTCTCAAAGTATTCTACTTAATTAGAAAAACAGATTTCTGAGCTTGTTGCCCTAATGTCCTTGCACCACGAGCACAATTCCTCTTCCCTGCCCATGTACCAGAGGTAACTTCTACCTGCTTCCTTTCCAAGAGAAATTATTGCTTTTAGGTTTTGCCCTAAACTGCAAAACAAACAACTCCACCTAACTGTTACAGATAAGCTGGTTTCTGGTTCTAAAAATATGATCTGACTAATTAAATGGTTTTTATTCCCCTTTGAAATAGAGACAGAATTGTTACTGCTAATGCAATGAAAGGTTACAGAACACCTTCCTCAAGGTTTGTTTAGGAGATACACAAACTCCAAACCTCACTCCTGTCCTGTCCTATCTAAAACACGCAGAAATTCCAAACTCTTTGTGCATAGGTTTGAATGGGAAGATTTGAAAAATGGGAACAAGGGGTGATAGATTAACTTTGAGAAAAAGAAAACAAACAGCAGAGTTGACAATGTCACATGATGGATTGAGAGGAGGGTGACAGGTACCAGTGGGAAGACAGATTAAAAATCCATGAAGAAAACGATCACACACTCCAAATGGATAGAAAATAAATGGTATAAGCAGTTATGAAAACATATTTTTATGAAATGAGCAACAAAGGAAACTTACAGTAATATCAACATTTCTTCCACAACACAGAAGTTGCTTACAAAGGAAAGAAAATGTAATTGAAAAAGGAAAAAAGCACTTTTGTTTCAAAACAAAACTACTAAGTGAATTGAACAGATTGAACTGCATGTCACACCAAGAGTTTTAAGCTTTAAATTTCAGATGTGCAGAGACGTTAAAAATCACAGACACAATTTTTATCATTACACACCGATAAGATTCTGCAAGAAAAACTTGATTTAAAAAAAAAAAAAACAAAAAACAAACCCTTTGATTTTTTACTTTTCCCTGCTGGGGAAGGGGAAAATACAGAAAGCTGAAGTGTTTATATTTCAGAGGCTCCACAAATTCACTTGGCTGATTAAATCAATTTGTAGCCCAGTAACAGGCACCATCTTTTAGGCAGCTCGGGGCCAGGATACCACCGATTTCAGAAGGGCAGATGGAAGAAAGGAAGAGACAGGAAATAAGGACTTAGATTTTGAATTCTCATGACAGAACGAGCTCCTGCAGGACTGAAAAGACTGTTATAATATTTATCGAGTTCTGCCAGTAGTAATGGCAGCATGTTCCCCCTCTGTGCTGACTCAATGGGCACAGAAAATGAAAACCTGTTGGGTGAGATAATAAAATGTGCATGCGTTCTGCCTGGTAGCAGTAGCCCTGGTGATAATCCTATGAATTCCCAAAATATGTTCCAGCATGATTCAGAGGACAAGTATTACATCCTGAACAGGAGAAGAAGGGGAAAACAAGACGTGGCAGAGGCAATGACCAAATCCTCCAGCCTAAAAAATGGATAAAAAAACCTCTACGCAACTGTTTCCTTCAGAGAAAAAAAATCCCAAAACAAACTAAAAATAAAGCTAGAAACAAACCCTCAAGAGGCAATATTCAGCCTTCAGTCAAATATAATCTAAAAACCACCATCACCAATAAAACACACATTAGCTTTAATTTGTCTCTGTCACGCCTGCTTTGTTTACAAGCCCTGAGAAATGGTCTCCAAACCAAACCATATACCATCCTATGGCTGAACCAGGTCAAAGGTGCTCTTCAGTGTAAAGGATAATACTGCTAAACACCCTAAATATTTTGGTTTTTCCTATATTATAAGATCTGCTCTGGAGAAAAGAATCAAGAGATGCAATCATTTTTGTTCCTATTTGCATTTATCCATTACTTCAGTAAATGGCAGCTTCCTGCTTCCAGTCTCCTGAAGGAGTGGGAAAATGAAGGAAAAGTTGAAAATATTTTTTATATTCTCTAGAAGTGGTGAGCTAAGGTTACTTATACCTAGAACATGTTATGTGTATTCATATAAAAGCCATATATATATGTACATATAAAAAAATACAAACATCTTTTTACACGGATAGTGCTGCTCATTTTGTTATGAAGCAAGAATTTTTGAAAATACCAAAAAGCCACTGTTAGCAATCAAGCAGAAAAAGAAATGCATTCTTCTTGCAGGTTTTTTTTAAAATGATTTGTTCAATCGCTTTTTACTACAGACCATTTAACTTGCTCTCTCCTTCAGTGACAGAAGACAAATCAAAAACTGTCAGGTATTTTAAACTGTGATCTGCACTACACTTGAAGTTTGAACTGCAGCTCAGAATCATTGGATTCAGACCTACAATTGTTGCTATTCCTAGACGTCACAAAATTCAGCTCTGCCAGAGGTATATGGTTTCTGCCTAATTCAAAAATAGGACAAAACCTTGTTCAATGCAAAGAAGCCCTACAAAGCCACAGTGCCTGTGAACAATCCCAAGAGCATTGCATTCCCCTCTCCTCAGCTCCCAGCAGAGCAGCTGGGCATGTTCAGCCAAGCCTCTTTCCCATGCAAATGCTTGCTTTACCTGTGCAGCTCTCAAACACTTTCCCCGCAGAGGACAATGTATTCTCTGACCTTTCTCTGGTTCCTATTCCCAGTCTGATTCCCAGATTCACCCTGAAGCTCTTTGTTGCACTTGCTGTCTTCCCTATTCCCAGAATGGATCTCTTGCATCTTCCCAGAAGGAAGCAGAAAATTCCCCTTCCCGTTTTGCAGCCACATTTATCACCTTGCTGATCTCACCCTGCTAATTAGCCCAGCTGAAGGGATGGTTCCCACCTCAGATGTGACTTTTCAGTCTTTCCCTGTCTCTGCAATCAGTTTTCCAACTTATTCTGGGGAAGTAGGAGCTCTCAGTAGCAGGAGATCCTGCCTGTGCACCACAAGGGATGGTCTGAAGCATCTGACATATGCAAGGAAAAAACTTGCAAATCAATGCTTCTTGAAGGACTTATTCCATGTGACCCTTCAGAAAGACTCTGTGTGACTTTTCCTGTCACTGCTGAACATCGAGATTGCACCAAAGGAAAAATATTCCAAAGGACAAACCCATCAGAAGTCGAAATTCTTTATAGATTGCAATAAACCAAACCTATACTCCAAGTCTCAAACAGTACATCTTCCATCTTCTGTTCAGTGCATAAATCAGTGTTACTAAGCACAGTGAAAAGGTGAAAAAGGACACTCTGCACTTTATTTGAAATATACTGCCCATACTCCATTTTATATTCCTTTTGTTATTCAGTGAGTAATGTTTTACTGCACCACTTGCCTAGATTAAGAATGTTTCAATCTACGTACTTATCATTTAAAGCCACGATTCCCCCGAAGGGAACACAATGGGAGAACATGATGTTAATTAGCCTTATGGCATTATATCCCAATTCTGCACTCGCTACACCACAGTTGTTGCACTCCCAATGCCTATTCCTTCAATCTCTCATGGAAAGGATCTGCACTTAGTCAACTTAGAGCATATTACTTTCCCATAAGGGAAAAAGACTCATGTAAAATGTACAGGCCTGAAGTGAACACCACTAAAACATTAATGCTCTGTTCTTTAAATAGGCTTCCCTTTTATGTTCGCTTTATCCCAGTGTCATGTGAAACTGCTTGACATGTTTTGTTTGGCTGGTGTTTCAAAGAGTGCAAATTTTACTCAGTCCAACTTCCAGGCCCCTGCAGCCCATTCATCCAATTAAAGGACTGTGGAATGAAAACAGAGAAAGCGCTTTGTGGAGCTTCAGAAATATTGTCCCTCAGGAAGGCTGCCTGCAAAAAGCGAACAAATCCATTGTGCAAACTGGTGCATTGCAATAGAATAAAATTGCTCCTCAAAGTCTCTTTATCCAACATGGATTACTGACTCCTGATAGCTGTAGGTTAGTTGAAGGTAGAGTCTATCGGAGTCAGGGAAGCTCTTATTACCTTTTATTATCACACATCCTCCCCCCATAATCTATAAAGAAGCCTCTAGGAGCCCATTCACTTCTACACCTCTTCGCCGCCTTTCAGTTTCAATAATGCTGAGTACAATTCAGGACTCTTTGCAGTCCACTGTAGTTTCCATATGCATTCACAGGCTAAATATCCTTAAAATGCCCTTGGGAAGGACAGGCTGCCATTTATTATTTCAGATTTCTGGGAACTGCAACCCTTACAACTCCCTGGGAATGTTGTTTCAGGCAGTTCTGCTAAAGCCTACAACCTTACCTCTTGACCACACTAAGTGAAATTAATTATCATGCAAAGTTCCTTGTGGTACCCTTTTACATGCATCAGTATTATAAATAAAGAGCAGAGGAAGACATTTAAAGTGGGGCTGACAAACAAATGCTAAAGACCAAGTTTTTATGATTACAGAGCCAAGATTTGAGGAAGGTCGCAACAACAACTGCAGAACACTAATTATGCACTGCCTCATGCTGATTGAAAACTCCGGGATGCTGCATGATCATCCATATTTTAGACAAAAACACACTCTCTTCAGAGAGAGCCAGATGCACAAACTCCTCCTCCTTTTTGTTAAGAAAGAGCAGAAAAGCACAAAAATTGAGCTACTAATCCTGTATCCCACCCTTCAACACATTCACAGGGTTTTGGTAACCCTGAAATTAATTCACTCCCTTTGCTCTAGAACCAGAGGATGTCCCCTTTCACCCTGACCACAAATTAAAGTAGTGGTCACTCAAAAAATGGATTCGCATTTAGACTGGTTTGAATGAATTCCAAATTTCCAAGGAATTGGATATAAACCTGAAGAATTTTTCAGGTGACTCAAACCTAAAAATTGTTTCCTACCACCCAACGTGTTACCACATTTCTTGGATATCCTGCATTTCTTGGATAATACTGGAGCAGTTGGTTTGGATGTTGCTTTTCCACTGGTGTTTCCAAAAATTATATTCACATTATTTTTCTTCTCTTTTTCCTGTATCCTCTAACAAGATTGATGGCTCACCGTACTCCAGCACTGTAACTTGAAATCTGTGAGAGTGATTTGCCAAAGCAAATCATATCCTGATATGGAGAGAACCACTCACTTCCTGCAGGCTTTAAACTTGTTAATTATCAGCAAAAAATGATGATCAGAATCCCCGACTTCTTGTTTGTATGTAACAAACAAGATTCTTGGCAGAACTTATTGCAAAGCTAATGTGAGAGGAAGGAAACCCCAGTGGTCCTGTTTGTATTCCTCACAAATTTGTTCGTGGAGCTGTCACAAACTGGCAAGGAATGCCTGGTTTTTGTTCCAGTATATTAGTATAAGTTTTAACCTTGTATTCAAGAGCCTCCTGTAGCTCCTTAAAGACCATTTTTTCCTTTTTTTCTTTAATATGTAAAAGGAAAATGTAGCATTAAGAATATATTACCTTTTTTCCTATACAGTATATCATGGCCATTTCAATATCAGACAATGGTTCTCAATTAATTTTCCAATTTTCCAATTGGCAATTACTAACCCAAAAGCATTGATTAAGGGAAAGATTAAGCTAAGAACCAGCTTAATTGAATTCTTACTATTACAAATTTTCTTGCTGTTGTAATTTGTCATTATTTCCTATTAAAGGAAGGAAGGTAACTTTCTCACCAGCAACTCATAATTATTGATTTTATACACACGTCTTGGTTGATATATTTCACAATTTAATTTAAATATGCACTGAAACACCTGGATCCTTTCCTTGAAATTTGTCATGACAGCTTTTAAAACTTATTGAAAAAATTTTGAGGTGAATCTTACATCCTTATTTTCTCTATCCTGGTAAAATATGAATAATTAATGACTCAAAATTATTTGCTAATTTCTGAATTCTAAATAACCTTATAATACATATACATACATATAAATATTTGATTTATTGAATTTGCCTTCTCTATTCAATTGATGAAGTCCCTGATTATCCATGCATCACTAACAACCAATATAAACTTAGAATATCAGTACCTAACAAAGGCAGTTTGAATAGAATTAAATTTAAGTTCTCATAAATAAATATCAACTGTTTAAATTTATATTCCAAGTAACTCAAAATATATGTGGTCAAGTGAGGGCCGATTTTTCTCATCAGTGACTCTTGTTCAACATGTTCTTTCTATCCAGCTATACAAGAGAAGCCAATAAAACTGCACCTTCAAATGAGATACACTTGATGAAAATAGGCAGCTTGCAAATTAAATCCTTATTTACTTGTTTACTGTATGACAAGTTAAAATAGGATTCTCCCTTAAATGAGGCAAATTATGGCTAAATTACCTCCTTTAAAGTCTTAAATTGCAAGAAAATCAAGCATAGTGAATCACCAAAAAAAAAAAAAAAATTAAAGAAAGCATTTGTTAGAATAATATTTGCTGTCAAAGGACTTGGACCTGCAAATCAAACGGCTGCCCAAGCTAACGGGAATCACATTCCCACCTGGGATATCCATTTCCACTGCAGGTCCCCTCCTCCCCATTTTCCTTTGCAACTTCTCAAAGTCCCCCTGTGCATCTTGGCCAAGTCACTCCTTCATCAGCCTCTGCAGCAGCAGAGTTTCCTCTTAGATGAACCCAAAAGCAAATGTAATAACTATGGAAGCACTGATCTGCAAACCTAAGCATTCTCAAAGGTTCAGTAAGAGATGAAACTCCAGAGTCCCCCACATATTTGTTTGGGAATTCCAGGAGCACTAGGTACCATGTTAAAAATATATACTTTAGCTCCTTTCTCTTATTTTGGAGCTTACATTCTTGCTGCATTTCGGGTGATACAGACATTTTTTCCTGGGGATAGGATGAAAAATGTTCTCCAGAACCAATTGTTAAATGTATAAGAATTAAACCTTATTCTGAACTCCTAGAAAAAGGTTTTGCCAGTCTTACAATAAAATTAATGACCTGAGCAATTTAACCTGTTAATATATGGAATCCTCAAAGCAGCAGCTTTTACCATCTTCACCTAGACCTGTAGGACAAGAACACTTTCTAAAGAAAGCACGGCTATAAATACAAACTTTGGATGTCAGCTACCAAGTGGCATTATCAAATAATGACCTTTTTCATCTAGGAAGACCTCCTGACCTCTTAGACTTTGGGGCTGCGTGCCGAGTAGATGGGGTCTTCAGAGCTGACAGTGAAGCAGAAACAAGATGATGTCCTTAATCATATTCAAAGCAGCAGGATCACCTCCTGCACCTCACAGCAAGCGCTGCCGCAGTACAAACTCAGTCAAGACAAAAGGGGGGATCTGCTCTCTTACTTTGCCTCACAGTTTGAGCTTACGCTGGAAATCGAAATTTTTGACAGTCTCCTTGCTCAAGTTCAGCACAAGTTGGGAATGAGACACCTGGAGCATCAGCTGGGGAAACTTTTGTGCATCGAGTGGAAAAGGAGTGTTGTGAAATCACTGCAAACCCAGAAGCAATATGGACACAACTGGCCTGGCTCACTCCCCTCAAACCAACCCAGGCCATCTGAGAATCTTGTTCACGTCCTCAGCTCTCACTCCTGCCTGGCCTGCCCTTAATTCAGCACCACAACAGTGATTCATGCAGCAAAGATAATAAATAACCACTGCCATGGTATCTGGAGTTCACTGGGGATGGGAGCAAAAATAAGTGTGAAATCAGCTGAACTCTCAGGAAGTTCTGTCTTCTCCCAGTTCTACACCTGGGCACGGGTGTGGCAACATCCCAGTGCCCACTGCTCCTGCCCAGTGCTGGCTACAGGAGAAACAACAATGCTGAGGTACATTTTTAGTTAGCAAGCAACCAAGCCATTCTATGCATTACTTTCAAATCATTATAGCCACACTAAATTAGTTTAGCAATAATGAATAACGTAGAAGTGTGGAACTTCTAAATTATTCCCTGAATTACAGTTCCACAGTAATTTCTCAGTAACTTTTTGCAAGAAACATATGGGACATGTACTTAATTCCTTTTCTTTGATGCTATTTCTATCCTCAACTTCTGTTTGTAGGCTTCTAAACTCTCTGCAAACAGCGGAGTTGGGAATATAACAAAGAAACAGGATCATGTGTAAAAAGTGCTAAAACTGTTTAAAAAACAAGCTTAAATATGAGAGATAACTTTAATGTATATAAAAAATATATTTATAGATAAAAATGATGTAAAATGTAATTTTCTTACCATAATTTATAATCTGAGAGAAGAGAAAAATCAGCATCTATGTTATTAGGAACTTCTGGATCTTTTCGTTAAATATGGATTTTATGTTTTTCTTTATGAAAATGAGTCCTGGAAATTCAGCCCGTAATATCATAGCTGTTAAATGGCAGTGATTTAAAAACCCCTGTGTGTTCTTATCACCTCTCTGTCCTCTCTTTCAGCTGAATCCTGATTAGGGTTTCCATCAGCTTTCCAGGGTTCAGCACAGCTGAGTTGTTCTATTTCTCAGCCTACTGAGAAGCAGATTCTGCTCCCTCCAAGCCCCTTTTCTCTATCAGAATGTGCTGTGAGGCCTCTCCTGGCATCTCACTCTCTTTTTCTATCCTGAAAGGGCTTGTCAGGCTACAAGATGTCATGCACCAAGTCATTAAATTGCCTTTTTTTGTGCCTCCAGCTTGGAGGAAGGTTTATGCAGCAACAACAGTCTGTTTTTCTTTGCATTGTGTTTTTCTATTTATTTGTGTTGTGTTTCTGCCACAGTGTCTTAATTTGTGCAACTAACAGTATTGTCTCACCCACCTTCCTGCTGCCAGCAGGAAAGGAATTAATGCCTGGCACTGATGGCTGCTGGTGAGTTTGTAAGGCTAAACTCTGGTTTTATTTAACTCAATTTTATTCTTTCTGTTCTGTCCTCTAGGACTGGCATTAATGCCCCACAGGCAAAAGAAATGCAGTGTTCCAAAACCACTTATTTGCGATGTGATTTATTTGCTACATAAGTGTTTTTCATTCTTCTCTACCTTCAGCAAGCAACAACTGGGTTTTTGTTTTTTATTTTTGAGAAACAAGCAAATGTTATGTACTACAGAGCATCAGAAATCTCCTTTTCAATTGCATAAAAGAGGAAAAGGCATGTGGAGGGAGGGGGAAAAGGAGGATTTCACACACTTCAAATGTCTCAGCCCACTCTGAGAGCTCTGGCAATGAAGGGACAGAAGTCTCCATCTCAGTGGGCAACTCAGGCTGCCCTCTGCCATTGCCTGGGTGATTACTCTCCCCATTAATTTCTTGGTTATTCTGAGTAAAATTTTCTGGATTTACAATCACTGCTTTTTGAATAAATAATTCCAGACTCAGTGTGGGACACAGAGAGAAAAGCTGCTACCTGTCTTGCTGGTAAAGACTCTCAAGGTGAGACTTGGGAGATCCAGGTTAAAAACTCTAAAACAACAAATATTAGCAGAGCAAGGATTAATTCAGAGTAGCAATTTGTGGTGATCTCAGGATATTCTCGGTTGGAAGGGACCCACAAGGATCAAGTCCACTCTTAAGTGAATGATCCATACAGGATCAAACCCACAAACCCTGGCATTATTAGCACCATGCTCTAACCAGTTGAGCTAATCTGGCAACTGAAATGTGAGACACTTCTAATCTAGTTTCTATTAGAGAGTTTGGGGTTGAACCATGAAAAAAGCTGCAAAATAATCCAAAGAGCTTTATCCTTTTCCCTGTAGTGCAGGATGGGATAAGATCAACCAGCCAGTACACATGAAGTGAGCTAATAACAAACAAAAACAAATACATGACTTTGATCTTCTGCCTCCTCTAATTAATCCCTTTACCCAATTCCCTTTCTCCACTGACTGGGATACTGACAACTTTAACTGAGATGTGCTTTACAAGCCATTTCCACCCATTGTGAGCTCATCTCACTGGTTTTGTGTCCCCCATGAGGTTCCCACTTTGGAGCCAAGCCCCCCGTGCCAAGTCCTCAGCCCCGCCAGGAGTCCCTGGCGATGCCACAGGCAGCAGCAGCAGCAGCAGGGAGGGCACATGGTGCTGCTCCATTTTCAGCCAACACTGAGCAGCTGAAGAGACCACCCACAGTCCTTGTGCTGATCCCCCAGCCAAGGAGCTCTGTCCTGGCAAGGGCACCGCTGTGACTGTCCCAAAGTTGATGTGACAACATAAGAGGACAGGTATGCAAGACTTGTCTCAAGTTTAAGGTCCTTTGTGCTCTTAGCTGACAGGCTGAGGAGAACTGCACCACAGGCAGCAGAAATGGGTCAAGCACTGGTGATGGGACTTCACACTGTGAGGAAGAGCACTGAAGGGAGGCATCTTTAACATCATTTGAAAAAAAAACCCAAAATATCTTTTCCTTAATTCAGAAATGTGATTAGAGATTCAACAGTTGCTTCTAAGGTGACCCAGTGGAAAGGCTTGCTAAGGATTGCACAAGACACACACACACATACAAGAAAAAGGTCAAAAAAGAAAGAAAAGGTTTTTTCCAGGGCATCTAGACAATGCTGAATAAACACAAAGCAGCAAACATAAAACCTGATAATTTAAAATGTAAGACAATGAAAAGATGCAATTCTTCAGTAAACATATCTAACGTTAGGAACAATTAAAGATCAAGGTTAAGTGAAAAAAAGATTCAATTAGTATGCATTAAGAAATAAAGAATTCCCCTAGAAACTCCACATTCACGCAAAATATAATTTCTTGTGAAGAATAGATTGATTCCCTTCTAACTGCTTCTATTGCCAAAGAGAGGAAACCTCTCTTTGAAATACTTTGAAGAGTTCAGGGCACCTAATTATGAGTTTTTTAAGCTAAAAATCCTGACTGTCCAGCAGAGGGTAACCAAAGATTCGAGGCTTTTAATTATTCAAAGAAATGAAAGATGGTAAGCCTGTCATCTCTAACAAAGAGGAGCTGAGGGAAGAGCAGCAAGGCAAACCATGACTTAAGACGAATACATTTTTAAAGTGAATTCCCTTCGGAAAAAATTTGACAAGTTTAAATAAAAGGGAAACAAATTTTGAATTACAAATAATTATTGTTTTGCTCATTGAGGTTTATTTTTTGACTACAATGTGTTCTTGCCTCTGCTTCTAAACTGACAATTACTTTGCTCAAAAGCACTGTGTCAGCACAGCGATCTGATGAGCACACCAAAGCCACCCAAGCATTTCAGAGCAGACTTGCCTCTGCTGTGCCTCTATTCCCCCTCATTGCAGTTTTAAAAGAGTGAAAAAATGTTTAATTTTCTTAATTGCATATATTATAAAAATGTCCACAGCAGCATTGGCAGACAGAAAAGAAGAAAAGCTGAAATACCTGCAGGTTTAAAGGCACTGGACTCATTCATGAATGGCTTTGATGTTTCCAGTGGTTTTTATTTAGTGGACTGATGCCTTCCCCTGAAATTGTTGAAAAGCTTTCACCCTTTCTTCATGGGACAGCACAGAAGGCAGGAGGAGGCCCAGGTCCTACAATGCTCCTTCTTCCCTTGTCTTTTCTGTCTCTATGCATAGGCCATGGTAAAAAGGTTGACCAACAGACCTTTTTCCAGAATACTGTTTTTTTTCACTTAGCTGAACCTCCAAAAAGACCCCTCTGATGGAGCTTTTCCCCTGTCATGTTCATGCAGAGGAAGTCAAGCAAACTTCTCACTGCTTATGCCACCCAGCAACTTACAAAAGGGATTTAGGTTTTAATAATTAAAAAATCCTGCTGAGTAATTTATATTCTTTTGCTAGCCCATAACATAAGTAAGAATGTATTCCCAATAACAATTTCAAAAATAATTTCTTAGGGCTTGATTTCCAATTCAATCCAACAGTAAATCTAGTAAGAAATTTATATGACTTAATTTAAAGCATCTAATTGAATGATTTAGCTTTGTGTAGATGTAATGAGCCATTTCATAAAATCAATAACATTGTAAAGTATAAACTAAATTATTATAAATGAAGGCAATAAAAAAAGAGCTCCTCTGTATTAGGCAGGGTGACACTTGATTAATGGGATATTATTGTATGTTGTAGCAGAGCAGGCAGAAGAGGCTGGGGTGATCTTTTCAGAGGTGCAAAGGTTGGCTGCCCAGCATGCAAACAGCATCTATGCTGGGAGCCCAAATTCCACAGAAATAGACATGTATTCCCAGGAACATGAGCTGGAAGGGTCAGTATTCTCCATGAATTAGACCTTAATAATTCTGGTACCTTCTTACAAACACACACAAACTTCCTTCTGTGCCTGAGGAGCGCATTTAGAATACTCTCATTCAGACAATTGACTACTCTTAACCACTACTTCCTAACCAACAAAAATGAAGGGCTAAAAACCTCCTCCAAAAATGACCATAAAAGTGGCACAAGTGCAGCTGCCTTTATACACAATATATTACCCCCCTCTGCCCACGCAGCCACATATCTCCAAGCAGGATAAAAATGGAGCTCCCGGGCCAAACTAATAACTCCTACATTTAGGAATGCTGTGTCTATTCTTCTTTCCTTTGCTACAGTACAACATACTCAGAAGTTTTCAGAAAAGTTTAATCATTATTTACATGGATGGAATTTCATTTGCAAACATGCAAAATAGTACTGAACACTTACTCTGACATTTCATTGCACACCAAAATTATTATAAATACAAATACACATTAGTACATGGGCACATATATATGTTCATGTCAATAATGTTACTAAATTATATTGGCACATATTTCATGTAAATATGGTATATATTACATACTTTATGCAACATGCAATTATAAAATGCAACAATATACATATATCAATGTGTCAGATAAAACATAATAAATATTATCCACATGTTTCCTGTAGATTAAATATGTTATATACATATATGTGTGTACATTGACTGGCTGGGCTGGAATAGCTGCAGCTGTTTTAGCCTTAGAGTTAACAGCTTAGAGAAAGACAGGAGAGGAAGCGAATTATTTTCACTATATAATGAATCAAAAAAGAATCTTTCCTTTGGTTTCTCTCAGTGATTCCACACCTGCAGAAACAATCCGAGGACAACCAAACCAAAAAAAAAAAAAAAGGTAACAGAAGAAATGTAAGTTAAAGCATGAACAAAAAGAAAAATCTTTTAAATAAAACCCCGTAAGGCAAAAAAAACCCAAATGCCAGGCTCTCCCCAGATTTCAAGCATTCCACTTGGCTTCACTAAACCCAGCATCATTTATTGCCCTGCAGTACACACAGTGGCTCATCCAAAAGAAGTTGCTCTCCAGAAGAGCACACACAAAATCCATCTCTTGCATCATAGCATCTCTGACTTAAAAGGTATCACAAAATGCAAACAGTAACACGGAGTGGAAAACAGCTGTGATTAAGAGAAAATAAGAATGCCACAGGCAGAAAGTGTCTCGAGCTACAACCCTGCTTGGAAAGCACAGAGGAACACGAAAAGCTCAAACATAGGTCAGCCTTGGGGCCCAATAGATTAACAGAGGGAAACAATCAATGATCTGAAAAAGCTACGTGCAAAATCAAGCCACATGCTCACTGAGTTAGAGATTTATAGCAAAATCCAGATCCTAAATTTGCTCTAAAATGGCCAAATGATGGAGGGCAACAAGTCTTTTCCAAAGGCAAGAGCAGCACCCCTACTGTTATCCCTTAATAAAGGAGGAAAGAGAGACATCTAGCTGCTGCAAGGAAGTTAGCAGGAAACACCAAATTTCCCTGCAGCACCCCAATGTTCTGAGCCCCGACCCCTGTGGTGCAGTGACAGCTCGTGGGACAGCTCATCGCTGCTACACACCAGGGAGCCAAAAGGCCACTGGCCAAAGCAGCAGCTCATGCGAGAGTGAGTGAAAAGCCAGTGGATTTTCACCAGGGAAGATAAAAAAGGTGAGGGATTGCTCTTCTCTGAAGCGGAAGAGTGGCTTTCGCTTCGAAAACTAAAAGAAAGATTGCCTTCCCCCACATGAATGATGATAGTCAGAAATCTGGATGGACACAGGAGGAAGAAAACATTCTTTATACTGCAGAGCAGTGGATGGTCTGCAGAGAGAGATAAGGAGAACCTGGTCAGCAGAGCAGCTGAAGACCAAGCAGCCCACACAGGCAGTTCTGCTCAGCGTGGACACAGAAATCAGGCAGGGAACAATACAGACAATGATTAATTCGGTCTCTGACAATTAAACTAAATATTTAAGTACCTGAATGTAGGTTCCAGAGGAATTTCCTCCTCAGCTGAGGGTTTCCCCTTTTGTGTAAAGCAGCTTTTCTAACTGGAGATTTCTGCCAAAAGTGTTGATCAGAGGCTAAATTTTCACTTGGGTCTCTCTCAACACAGCCCAGAAATGACAAGGTAAAGAGGGGCAGATAGGACATTATCCAACGTCTGGCTGTGTGTGTGGAAGGCAGTAGGGATAGGAAGTACTTCCACACAAATTACCTTTTCCTTTCACACCCTATGCCATACCTATAATGATTACACCCAGGAAATCCAGCTCTGCTCTTTTACTTCTCACATATGCAAGAACTTCGCACAGCATTGGCCAGTGCTGTGGTTTAATCCATCTGATTTCCATGAGAATATCCTTGCCTTTGTCACCTTCATGGGCTGCTCCATGGCATTGGTTCAGAATGCTTTTCTGTGCACACAGCTGTTGAGACCCTCCTAAGAAATGATGTAGATTTGAATGTTGGGGTTCTGGTCAATGATTTGCTGTCACACAGGATGTAATTCAGCATTCTCTAAAGAAATGAATATGCATAATGTATAGAACATCTCCTACTTCTACTTATTTAAGGGATAGAATGGATCTATGACCTAAGTATCATATATGAGCATTTCAGCAGAATAGCTTTTTTTCTGAGGCTGAAACAATGCATTTTTGTTGTTTGTTTACTTCCAAATCAGTACATTGACAAATTAACACCTACAAACCAATTTTAAAAAAATAAAAATCACAACAATCACCAGTGTCCTGTATCTCACACTTGTGCATCCACTTGATGTCAGTGAAGAATTTTAGCATTTTAATAACTGATATTCAACCAGTCACAAAACAAATAAAATTAGCCTAGATTTCCATGCACAGAGAGATGTTACCAGCTAAACACTGAGTGCCAGCAATGCTTATTTTGGTTTAAACTGGATAACTCACAAGCAGCACTATCCTCTGCTATACCCAAAATATTTGCCATAAATCCTACCACCTGTGTGCTCAACAAGGAAGAGAAAGAGACTGAAGTTACCTTCTGGTGTTCAGTTGCTCCCTTAATACCTCTTTATCTCATGACATGCCCATCAGTGAAATGGCCTGGTTCAGGGAGATCTGCTCAACACTGAAGCTGGGATGTGCCAGCCAGAACTGCCTCAAAAGCCCCAGAAGTGCCATCCTCATCAGCCATTGTTCACAGCATCAACCACCACGAGTGCCAATTCAACAAGCAGGGCATGGAAAATGATCCTCTTGGCAAACAAGTCACGGAACATGTCACATGGATATCTTGTGGAAAAATCCCAGTTCGTGCAATTCTGGGGAAAAGTGTTCTCTGACCAACAATATTTGTAAAGCTTGTCAGCTTTGATTAAGTGATGGAAGAGTGTTTAGATCAGTTACCCAGACAGAAAAATCCTAACAATAGATTGTGAATGTCTAAATATTCTATTTGCTATTTTTTCTTCTGTAAAAATTCTATCCACTGTAGCAGTGGATATTGCAAAGCCCCAAGCTCCAAACTTCTTTCAAAGATCTGAAGCTCCCCCCGAGGTAGGGAAATCAGCTTTGGTACCTCACAGTTGAGTACAACTTCGAGTACCTCACAGATTTACTGTTCCACCCACCTGTTCAACCAAACGCTGGAAGTAGGGAGATACCTGTGACCTCTTCCAAAGTTTGGGATATCTGTTCTTTAAAATGTCTCTATTCAATAATGACTTGAAAGGATTTTTCACAAATGATATATGCTGGTATTGGTACAAGCATCAGCACTGCAGTACTAATCCACACCTTCACTTCATCAGTTATTTTCGCTTAGGAGACTTGAAACACATTTATCTTCCTAAATTTTTTGCATTTTGAGCATTTGGCATGTCTGGGGTACATTGTGTTAGGTACACCTAAGTAGTTGTGAGTGCCAGGTTTGACCCTTTTATTCTGGGCTAGAACCAAAAATGGTTCATAAAAACCAGTTTGGCTGTGTCTAGTATTTTGGTAGCTTGTGAGAAGGGGGTTTTAAGGATAAAAATTTTGAATATTGTAGAGGCTAAACAGCCTCTGTCTGAGAAGTTTGCAGGTATAAAAGTGTGAGTTCACAGAAAGAGAAGGAGAGAACAGACCACAGAGCTCCTCTGGAGCCAACAGCAACAACCACATTCCAAGACACTGAACCAGCCCTGTAAAGGGAAGGCTGCCACAAAACACAGCATTCACAGATGAGAGAAGAAAACAACATATGCAAAGTTCACTAAATAAGGTGTCACTGCAGATCTTACAGTCAAATAAAGCCCAAGAAAAGTATTAGTGATGCATGAAGCATCTGACACACAGTGAAGGACAATTCTCTTTCACAGAGTTCTACTGTGGACTTAAAGCTACGGGCAAGCGTAGAGCAGATTATCCATTAAGAATAAAGAGCCTGATCTTGAAAATAACTAAAATGCCAAAGATTATGAAGAATGCCAATGAAAGAAAAACTAGAATGCAAGACCTTGTCCAGCCCCAGCCCTGTGGCTCCAAACGCTGCTCACTCTCTCTCCAGATGTAAGTCACATTTCCTTACCTCAAGCAGAAAGTAAGAACAAATAGGAGTTGGGGGGGGAGAAAACAAGAGAGGTAATTTGCCTAAGAGAGTTAAATGAGATGACTCTGGTCTGTTTTCCTTTGTTATTCCATGCCTAATGAAGTGTCTGGGTAGTTGGAACAGCTCCTGCAGCATGATCTGATTGTTGTAGTTGCCTGTTTGTTTGCCGTGAGTTATTGTTTTATTTGGCTCTCATTTCTGAGCTCTTTCCCTGGTCTGTTGGGCAGACGGATGCTGCTGGATCGTGTTTATGAGCCTGTAAATGATTGGGGAGCTGTTTCTCCAATATAAGAGATTATGAGAGACAGAGAGAGGGGCTGTGCTGGGAAGAGCACAGACTGCTGCAGCATATGATGGTCTTTCTGCGTCCAAAACCCAAAGCAGTATTTGAATGCACAACAAAGTGTGGGTTTTTTTCCAAAAGCAAGTTAGTTCATCAGTGAGCTCTTAAAATTGCACAGTGTCCTTCATACCAAACAGCAGGTTAAAGGATCCAGCATGGTGAGCATCAATACCTCCAACAAGGGCTTCTTGCAGCCACTTTTATCTGCCTGGGGAAAGTATGACAAAGAGATTTCATCTTCACAACTGTAGCTTCTGGCTTCCTATTTAAGTTATAACCAATATTTTCGTTTATGCCTGAATAGAACATCAATCACCTAACACCATGCTGTATAAATCAAATCTTGAAATTAAATTCTCATGCTTCGTTGCAAGTATGAATAGAATATTTCATGATTGTCCAGTCCAAATCAGGCAAATACTTTCTGGACTGAAGAAGACATACAGTACTTTGGAAAATTTACTTATCACTTCTGGAAAAACTTGGACTTTTTAGTTTAAGTTCCTTATTTCCTAAACTTCTCTAAAGCCAAATTGAATCACAAATACTAACAAAATATTCTCCGAGATAAGGAAGAGGGCAAGGGGAAACTGAAGAGGAGGAGAAAGGTTGTGTGTCTTTTACAAAAAAAGGAATTGCAAGTGCCAGAGCAAAAATCTGGCACGTAAATATCAAAATCACAGCATTCACCCAGGCTCTCTATCAGAAGGTAACTTCTGCCCTTTGCTAAGAGAATTAAAGATCTGCAATAGCACTGAGGGCTAAAAGATTGCCCTTTCAGTTCTCCTCACATTAGGTATTATTAACAAGGGCCTTTTGTGATTCTTTTGCACAAGAGCACTACAGCAAATTCCAGTTCATTAGTTAAAGGGTTTTCACCTGATTTAAGGAACCCTGAGAGCTCAAAAATTCTCCTGAGAAATCTCTCTGCCAGGAAACCCTTCACTGCAACAGTCGTTTTCAATAGGAAGGCAATGGTAGGACTCATGCTATGATGCTTTTTAGGTAAAACACAGCACAGAAAAACAGATCATCAGCAGAGACTATGTGAGAAAACAAAGAAATTAATGTCATTTTGAAGAGGTCTTAGGGTACCACAGTGCAGAACATCCAGTCATCACCTACTACAGCAGTAACTATGCTATTTCTTAGGTCATCTACAATTTAACATTAAAGTTCCTCAAGAGCTCAGAATTTTCCTTCTGTGTAGGCTGTGCCAAAGGATTTGGAAAAATGAAGTAACAAATAGTGGCAAGGTTTATATCGCAATTTCTTTCCTCAATCTCTATGAATGAAGCATCACTGCTTTGGCATGTCAGGGCAGGTAGGGAGTCAGGGATCCTTGGATATTTACCTCAGGGATACTTTGGTCATATCCTCCCTTTCTTACACCGACAATCTCCTGCAGGATCACTCAGAGTTACTGGGACAATCAGTTATTCCTTGTGCCTGTCAGATAAAGTGCTGAGAAAAAAACCTATTCATGAAAACAGAAGTACCTACGTACGGATAGCCAGCTGATTTGCTCACTCCACGAAAGCTTCCCAACCCTGCTTGTAGGCATGGCAATAGAGAGAATTCCAGCTCTGATCTTTACTGCAGAACCTCTGAGGTTTTACACACAATTACTCAGCTCTGCTCTCTCCCAGAATAAAACCATTCATTTGGTTCTCCTGTTCCAGCCTGAAGCCATACTCTCTGCACCATGTGGCCACAAACCCTGAAAGCAGCTGCAGGGTCTAAATGAACCAGCCGGTGTTAGGCTTGGGCTGGGTCCACTGCCTCCCAGAGATCCCCTGCTCTGGTGAACACTCCAATATCCTCCGTGGGGCCAAGCACCATCAAGAGTTAAGAGTACAATGCACCTGCAAACCCAGTTGGATGGGCTGGCGGTGGTATCAGCCCCTACCATCAATAAATTCCGCTTCTGCACACGATATTTCAGGCAGTCACTGAAAGATGGGTGACACAGTTGGTTTCACTGGCAGAGCACACAAGGTTTTATTTGTCAACAAATGGGTTTCATGATCCATCATTAACAGTTGATTGATTGGCCCAGCACTTTGGCAGGATATTTTTTTATCACACTTGTCTGCAGCAGAATGTATTTCAGGAACTGTCTTACACACCGATTTGCTGGCAGAGGCTGTGTTGGCAGAAGGCAGAATGTTTCCTTGCATTCTTTGCGGGTCAGTGTGAGAGTGTGGAGTAGATAACATGAGGGACTACGTTATGGCTTTACATCTGTTTTTGTTATGATCAGATCTGTTCCTCCTCTTATCACAACAAAAACAAGTCTCATGTCGTTTCCTCGTTCATCTAATGCAACCCAGATTCTCAGTTGTAAAAAAAAGTTATAAAAAACCACCAACCAAAAGAAGCACCCAGCCCAACTAACCGTTCTCTAACCCAAATTTTAAATATTCATCTTTACATTTTTTCCATCTTTCGTTGTGCAATAAATACATTCAATCAGAAGAAAAATACACTAACTCACTGTGACAGATTGGACTCCATCTGTCAAGATTTCATGTTTGATATAGACTGGAAATTGTAGATAAAGGGGAAATATTCAGGTACTGTTCTTTCAATGAATGTCCCAGAGGGAGATTAAGGGAATGATAAATTGGTTTTGGTTACACCCTGAGCCAAGCCATTGGAAGCCTAATTAGAATCCAGAAGGATTGCAGCCAGGAAAGACAGATGCTGGAAAGAAGAGTAGTATGAGGAAAAGGATTTTAGTTTCAACTGGGACAGAACAAATGGACAAATGACCTTAAGTGTTAGCCAGAAAAGAGTATATTTTGTCATCTTGGTACAGAAGATGTTCCTGCAATGAACATCCTTGCAGGATCCCAGCAAATCCTACACGCAATGAAGGATATTTTTGAAACAAGATAAATAAGAGGAGATTTGCTTAAAATGCATTCAAGGGAGGAATAAGAATCGACCAACTTGGAACATTAGGGTAAAAATTAGAAATCCAGAAGACCTGTCTTATGACAGCATCCTGCATGATTTTGAACAATTAATTTAATTTCCTTGAGTTTCTACATCTGCTAAGAGTCTCCAATGTGCTTTTCTGGGAAAAAAACTGAAACATGCTAGCAAGGAAATGTCCCAGTACTAACAGGGACCACGAACAGCTGGAGATACACAGTGACTTTTACACCAAGAAGAAGAAAGTGTCTTCAGGTGAGAGCATGGGAACAAATATTAATTTCACCTAATCAAGACAAAGCAAAGCATCTGACAAAGAATATTTATGCAAATTCACTCCAACTTACTGCAAGCAGTCCAGTGAGTCAAAGTGACAGGCCAGCAGAGCTAACAGAGGGCACTCTGCCCCTCGGGGCCGGGGAGGTGACCCCTGACAGGCAGCGATGCTGACAGCAGAGAGGGCAAGTCCAGCTGATGGGCTGAGCTGACCACTGGCACTTGGAGCTGCACAGGGAGTGAATGCAAGAGTGCATTTCAGCCACAGGAACCTCCGTTAGAAACTCAGCAAATGCCAGGACTGCAGGAGCAATCACACATCAGAGAGTTGAGAGAAACTCTGGAATATCCTGGTGCTGATTTTCTCAGAGCTTGGAAGGTGTCACTCTGGCCCAAACAATAAAGCCTGCAACACAGATAACATCTAGTTTTCCCCTTAAATTCAAACTAAAAATCCCAAAAACCAAAACAGGAATCATCCAAAGAAAAAAGTGTGAAATAGATTCTAGTCTTGTAAAACAAAGGAAAAAGGCAGACCCTGAGCCCTGGATATTGGGCTCATGAGAAGAGCTGCCTGCAGGAAAGGTCACCAACATCTCTGCCTACACCTCTGAGGTTTAATGTTTGTCACACTTTGCCTTTGGCTCTGCAAGTCTGTTCAAAACCTCGACCTTCAGTCACTGCAGCAGCCCAGGAGCACGGGATTAAGTGAATGATCTTCCCTGTGGCACAGCAGGACTCCCTCTCTACAAGACCATTCTTTCTCAATCACAAACACCAATGCTTTTGCTTTATAAACACTCCTGCTAACAGTTCTGCTTTATTAATCTTTGAAGACAAAGATATCATCCACTACTTCCAGAAGAAGAAAAGAAATATTTATTTTGTACTTATGAAGGAGCTATTACTAGCAGTGAAATTTTCCATGCAACACATTCCTGTAAATGAAATTAATTAGATAAAAGCAGTACAGGCTTCGGGAAGAAAGATCCAGACATTTTCCTTGACAGACATGAAAAGCAAGACAGATATGTCCATGTTAGCAATGCAAAATACATCAATTTCCGTATATATTATCTCATCTCAAGGAAAGACAAATGCTAGTGATAGCAATGTTACTTGTGGCAAGTTTAGTGGTTAAAACTTGCAGTTAAACTGTGTCCAGCCTTGTCCTGGGAAAGGCAAGACAAATTCACTTCAGAATTTTGTGGAACGCATCAGGCCAACAGAGAAACGCTCAAACAGGACA
The DNA here is from genome assembly GCF_017639235.1 of Corvus kubaryi. Classification (NCBI taxonomy): domain Eukaryota; kingdom Metazoa; phylum Chordata; class Aves; order Passeriformes; family Corvidae; genus Corvus; species Corvus kubaryi. Next base: position 5,387,914 of record NW_024581101.1, read on the forward strand.
ACGACTACAACCTCATTGGTAAGCTCCAGACACTTCGATAAAAGTTGCCTGACAAATGAAAACAAAATTGAAAACAAAATTGAAAACAACAGACCAAAGAGTCCTTGCAAACAGTAATATGGGATTTTTGGCCAGCAAGTCACAATAACTGACCTGTCTGTGCATTTACAGTGCACGAGGATTGTTTTCACAACAGTATTGGGTTCTGTCACCACTGATAATTTTTGAGGTAGAAACAAAACTTCTTTAACTTAATGACAGAAGAAAAAATTAAAAACTGTTTAGCAAAGAAAATACAGAAGATATTAGTCCATGCCCAGATTTATGTCAGTAGTGTCTTCTCCCTAATTCAGTATCTGTTCCTACTTAATTTGTTTTCTTGTTTCTGACCTATCAAGCTAAGAAATGGACTATGACAGCACAAAAATAATTACTTCTTTTTTCTTTTAATTCTCTCAAAGGCTAAGGAGCTAAACATCACAACAGGAGCTCCAGCAGTAATTGGGCATCAGTGTCACTCTGTGCCAACTGCATCTGAGCTGAAACACAAACTTTAATTTAACAAACATCATCAGCCAAACAGAAAAGCCTCAGCCTATCAGACATCTTTGTTAGGACGACATTGAGGTGCACATTTTCAGCACACACTGGGTTATGAAAGCTGCTTGCATTAATAACAACAGGCATTGGACACAATTATTGTAGAGTACAACCAACTTTTCCCCAATCATTTCCCAAAACCAGTGCTGCTGGGATGTGACGGATTAGAAGAGTAGGAATGTGGAGTATTATGAAGAGTAGTGAATGAAAACACTTTAGCAGTTTATATAAATGGCTTTCTGCTTTAATTTATATGAGCTCCAAATTCCAGGATAGTCCAACCCACCCGTCACCAGTGCTATCAAAAAAATGTTAATTGGCTTTGAGCCTTATTGGCCTCCTTAATTATGACAAGAATAGTTGGGTGGTTTTTTTGCTCTTTGTTGTTTTTTTACAAACATCTCATCAATGTATTTGTTATTTTGCCACTTTAATCTGTATTAGTGACAAAGGAACTGGAGGTTTAATTCTGAGGATCACCCAGCCTCTGACACTGGTAAGATTTAAGGATGACAATTTGGAGATCAAGGGATCTTTGCTGCTGGCAGTGGAGGTAGGCAATTTTGGGATTTAAGTAGCTAAAGCAGCAGTCAGACCACAAGATTTGTTTCCTTGATTTTTAACACTGTGTTTGAGGAAAAAAAACATTAATACTGATCTCTCTGGGGTTTAGCTCACAGAGGTCCATAGGGCACTCTCATACATTCCAATTTTTGTGTCTTTTTAATGTTCCAGGCAGGGTATCTTCCAAACACAGTTGAAAATCTTTTTTTTGATATCCCTTACTACATATAGAATAACACCAAGTACAGGACAGCGTGGCCTTGACTCTGAATTATTTTTTTTTCTGTACCGTTCAATATTCATAGAGAGTTTTGCAATCCCTAATCAGGAATTACCTCACTTCCTTTCTAACATGTGCACAATACTGCTGGCTGCTTTCCAGACACAACAGTTTAATTTCCTCACTTTATAGGATGCCTAAATATCTATCTAATTCTTTAAAATGTAACCATGAGCTGGGTTCTTTCAATTTTGCTTAAGCTTAGCTTTCTAGGTCAGCTTAATTCTTGTCCTGAACATTTAGGCTTCATTGCCTGCCTGTGTCAGGCACCAAACACCAATTTCCTTTTTCTTTGTCACCAAACTTATCTACACTGCAGAGAGTTTTTTTCCAAATTGCAACACTTAATGCATTAATCACTTTTATTTTCTGTTTTAACAAAGAAAATAAAGGGAATGATGAATAAGTGTATAGGTGAGATGATTCAGTAGTGATCCTGCACCTGAAAACAGGACAGTCTGGTCTCCTGAGAGATTACTGCATTTGTTTCCACTGCATTTATCATCATCTTAATAAATATTATGACTTTCTTAAGCTCAATCAACCTTCTGTGTTAACATGAAAGATAATTCACCACCTATGCAAGTGCGCAGCAAGAAAAAAAGAGCTCCATTTGGGAAGCAGAGTGGGAGCCTGGTGTGGTTAAGTTTCCTATTACAGATGCCATTTAGGATTCAGTCACTGCTGATATTGAGGAAAAAATCTAGGAAACTATCCTATCAGTGAAACCTATAAATTAAATTGCAGTATAAAGAGAGCAATTAATTATTAGTCGTGTAATTGTTCACAATAACCACTGACAGGAAGAAGGTATTGCCACACTAAGATGTACTGTGTGTAATCAGCAAAATGAGACATAAAGACCTTTTTTACTCCCTTCTAGAGACATCTGAAGTATAAAACATTTCTGGTAGCCATTCATAACATAAAAGGGAGAAAAGAATAAAGAATAAAGAAATAATAAGAATAAAGGAATAAAGAAAGAACCTGTGATTAACTTGTTGGCAGAAAAAGAGAGTATCAATCTCCCGGCATTGATCCAGGCCATGTTCTCCTTTCCTATGGCTGCAGGATGTTTGGGGAGTTCAGATTTGTTGGACATTCTATTTTCTGGACTTCTTAATACCCCAACAAATATTTGCCAGACAAAGGATGTTAAATACTTTCTTTATCCATGTCAGTGTGTTTGACTGCCCCTTGTTTGCTTCTCTGTCTTCTTCACTGTTGTCTTCCATCACAACTCGCTCTTCTAATTCCCTTTCTATTTCCTTATTCCTCACTCCAGTTTTTCCTAGTTTATTATGCCCTATTCTCATGTGACTTTCTTGGCTGCTCAGAGATCTACTTTTCTTGTCTCCATCTCAAACAATTTCAATCCCTATTACTGAACTTCTTGGATAAACAGAGTTAGCATAACAAAGGGACACAACTGAACCACATTTTCTGAAGAAAATATCTCTGGTTTTTTTAAGATATTGTAGTGAAAAATAAAGTTAAAATATTACTTAAAAGCGGGGGAGAGAAGAAGGAAAATAAAACAAAGGATTTCTTACCAGATGGGGAAAAAAGAGACCAATGCATCACTGAGGTACCAAACCCTTGCTTTTAGACCAAATGGCACAAGGTATATTTGAAGCTACCAGGCCATGTGGAAATGGCCACTGCACCTTTATTTGCAGGAATAACCAGGTGGGGTTTTGGTGTTTTTCCCCTGAACTCAGTAGTGCGGCTCCAGCAAAGCCCAACCACAGCAGGGGCTGTGACCCATCTGACTTTTGTGAAACCAGGCACCAGCTGATGTTCCAAGGAAGGTTCACAGTGCTCAGGTTGTTCCAAGCTAAATTGCTGTGTTTACACATTCTTCCAGCCAGCCCTGGGGAGATGTTAAGCTGGTTTCAGTGGAGAAAATACCAGAGCAGATCTCAGGGCCTGGGCCTACTGTCACATCAGGTAAAAACAATCGCTACAGAAACATCTCTACACTTTTCTTTGCCTCAGTTTTTCACTGCTTGAGTAGTGAGAAAATATATTTCCTGCAAAACGCTTTTTGATAATAGGATTAATCATACTGTAGAAGTATTAGAGACTTTGTGGGGGTGGAAATGCAGATATTATCAGTGCCCTGTGTCACCTCCCCTTCTTGGATCTTAAGAAACAGTCCCCATTTATTTCTTTATTCACAGAAGTGAATTCATTGTGTTAATTGGGAATGGGAAAGAAATTACTTTCATTCACATACTTCAAATTGATTGGCTGTCTGATTTTGTTAGAAAGAGTGAATAAAGCCCTAAACAAAATACTAATCTACCTAGACACACAATTATTCATTGTGATTTCTTTTACTGTGCCCCTTCTTATTCATTCTTGCTGTAAGATAAACAGCCCCAGTCTTCTCATCTCACTGCACATGAGATTTTCAAAGGCCCTAGTTAGCCATTCTTGATAAAGTCTAGATTAGTTTATTGGCTGATATTAAAACTACACAAAAATACTGATTTGCTTAAAATTTATTGTCTTCAAAGACAGTTAAGGAAATATTACTTATTCATAGGCCCAAGATGAATAGTTCTATAGTTGATGTTTTATAGTTGAGGTTTTTCAGCACCAAAAAAAAACAAACCCCAAAAAGGTACCGATATCAAGGTAGACTTTTAGTTTATTTTAAAGTAAATTGTGATGGTCTGGACTATTCTTGACTTGCTAGACAAAGCCAGGCTTCTCAGTGGTATCAGGCATCAGATACCTACAGACCTCTCACAATTTCTATCACATAATGTCCTGGGCAAATGGACAGAGACAATCAAATATGTTCAAAAAGTTTTCCCTATTTTTTTTTTTTTTTTAATAGAACTTACCTGGTTGTTACATTCAACAGAAAATGTCAACTTTTAGAAAAATACTTCTGAAGTCTTTCAAGAAAATCCAAGTTTTGGTTTTGAAGCTTTTACAGATGTGAAATGAAGCTGACATGAACTGCCCGAGTAAGCAGCAAGGTGACTGACAATAAACCTCTCAAAAATAATTTCATTCACTAAATGAGATTTTTCGGAACATTCCTGAACTGTAAATAATATAAAAGTTGGTGCTCAAAGATTAGAGCAAGTTAGGAGATAATTTATTTTCTGTGTGTTTTGCAAACTACAGAAATCCAATTTCCAGCTACTTTTTCCATTACCTGAAATAAATATTGGGGTCTGATCACACATTTAATAAGAATATGCATAACTTTCTGGGAATTTCATCAGGAGAAAGGAGGATATAGACAGTATAGACAAACAATCCAAAGAAATGAAGCACATTGACTTTGGGGAAAAATTTTTTACCATATTATAATAAAAACCCTTTTAGAGTGTTAAGGGAAAATCATCTTCTGTAGTTTCTTGAACATTTTTCTTTGTTCTGAACTGACAGATTTACTTGGCATTTTGGTAAAATTTATTTCAGCAGTACTGTTCACTTCCCTAAGTGTTTTAAAACATATATTTGATTAATAAGCTCAGTTACTGAAACACAGACTTTTAAGAAATCCAAAAGATTATTTCCCAGAAGTCGGTATTGGTTGTTAAGAAAACCACTGACATGTTTAGTATGGACACACACTTAACACATCATCTACAATTCTGCAGAAGTGGGAAAGTCCACTTGAGGCTGTGCCAGAATTCTGCTTCAGGTAAGGACAGAGCTCCCCACCGGAGGGGATTGGTGACAACACTGATTTCATAATTTTTTTCCATTTTTGTCTGCCTTCATGGGCTACAGCCCCTTTAGATGACACTGTCAGGTTGTGCTGTGGCCCAGACTGGGTTTTAAAGGAAAACACAGCAAATCCCCGATGCAGTTTAGACCAAAATCCTGCAGGAATGGTTCCAGCCCAAAGGACCAAATGTCAGAGCACAGCGTGAGCAAGAGTGCCACAGCAGGACAAGGAACTCCTAAGCTGCTGCAGGGGTTTCTCCTGGGGTGTGTCGAGCTCCAAATCTCAGTAATAACTGACAAACACACACATATATATGAAAATATTTTTGCTCTTGTGTCCACTTAATTGAACTTCTAAACACTTTGCAGTGAGAAGCTGAATCCATTTTAAATCCTAATAAAATAGAAAGATGTCCCCAATCCCAATGAGCAGAAAGTCTCCTTGCTTGTTAAACCAGTGAGAAAAGTTGCAATGGCACAAAGGGAAATAGCTCAGCACTCAGAGCATTTGCTTTGGCAGAATTCTTCTACTCTGCCTCAGTTAAGACTACCATTTATTAATATAGCACATAATTTGATTTAAAAGTGAGACCAATTCAGAGATCTCATGTCTTGCTATCTGTGTGCACTTTCTTCACATAGTGACTGAATATCTTATAACTCCTTGGAAATGCACACCACGGTGAAATATAATATTTAGTCAGTTTATTACCATTACTAAATGTACTGTTACAGTATAAATCTTTAAAAGCATGTCAGGACCTACCTAAGCTTTGTGACGGATTGAACATTAATGCTTGCTTGCACTGGCCTAGGAAAAATCTAATTTCCCAATAATATGACAGCTATACAATGTGTAAATGCTGAAGTCACTGATTACATTCGAGTCAAATATTTATTTACCAACTGACAAAGCGTTAGTTCTGGCAAGACAACAAAACCTGATGCTAATTATGGCCACAATTTTTTCTGATGCATCCAACACCAATGTAGTTTGTTTAAAACAAACAAACAAACAAAAAACACAAAACAAAATACACAGGCATTTCAAAGGGGTTTTTTTCCCCCTGAATATGGTGTAATTCCATTTCGTGCACCTAAAATTTCATGGCACTATTAAGAACATTCTCCACCTTACATACATCTCACTTCTGTTTACCACTGTTACAGAAGGTGGGGGTAACAAGGTACCATAATTGTCATAGCATGGAAATATCAAAGGAGGAGATGTTACTGCACTATAGTACTACCTCAGCCACTGGAAAACGTGACTCACCTCCCTTGAAGATGCGAGGATTCTGGCATGATATGAACAGGAAAATACAAACCAGGCCAGAAAGTTTCTGCAAAAGAAGTCCTTCAGGATAAAGCAGTTGGAGTTCTGCAGGGAAGGCAGCTGAAGACGAGATCTTGCGATCATGAGAAACTGAAAGACAAAGCAGGCCACATAGGGACTGTGAACATGGTACTAGAACCAACTCACAGGAGAAATAGTATTTTTCCTGCTCTCCCTTCTGTTTGCCTCGTTTTTAAATAATAATTTATGATTATTTTCTGTTTTCTTTTTTTTTGATTCTTCACATTGCATTTTCAAACCTACAGTCTCTCGCAAACCTTACTTAAAACAACCAGTCTAATCAAGAAAAATTATATAGTAAAAATTGGCTTCTTCATGTTGAAATCAATCTTGAAAATAGAATCGAAGTTCCTGGCAAGCCTGTCTGCCTGAATTAAAACTGTTCTTGAAATTTCTTTAAGCAGGCAGTAAAGTTTTACTTTTTTCATTTAAAGTTGAGATACACATGTGATAAACAGGCAGGTAGACAAAGCACTGAGAAATACTCCCAATTGCCTAAAAGCATGAACAAAAGTATGTGGGGGAAATGCTGTTAGAAAAACAAACAGGAAGACGATAAAAAAAATCCCCAAAACTGAGGAAATAAATCCAGTTTAAAAACGAAAAAACAACAAAACAAACAACAACCAAATAAAACCCAAAAAAAACTCAACAGGGAATGTATGAAGTAAAGACAATCAGAATGCAGAGGGAGGTTAGGGTTTTCGAAGAATTAATACTGAGATATATCCATCATAACACAAGGAGATGTTTTGGAGCGCCCGTTGTCGCTCCGTTTCGCTAAGGAATTAATACACGCCCTATGGTTTGAGTTTCCCAGCACACCTCGTGGTACAACACGCTGATATGCTGTTTGTGTGACATTTTCACTCCAAAACATTCCTCTTCTTCCAGCTAAAACAGACTGATTAAACTTTAACCAGAGAAGACACAAGTTAGGGAGGGTTTATTTGTGGCTCACATATGGCTCCTGTCGTTGCACATACGACATTAGAACACAAGAAAGGGTAACTGTCTAGACCCCACTGAATCACTTGGAGTCCTACATATGGTTTCTATTAATCTTCAGCTTCCTCAAAAACCTGTTCTTTTTCCACCCCCCCCCCCAATCTGTAAATCTTCGCCCTCCTTCTAAGCCTTGCCTCAAAACTAATTTGTGAAATTAGAGTCGGATTCTGCAAACATTTGCCCACATATGCATAGAAAACTTCAGGCTACATCTTCTTAACGACTTCAATATGACTCAAATAATTAAAGCTCAAAGCATATGTGAGCTGTCTTGATTCAGGGTAGAAAGTCACTGCCTTCCATGTCAGTCGATGAGGACTCTGATCTGAGCCATGGAAACGCCAAAATTCAAAAGCAGCCTCGATGTCTGACGCTCACCTGGGGTAGAAGAGCCTCAGGCAATGCACAGACAAGGGAATCAGCCAGAAAGGGAGACAAGGCTGTGATCAGAGGCTTGCTTGCCCCCTAAAATAATAAAGCACAACCAGTCCCAGGTACAAAACAGTAAACATTTTTTGTTTTATGAGGTCTCAGGTACTTGGATTTAACAACCTCAACAAGTGCAGATACAACTTTACGGCTTGAGGGACACCTACTCTGAGTAACTCCCTTGCCAGGCAGTGCTGCACCAACCACTATTTTATTTTACAAATCTGTTTTAAAACACATATATGCATTTATAAATATACACACACGGTCAGCAGTGTGACCTTATATGCAAATAATAAATTAACCTGGATAGACTGGTTTACAGTGAAACATGTATCTGCAGATTTCCTTAAGGAAAATCCCTCTTCTTGTTGTTGTTTTCTATTTTTCTCTCAGAGAAAACAGAAAAAAGCAGGAAAGAAGACAAATCCTTTGCATTAAAGCAGTCACCAGTACAAGGCACTAGCAAAAACCCACGAAAGCTGTTAAACAAGTATTACTTGTCACGAATGAAATAGCAGAGTAGCCAGGATGGGCATTTCAACAGGTATCAGTTAACTTCCTTACACTGATGTAGGGAAGTTTATCCTAATACACAGAAATACCCATCACAGCTAATTTTATTTCACACTGCAAACATCTTGGCAGCAGAAAGCTGCCTGAAACTAATGAATATTTTTATGTTCCTTCTGTTTGTTTAAGGTGAGATCACTGAAACAAAATTATGTAGGAAAAATATCAGCTTCACAAATTAGAAATCAAGTTTGTCAAAGAAAAGCAATCACAATATTTTTTTTTTACTTTCTTCCAAGTAGATCTGTTAGAAAAAACATTTTCCTCCAGGTAACTTGTATTGGAAGAAAAATATCAGGTTGCTATTAAAGCAGGGTAGTAGATACATTGTGGGTATCAGTGGGTTGGGCCTTTTTCTTAGCTTATAAATATTTCTTTTCATTTTTTCTATATACTGTGTATTATTTGTATTCTTAATAAATATAAGCATACAATTAATCTATTAAGAAAAAAAAAGTCTAATAGCAAAAAGGACCCAATTTTATTAAATAAATCATACTGTGTTTTCTGATTATAATGAAAAGAGACTGTAAGGAGGTATTCTTCCTCCTTAATAAAAACTTCCCTATGAAATTCTTAGACAACATATTTGGACTGTGCAAGGCAGGACTTTTATTCCTCTGGGGAAACTGGTGTTAAAGAACCTCTGACCTATTCTTTATAGACAACATTAATAACTCATTGAAGGTATTGCTTACAAATGTACAGAGCCCAATGTCCATTGGTTTAATCACACATTCTTAGGGAAAAATATCCCTTCATTTGTGATTTTCATAAGGTTTTTTGGAAAGAATATGCAGCAGTTGAAATTTCTTTAAATATAAAAGATAGGTTGGCATTTGAAAAACATGGTATGTTGGGTTTTTTTCTGTGTAAATATAGGTGCTACAAGAGTGAATGAAGACTTCAGGATAATTTAGAAAGGCACTCTCCTAAATAAATATGAGCTACATTATACTGCAGAATGTAGCTGAATTCCTTACAGCAAGAAGAACACTCTGTGCCCATAACCAGACACAGGGACTTGGAGTTAATTTCTGCCTCTTGATTACCTGAGCAAAACGATCCCCGTGGAGGACACTGGGCTGATATTACGGCCGATGGAAAATGAAACTCACGGTAAAATACGAAGCACCAATCCTTGGAGCTTTGTGGTGCTGGTGTGGGCACTCAGTGCCTGTGTGGGATAAATAGTGCTCAGAGCTCTCTCTCTATGCCCATTCAAAACACAGTGAACAGCAGAGACGGGCCAGTCAAATATTACAAGGACAAGCTCAAGGCAAATTTTCGAGCTGTGTGGCATTAATTCCACACCATGGGCAGCAGAGCTGCAGTCTGGCTGCTGGGGCAGGGATTATACACTGAGCCTGTCAAAGGTTATGAGCAAGACCAGTATTGACACTGCACATCACTGCAGATGCCAGGCAAAAGCAGGTGCTGTGGATAAAGAAAAAGCAACTTCTGGGCCCACTTTGCTGCTATAAAAATTGGAGCAGTTTCTCAAAGAAACATCAAAGGCAAGATTTTTCATATGGGATGGATGTGATTCCATTCTTCCCTACTTCTGCACTTCAAAATATAATTATAAGATGAACTGGACCACATTTACTGGTGATGTAATTCCACTGAAGTTATTTCTGGGAGAAAATGTAATCCACTAACATAAGTCTGCAGCATGTTGATGATTTATAATTGAACAAACTGGATTTCCCTTTGTTTTATCTCTACTGCTTGAAATAATATATTGTTTTAAAAAGAAGATTAAATTAATACTTTTCTGTGCGGACCAGGTTTAGCCTGTAAGGGTGGGGAGGCACTAGAACAGGCTGCCCAGAGAAGCTGTGACTGCTGCATCCCTGAAAATGGTCAAGACCACCTTGGATGGGGTTTGGAGCAACCTGGATAGTGGAAGGTGTCCCTGCCCATGGCACAAGGTGATTTTTGGGGTCCTCTCCAACACAAACCATTCCATGATTCTATGACTCTATGACTAATAATGATTAGATGTGTCAGGAAAAAAAAAATTCAAATTGTTGGCCTCAGGTAGAATTATGTCAGCCTTTTCCCAAACAAGAAGCTGCCTTGAAATCCCACAGAATAAATTTTAGCAAAATATTTATGTCCTAGGCCTGGCTTCAAACATTAACACGGTCGAAGGTGGAACATGGATGTCTTTTCTAGAGGGAGGTACAGAGATGACTGTGCCAGCACAGCACAGGGCAGGAGAGCCAAGAGTTGTGTTCCACCAAAGAGAACATCAACATCAGAACTATTCCAGCTGTTTTAATTCTGCTTAAGGTAAAAATCCATGTGATCTAACAAACGTGTTTCCACTTGGGCTGAGCAGGTACAGCCAGAGCTTTAACACTTCTTTCAATTGACTTTGCTCACATCTCCTCTGTGCACACATTCCTAATTCCATTCACTATGCTTGTCCTTGCACATGTTTTTGCATTATTCAGTAGCAAATTCAGTCCTCAGGCATAAACAAACAAATCACATATGTTTCATTAGCTACAGCAAGGTCTAATTGCAGTAAGCAGAAACACACAGAAATTTGAAAATGTTCAGAATTGTTACTATAGCCGCCACCAAGTGCAAATACTTAATACAAACTTTATAATATAAATAATTTAATAGATTGAAACCTAATGAAAATGAAAAGACAACCAGAAAGGAATATATTTTAAAGCATTAACATCCTGTGGAAAAATATATTCAGATATAAACTGGCCAAACACAATTATAACTTTAGGTTCTCTACAGGAGAATGGGTTTCAGACCCTTCTCCCATGCAGCAGAAGCAGTTGAGGTTTTCCACTACTGAAGAAACAAATAAAAACCACAGAAGAGAAAATTGAATTCCAAAGAATTCCAGGCTTTATAGGAGAGGAGGTGATCACGACATAATTAACAGTGCCAGATTGCTTTTCTCTTCCCAGTGTAATGTAATTATTCGAGACATCCCTTCAAACCTAAGGTTATCTTTTAAAAATACTTGTGTACCCTCAGCTTCTCACATTTCTTTCATGTTGCTTGACTTGTCTCAGAGTTTGGCTTACAGGTTGTAACACCAAGCTATTAATAACCCTAGAAGATTTATAAGCATTTAATGAACTTTCAGGAGAGTACAGAGGAATAAATAAAGATATATTCGTTTTCTGTAATGAAGCTGCATATCTAGAAATAGCATTAAATTTGAGAATTTCAAAGAATATCCTAAAATAGTATTTTCTGTGTTCATTCTGAAACTTTAGCTTGCTAAGTTAAGAAATTAGGCAGCAAGAACAAACGCCACAACCACCTTTCAAGGAAAATAGTTATTCCTACCTTATCAAAAAGAGACAAGTACAGCCACCAAATATTTGTAAGTTTGACAGTCCCTAAAAGAAACTTATGTAAAAGAAAAAAAGTGGCCCAATTCCAGCCTGAACTTTTTTAAAAAAGAAAAAATTTTACTACCATACACTGTCTAGTGTTAACCAGGGGTAGATACACCGGCAAAATCAGAAAGAGAAACTTCTCCGTGTGTATAAACCCGTGCAGATTATATTTATACATCGATACATGTACATAAATACAAAGGGATAAAATAAATACCTGCATTGAAACAGGTGACAATGCTGAAAACCAGGAGGGAGCCATCGAAATTTATCACAACTTACTTGTGACCCCAGGCATCTTTTGGGTACAACATACCAAACTCAAAGTTTGGAGCATATTTTACATCTACTGTAAGAATAGACAAACATTCAGTCAAACATCAGAAGTGCTCACAGATCTACAAAGGAAATATTTTTTTCTCTATTTTGCTGGGAATGACTAAGAAACACTCAACTGTTGGAGTTCCCAGCTCCCTCTGCCTCGGGTTCATATCACTACATAACAAATCCTAAAAAGAATTTCATAGGAGAGATGAGCATTAGTCCAATTTACTATTTCTCATCATGAAGAGTAAAAAGGTAAATTCAGATGAAGACAAATGGGAGCCAAGACCTTCAGACATCTTCTTGTAATTAAGAAAGTGTCAGAACCTCTGTCCTAAATTTGTTCTGTCAAAAGAAATAGAACAGACCATTGTTTCCAAAGCTAAGACACATTAGAATTTTTATTAGAAGCTCCTAACAAATGAGAAATACAGGAGCAAAACTGTTATTTGAATGTCACTGATTCTTCACGTTTAATACATCTAATTTCCTCTTTCTCTTAGCAGAGCTGCTATTGGAGCTGTCTGCAGCATTACACAGTGCTCAGGCACAAACACAGAAGAGCCACTGGTTTGCAATTGAAATGAGATTTCATAAATCAAGGGAATACAGCATTACATGTTAGTGGAAAGCTGGCTCTTTGCTATTTTAAAACAATATTTTTAAAGAATACTTTAATTCAAGCAGAAAATTATTTTATCAGTAGTGTTAGGCCCAGTTATTTTATATATTATTGGTCTCTTTTCATATCTTGCACATAAAAACATACAGCCTTCCTTTCTCCTTTCAACAGCATCCTTGCTATATGCATTAAAGATATTATCCAACAACTTTAGTTTCTAAAAATCTTCTCCCATATTTGATTGTGCAGCTTGGCTGTTAATTATTTTTTCAGTGTTGATTTCCTTCGTGCAAAGACTCTAGTTTTATTTTTAGTGCCTTATATAATTGTTCACTAATGCCTTATTAAAGCCGAACACCTGTAGCCTCAGTTATCTTATAAATGAGTTAACAAGGAAAAACACTCCCCCAGGGAAGCTCGTATTATATATCTGAACCAGGAGAGTTAAACCATTATGTACCTCCTCAAAGTTAGCTGTTCTCCGGTTCCAGTGTTTCAAGCTGTTATTCCTGCTTTTTGGCAATAAGAAAGGATCAGATTAAGCCCAGAAAGAACGAGCATGGCAAAATGAATTCTTCTATAGGAAGCTTCTGCAGAAGCTCATGACTTTGAATGTGTTAGTCCTTAACAGAGCAGATGGAAGTGTCCTTTTCAGAAGCTTGGCATCGTGCTCTGCAAACAGCCCAGCAGAGATCATACGAGAACCACAGCACTGTTTGCTCAGGATTGTTCATTCTTTAAAACACTGATGCAGGCAGGAGCAAGAGGTTTCTTTGCTGCCTCTGCAAAGCCTTTCCCGGCAAGAACATTGCCAGGCTCCAGAGCTGGCAGCAGCAGCCAGAGGCTGTTGGTAAAGGCACTTTTTGGGGTAAGGTCAGCTGTCCCACTTGCAGCTGAGCCTAAAACCACCCCAGCTCTCCCTGCCCTCGCTGCTGACCCTGGCAGAATTCACCTCCACCAGGTGCGTGTGTCCCAGCCACAGGTGCTGCTCCACCAACAGAGCTCAGCAGGAGGAGGAAGGGCACTCACCTCCAGCAATATTTCCCCCAGTTCAGAACCCCACACCGCCCCAGTCTCAGTGCTGGTAAAGTTTGTTACTTGGACTGGCACAAACTTCTGCTCCCTGAGGCCAGGGGAGAGGACAGACCGTGGCAGTGGGACACCCTGCACGGGCTGGCATTTCCAGCAGATTCACTCTTCTGACAGCAGCCTGCCCTTGACTGAAATGGAAGCAAATCCCCAGTACAAACAAAATCTCAAAGAATATATGTGGGCAGAGGCCAAAGAGCAAGGACAGTTTTCCAGCACCCTAGAATCTATTGCTTTAATTTGTCTATACAGCTATATAAAACCAGCAATTTATCTTGTCTTTTTCTGAACAGCCTTTTATAAAGCAAATCAAATATTCTCACAAGTGCCATTCCAGAATCATTTCTGAATGGGAAGCTCAGGTCTTCTCAGTATAATTTGATAGTGTGTAATGTAATTGGCCCCTGGCTGATATCTTCATTTATTTCATGCATTTTCAGATTCACATCAATACTGAAATGTGGCACAACCCTTGTCCTCTTGAGGGAACGAGCTTGTAACATAAACCTGGAGGAAGAAAAAGTGACTTATCCAAAGTAGGTGTGCCCTGAACAAAAATTCCCAGTATTTTCAGGTGTCTCTTTCCATGCTTCCTTCTGGGCTGTAGCTCTATGTAAAAGTCTGACAGAGAAAAGATATCTGGGTTAGCACCTACGCACTAAATCTGTAATAGATGATTCCCAATAAAAATAAAAAATTCACCAGATGAGCACTAAAGTAATTAAAGCCTATCAAATTGATCCTTATTGCAGCATTGGTAGGATATATCCAGACAGGACTCTATTGAATTCCCATTACCTTCACTGAAATAATGCAGATCTACTGTCTCTTCTAAAAATGGTTCTCTGAGCTTTTTCACGACGGACTGTAAAATAGACTTACTGGGGTGTCGTAAAACAATTCTTCGTTTATTTACAGGTATGAAAATACAGCCCCAGTCACAACCTGACAGATTTCACAGAGCATCACAAACCCCAGAATATATGGTCAGTTTAAATATGTAAAATAAAGATGACCCAGTTCAAATAATGGCCCAAGGGCCTGCGTGTTGTAAAGTTGACACGTTTGAATTATAGGAAAACCAAAGTGTCAAGAGCTAATTAAATCCATTCATCTTGGATTTTAAGTTTCAGACAGATCTGTAATGAAAATTTATTTCATTTTCTTTCTGTTACTTATTCCAAATCTCTCTATAGCTCTGCTAAATGACCAGATGTTTGGCAAATCAGGGATCTGGTAACTGGGAAGGGCCTTGTGGTGCTGGGAGCTCTGGTTTTCAACAAGAAAAACCATGACTCTCCAACACTGATAATGTATTAATCCAACAAAAAGCAGGTCTATGAAGTTAAACTGTGAATAATGTGTATTAGAGCTCACAGAGCCTCCCCCACCCCCTGGCTTTGGGTTGTGAGGGAGCTGTAGCACTCACTGGACACAGCTCTGGTCAAGAGGTTGAAGAGAACTGGACCTATGCAACCAATTTGTACCACAGCACCCCGGCCATGAGGCTGAAGGACCCTAAGGGGCGGAACCACAGCAGCTGTTGGACACCCAGAGTGGGATTCAGGACACAGACACTCAGTACCCTCACCCAACAGCAAAGTTTTCCCTTGCTCACATCATCAGATCAGTCTTGATGTGGCCCTGGTTCCTCAAGGACCTGCTCTAGGACCAGGAGCCCAGGAGCCTGGGGAGCCCTTGCTCCATCCATCGCTCTGCTGGCATTGCAAACCTGGAAGCTGTGGGTTCAATCCAGGACTCTTGGGGCTTCCCTGCTGCAGAGCTGGAAGCCTGGAACTTCTGGGCTGGGTTCCCAGGGCCTGTAGTGCACAGGCAGCCTGCATGGCAGAGCAGCCATAAGGCACAGATCCTGAGAGCCCTGCATCTGCTCAGGGAAATCGATATTTGGGTAGAAACAGAGAAACTGAAACACACAAAAAAAGACAATTTCGCTAAGCAGCTGGGGTATGGAGAGAGTGCATATTTGGAAGCATTGCATTTTATTCCCTGAGTTTGGGGAATAGGGGTGGTTTTGCTTTTAGCTAGTTTCATTTAATCCCTCATTCAAAGAAACAGAAGCATCAAAATGCTTTAGGTTGGTCTCTGAGCAAAATCTCCCCTTTTCTTAAAATACCCAAAACATGACTCACAAGCTGAAAAAAAAATCGTGACAGCTCTGATAAAGAATAGACGAGACAAAGTGGAAACAACAGACACCAGTTCAGGGAAAAGCTCTCAAAACAATTATGACACGAGATCTGTGCTCCCTAAAGTTACAGAGCAGACAAGGAGACACCAGTACTACCTAAGCAGCACAGGAATGTGCATCTCTGCCTGGATTCTATCACTTGCAGTCATTCATCATCAATTTGTCCAGGCCTCAGTCACTGCCACTGCACCTGGATGCAGATCAAGGACTCTGCAGGACATGGAGAAAGCCCAGGGATGCATCTACCTCAGGACTGGTGTCAATTTCTTTCCTGACTTACTCCTTCTGCTTCTGGTGTACCAGGAATGATTACAGTTGTGTTCTGTCCATCTCTCACCACATTTAATTTGAAGCCTGTAGCCTCCTTTCTCTGAAAAAAGACACCAAAAAAAGTAGCTAGGCACATTTAAGCAAGAATGCATAGTTTCCCAAGACCAATCTCTATTATTTATGTGTTTGTGTTCATCATGATTATGCCTTAATCAGTATTTGGGACTACAGCCTTAATCATATTTTCCTCCATTATATAAATGATGAATGACAAATAGTCACAGGACTACAAAGTAGATCAAATCTGTTGAATAATGACAGCTGGAAATGCCTTTTGTTGTGCCAAATGAGATATCCAGCTGTGACTCTGACTTGACAATTATCACTTAGTTAATCAATCAGGGGAATTCCAGGCAAATGACTCCAACCCAAAGGTCAGGAGTGGTTATCACTGGTGTACTCCGTGCTGCAGAGCGTTCTAAATAGTTAAATGGCTCTATACACATGCGTGGCTTTTATTTGCAATTTATTCATGATTTTACATTAATCACTGACATCCTGACACCTAATTAGTAACACTCCCAGGCAGCTCGGGGTGAGAACTACCATACGTATTTTAATAATCAAAGTTGAGACAGCAAGCTAAAATCAGGGCTTCAAAATGAAGAGTGACAGTCAGTATTTAATTAGTTTCATCTGTACATACTCTTTTCCTTTTCACTACACACCGTTCAGGCTCACTCAAAGTCAAACAGAAATTAAAGTAAAAAAGCTTTCAAAGATACTTTATAGAAATGCTACAAAATTCCATTAATATATGAATAGTGTAATTTATCATCTATGGCTTAGAAAATACTATGGAATTCTGTCATCAGCTCTCTGCAGAAATCACTGACATCATTTTTGGCTCCAAAAAGCTTAACTGCCATCCACATGCTAAGCTACAATCTGAGGATTTAGAAGTGAGCATTTGGAAGATTTCTAAGGACTAGGCCCTCTCTCTTATTCAAGGATGCTTCGGGGTAGTACTTATTTAATTAGAAATTAATTTCACACTAAACCATTTTTTTTCTTGGCTAATTAATGACAAATCTGTCAAGGAGATTTACCTGGAAAACCATATTTCCTATCTTTTCATCGTGTGCTGCTTTCCTTTTGTATTACTTTGGTGTGACATAAAGTTCTTCTTTTAATCTGGAAAGAAAAAAAATTCAAATCATTCAACTTGAACCAAAATATTTTTTGTTTTTTTCAAATATCACCTTCTCCAAATTTTCTCAGGGTTCAGGCCATTTTGGACTATTTTATTTTGCTTCAGCCAAGAAGCCTCAGTTATTCCCAGCGTTCCAGGGCTCTCTAACTTCCACACAGGGCTTTGTTTCCCCAGCAGACAGATTTAAGCTCTTTAAGGAGTGCCAGGGGTTTTTCACCTGGAGGGTTCATTCAAATGGATTCAGCTGGGATCTTCCAAACACTCAACATTATAGACTTCACCTACTGTTGTATGGAGAACACATAAAATGTAAGTTACATTTCTGACTGGGGCATTTCATTAAAAAAAAAAAAAAACCAATACCATGCAGATAGGCTCTCATTTTTGATAGTGAATTTCATAGGGATTTGTTCTTTTCTTTGGATCACTTACAACAGCCTTGTTTCTTAGCAACCGCACGTGGTAGAAGACTTTGACACAGAAGAAATAACAATCCCTCCAGTCAGTAGGACAGTGAAAACCAGAAAGAAGCAGCAATATCAAATGTAGCTTGTTTGGTGGTTTTTGGCCCAAACCACTCGCCCACATTCTCTGAGCCTTCTCCTCAAGAAGCATGGAAGATGGGAAAAGTTGGGCTGCCATGGAACTGAATTTATTCTTTTTTCTCTTTATGGCAGCAACAAATCCAAAATAATTTCATGACAGTACTTACCATATAATCACAACATATAAAGCCCAAGCAATGGAAAAAACTCCATAATTATAAGAAAACAAACAATTACATACCTTCAGACTATTATGATTAAATTCGATATGTAAAGGGTTTGGAAACCAGTATTTGTCAGTTGTGCAAAATTATTCATAACAGGTATTTAAAACAAGGTAAATTCTAAATTGTGCCACTTTTGGTTGCCATTTTGAGTCTTTTAGCCACCTGTTTTAGTGAGCTCCTACAATGGAAAGCACCCTCACATCTGCCTTTTTCTGATGGCATTTATCCTCCTTTTTCTCAACAGCTCATGCCAGACTCCAGTGGTGCAGAATGATTGGAAATTTTTTCTCCTCCTGTGAACATGTGAAGCACCCATCTTAAACAGCAAAGACTATCACCATTCCCTCCCACCCAACTGGATCAGAAAGGCAGCAATTTCACATGTTCTGGTCAAGACATTTGAATGCAGAAGAAGAAGAACATGCAAAAGGCTGGGAATGACTTTGTGGATCCACATTTAAGCACTATTGTGCAAACTAAAGCTGATCTCCACTGCCACATAATCTATCTTCTCCTGTGATAAAATGAAAAAAAAATCTAAGAATTATTATTAGTTTTGCTTCAGCAAACAAAGGTGTTCTCTGACAGCACAGCTTAAACTGACAGCACTGCCTATTTGTGCTGGTAACATGGAAAAATTGCAAGTTATGTTTTTGGAGGATCTGAAGAGCTGATGGATATTTCAAGAGCCAGAGTCTACATCCACGCTGAAATTCTGTCACTCCAGAAGATGATACCACTCCATAAAAGGTCAATTACATAAATGTATGGGTGTTAACACATGTAATGTATCTAAATGTGAAATATAATCCTATATAAAAATATCTGAGAGAAAATTTAAAATATTATATTCGTGGCTTACACTATTAGGGGACTGAAAATGCTCCAAAAAAGTACAAAATACATAAACACTTGTACTAGAGAGCTCATACACTGATACCAAAGAGGTAAGAGAAACAAAGGTTGGAAGAATTTTAAAAATACAGGATGCAGCAAAGACCACTCAAAACACTTTTAGCACCTCTTGAAGCATCTGAGGATCTTTAGTCCACTGATTTATTTATGATTTCTCTTCTATTGTCAGTATTAAATGAGAATCCTGCCATGACCTTTGCCTATGAAAAAAAAGTCATCAATCAAAACTCAGAAAAAACCCCACAGTGCAGAAGCAATAATGAAGTTTTTCTGAGGATTCACAGGCTCTGCTTCATAAGGAGCCCTGAGTGTTAATATAGAAACCTCATTTTACAGCTTATCACCTATGATGTTCCAGTTAACCAGAGCAACAGCTAATTATTCAAAGGACTAAAGCTTCAGCTCTTATTCCTCTCTACTCCCCACCTGACCTACTTGCTACACTCACCACATCAGGTACCTTGCAAGCATAGATTATATTTAAAGTTTGTATTTCTGATGTATAAACTAGACTTCTATTTGTCCAGCACGCTGCCTTATAGGAGAGAGTTTCAATGATTATTGGAATTCTATTGCAGTTCTTCCCCTATGCCCAGAAACAAGCTGAACATGTTATCATCTGCACTGAATTTTATTCAAAGGTGTATGGAATAGATGAGCTCTCTCTCGCTTTCGAGTTGCGACATCATTGTGACTTCTGGATATTTTCATTCTAAGGTATCTTTTTTTATTTTTTCTTTTAAATAACCTGTATTGTTGGCAGGAGCTATGAATCCCTATCTGATGGCAGCAAATATATTCTGTAACTCAGGTATAGGGGCTCTCTTTTAAGAGAAACCCATTGTGAGGCTTCACTTCACAGGCTGGGACTATTGTGCAGTTTGCTCAGTAGACAATGCAATGTGTTGCTTTTTGCTCCTGGTTTGAACAGCCAGGACAGAAAGGGAAGTGTTTGATTACTGTCCAGCAGCCTGTTTTCTATCTCTGCCTCCCAATCACAAAACACCCCGTGGATGTGGCTTCAGCTTCTGTATGAACGCAAGAATCCAGAAATACCTATTAAAACTTTGCAGCTAAGCATAACATTCTAAAAAGGATCTGATTTCCAAGAGAGCAACTGAGACTCCATGAAAAGAATGGATAGCACACCATAGAAATGGCTCAGAAATGACACAGAACCAATGTGCTATGCAGGAAAGGAAATGGAAAAATGAATAAAAAACCATAACAGAGTGTGTGAACAGTTGGGAAAAGAGAATCTCCAGGCTTCCTGAGTTAGATGGTGGAAAGAAAGCGTAGGGGATGATGACTTCAGAGAGATACAGCAAGAATCCCTATTGTATAGAGACTTTTAAGCCAGCAGATGAGTGTTCTGTTTAGCTTACCATGCTTGAATATATTACTTGATTATGAAAACACAAATCTCTGCTGAACAGGGAGGGAGGGGTTTTACTTTTTTTTATTCCCTTTTTAAAATATTTAGCACCTATCAACATTTCAGGCAGAATATCAGAGTTCAAGAGTGATAGGGGGTTGAAATTTGGTAAAATGGGCTTTTGTTTGCTGGTTCTGTTCCACGTCTCAGGTACACTGAATGTGGTGTGAGTTAATGCATCACTCATTTCCTCAGTGTTAAACTAACCCAGCAGATCCTGAAAATCAACATTATCTCAGCAACAAAATGGCAGTGTTAAAAATGAAAAGGTAGCATTACCTATTATTTTTGGTAGAAATAATAAAACCAGAAGTAAAAAAAAACTCAATTATTAAATTGGCATCCAGTGAAATTGAATATAAAAAAAGTGCTCATGGAATTATGGTGAGCTAATCATGAAACACTTTTGATTAAACATAGGAGGTTTACCAGAAAATGCCAAGCACCAAGTAACTCCCTGCAAATTGATGGTTTGGGAGGTTTATTCATGTGGGGAGAAATGCAGTGCAGGGAAAGAAAACACTGCTGCAATTAGCAACAATGTGTAAATTTGAGATTACTCATTTAGTAATTACGAAAAGGGAAACTTCTTTTTGAAACTTCAAGTGGGTAAGTGTTGCATTGCCTATTCTCAATACTTTAGCACCCAGATCAGTGATTCTGAAATCGTATTGTTGTTGAAATTCAAGGTTGTGTGATGTGTCAATATACACAGAACTTTATATGGGGATGTTCTTCTCTCACATAGAGATGGGTTGAACAAATAAATGGAATTTGGGACAAATAAATTTCATTGAATTTTGTGAAGAGATGCTGCCTTGCCATCTGCACAGGGCACTCTGGTGAATTTCCTTCTTGATGCAGAAAGGATAATTGTATTTGCAGCTTGGACAAGATACACCCATATCAGGGTCAACTTTTTGTGTCTGGAACTTCATTTAATTCCCACAAGCGGGGATAAAAAATGGCCTCAGAATACTCTGAGCAGTTAGTGCAGAATGATGCAGTGATGAGTAAAAACGCAGTGATTTACACTATATAACAAACTCCTTCTGAGAGCTGGAGAGCTGGATATTTTTAGGTAAAGAATGTCAAAGAGTGATTTCAAGTACATCAAGGATGTATTCCATAAATTCTGTAACTCTTCTTTTAAGTATTTTTCATGGGCTTAAAGGCTCAAGTCTCTTTAATTTTAGAGATTATTTTTTGTAAGGGTATGGTTTATTTGCAGACAACTTTTCATAGACAGCTACAGAAACCTTTCTGCTGCCTTCCTGTTGAATTTACTTTAAATGCAGAAAATCTGGGGGGTCCTCAATTTGGTCTGTCAGCTCAACAGCAGGAGAGCAGTACTATGATAGAAACATGTTAAAAATGATAAATAGCTCCAACCACTCCAAGACTGAAAATAAATAGTGACCCCCGGTGAACAAAATTATTTGGAGTGTGGTCCTTCATGATTAGCAGAGATCATCTCCCATTGTGCTATAAATCTTGCAAATGGATTTCCACCACTTATTCCTGCTCAGAATCTATTATCACTGTCACATTAAAAGGGTACAGATAGTAAAGAATATCAAAGAGCAAGCTGCAAACACTGACCAAAAATCAGAGTAGGGAAATGTCTGACTGCTGTGCAAGAGTCATTGAGCAGATTTGAAAACAAGCCAAGGATAATCATGTACTTTACAAAACACAAGGTAAACATCAAAAAAAAAAAAAAAGGTGAAACAGAAATCATTTTTGACACACACAAAATCATCAGCAGCTGTATCTAGATACTGTATTGCTACATGGATTTAAAAACCGCTATTGCTTCTAAAGTCATTGTAGGGTCCTTGCAAACCCTCATGGAAGAGAAATCCAGTGGTTTCAACAAGACTTCAGCATTTTATTCCTATTTTAGACCATGTCCTCGAAAGGAATCAAGTTTTTCTAAGCAAGTCAAGCGAGTGCTCAACCAGACTCAAACACTATTGTCCATAATATTGTCTGGAAAATAAGATTACTTCATGAGTAGTCAGAAAGACAATATTGAAAGCAAAAGTTTTTTTAAATCCCAAATTAATTGGGCTAAAACCAAAATGTTTTTAACTTGCTCATTATCTAGAGAAATAAATAAATAATAGAATAATAGAAAACCATCAAACCTTCAGACACCATTAGCTTCACATTAGATGGAGGACTCTTCCTAAGGATCTCGAGTCCTGTGAGGTATTAAAATCAGAACTAGGATTTGACAGCAAGTATGTGCTATTAGATCCTGCAATTTTATAGCAAGCAAGCAGTTTAATTAACCAATAAAAGTGATGTTGCTTTTAAGAATTTCCCTTGCAAAACAAGTGATTGCACTATTGCAGAGAGAAACAATTCCCTCGACTTCCCATCACTGCCACAGGCACACACATCGCCCTCACTCACAGCCCCTCCTATCAATCCTAACACTTCCAGCTGAACAGCCAAGGGGAGGTACAGACTGCAAGATCTTTAGCATTTTTCCTATAAAATCTTACAAAAGCAGGAATTCAGAGGCCTGTTTGCATCAGGTACTCCCAACAATCAAGTTTTAGCCTTGAAATCCTCTCAGCCGCCCTTGGAAATCTGAATTAAAATGTAATTTCCTTATCTGAGAGATGACAGCTCTGTGATCTGTCCCAAACAGCTCATCTTGATAATTTCTGAATTCCTACAGCAGATTCTCTTTGGTTATTCTGTTTCTCTGTCTGGTTCCTGAGAATCACAACAAAACTTCCTGAACTGGAAACAGAATCAAGAAGGTTTTTTGCATAAATACCAGCTCTGGATATCCATGAAATTCCTTTCAACCAGACTGTGAAAAGCCAAACCCAATGATTATTGCATCAACTACAAACACTCAGAACCCAGGAACAACCTGGCTGGATGAAATCATATGCATTTAATGATATTGCAAATAGGAAAAAGAGATCTCTCTGTCATGGATGCCTTCCCAAAATTTCATGCTGAGTTTCAGCAGACTAAGTATTTGAAAACCTTGAGGTATTTGTTTTCCTGTAATGAAGATATTTTCTTTTTCTTCTGTTCAGACAGTATGAAACTGAGCTGTTAACACCTGTCCACTGAATGCTCTTTTATATGTCTCTAATTCACCAGTTTGGGCTGCATTCTTGTGGAAAAAAAGAATAAATAAAAGATTTCACAAGGCAAAAGTATTTGTGAGAGAAAACTCCACTGCTTTCCTGACTTTCAAGGGAAATTGGCCATGTGTGATGGAAATACTGACGTATTTATCACAGGCTGAATCACATTCAGCTCAAAAAGACTTTTATCATTATAAAGAACATGCAGAGTTTCACTAAGAGGGAATAATATATTCTGCTTTTTCTTTCCATCATCTTTAATATGTTTTATATAATCAGTTTCCAGATCATTTGGGTCATTTAAACAGCAAAGCTTGCTTATAAATTCTACAATATAAACAAGGTGCACAGCAGAAGTTGATAATGAACATGAAAAATGTGTAAGAAATGTAGTACTGGAAAATACAACATGCTTCAATGACACCATCAGGAAGTGAATTAGAATATTTGTCAAGTAACACCATTGTAATCTTTCCATCAGGAGTCTCTTCAAGTTACTTATAAAAAACTTCGTTAAATTTTATTTTAGGCACCTTTACACACACACACACAGTAGATTACACATAAAAAGGAACCCCTAATTTTATATTTTTACATGTATTTTAATTGTTCAATTGTTTTGTTTTCCTCCAGTCATAATTTATTCTGCAAAAGAACTGAGACAGAAACACTACTGCCCATCACTGCCTATTGCCAGCTTTTCAGACCCCCATCAGATATAAACTCTGTTCACTCTTCATAAAACCTGTTCTCTTCTGGGGCCCTCACCTGTGTCTGCTCAATGGCTCAGATTTCAAAGGTAGGGGACAAATAAATCAGCAGCTGAGCCTCTGCTGTTGCCAGCAGCCACTCGCTGGATGTTCCCTTCAGTACAAGTGGTCACCATGTTGCTCCCTGTCCCCACAGATCCACATTTCCCATCTGCTCTTTGCTTTGTCTGGTTAGACTGAAGACAATCAGGCAAATAACATTTGCTCCCATGTGTTTGGAAAGCATTTAGCAGAACACTGGAATTCCAGTCCTGAACCCACTGCTCCTTTCGTTCCTTACCTGGGTAATGGGTTGGACATAACTGAAAAATCATTTTATATGCATTGTAAACCCACCTGCTATAATGTCCTTGCTCAATAGAGGTGTAGCATCTTTTTTGTCAGAGAATGAAAATAAGATACAGATTTGCTAGCACATTCTTGGAGTAGATTTTTCAATATGGAAACAACCTCCAGATACAAACTACCCCTCCAGCATGGACTTTCCTGCCAGGGAAGCAGAGGCCATGCAGGGACACTCACAAAGCTCATACCTTGACCTGCTGTGATTTTGGCCATGGAACTTTACAGATCAGGCCAAACTGGGCCACTGCTTCCTCCTGCTCTGCACACCCAAATCACCTTAAATGAGACAGAATTAACACACAGCCAAAGACACAGTTGTGAGAGCATAAAGAACATGAACAATCCGAATTTAGACATAGTCCAAAGACAGATCCCTGAAGGATTCAGAAATGTAGTAAACCTCAGTCATTTTTATATTCTCAAAGCAATTATGTTACTATTATCCCTTTATGTATTTATAAAATATACTGTGACTGACAATTTGAATTCATGGGACAATATAAAGGCACACCTGCAGTCACCTTAGCCAAGTTTGTTTAAATCCACAGCGTGGATGGTGCTGAAGAGCACAGCTCAAAAAACCGAAGGCAATTTAAATTTATATCTTTAACCTTTTTCACCAGTTCCTTTACCTTAAAACAAAAACTGAAATGCAGAATTATATCATCCTCACCACCAATTGAACTTTATTTTATTCCTAAACCAATATCACTATTGTAGTACACACATATGGAAAATACTCCCACAGTACCTCAGCTGATATTTGTCACTATCTTACCCTTAACATAGTGAAGGTTTCATACTTCAGAAATAAAAACATTCCACTTAGACCTTCACTAAAATACTATTTTTATGCTGTTCTATAAACTATTTTGTACTCTTGCTTAAAACAATTACTATGCCCAGCCAGTTTATGTACACAAAGAAAGATTTTTAAAAAAAACCCAACACTTTTTATCTACTGTTAGTTTCTACACTTAAAATTAATATATCATTTCTGGAAGCTCTGCTCACTAGAACTGGCAGATGCTCCATGGAAAATTGCCATTAACAATTAACACATAATGAACAATCAACCTGCTGGGGCACCTGGGATAAATTTGGTTTTTTTCAATGCATTATTATTCCACTTGAGTGAGATAATAGATTATAATTTTAGAGAAAGTGACATATGGAACATTTATGAGACTTTGCAAAAATCATTTGAGGCCCTTAACTTAAAACATTTATCTCACTCCTGGAGGGGAGGGGAAGGACTTTGACAGGGAGATTTTGGTGGGCCAATTTTCTTAAGGGAAGATTGAAAGACTTTTTATCTCAAAGCCACTTCAGCTATGAGGCCAAGATTCAGTTTCCAGGTCATGCCTGGCAAAACTATTAGATTTGAAGAGACACTCTTGTTCTTCAGCTTTCTCCTTCCAGTGCAAAGACTTGCTCTTGTAGATGTCACATAGTCCCTTATTGCTGAGAGAGTATAAATATATGATTTTGTTATATTACCATATATATATATATATATATATATATATGTATGTATGTATGTCTATATGTAATGTCCCAAACTTTTGGAGCGAAAAATTACTGTTCCAAACACCAATCACAATTATTGTGAAAAATATCAGGGGATAAAAAAACAGCTATTAATTTCCAGGGACACAGAACTTCACAAGCCATCTTTAGTAAATCTTTTCCTCCTCTCCTTCCCAGAGAAGCTGTGCCCAAGTCTGGGTGCTCTGGGATGAAGAAGATGTGGCCCCACTGTTGTGTACAATGGTTCCAGGCACAGCCAGTCTGACCTACTACAATCTATTCAGAGTTTTTCTATTTTCAGATTTCTTACTCGTTACTTATAATGGGTGACTGAGCTGTTCCAAACCTGGCTGTGGTTCAAAAAAGCTTTCAGACATACCAGGAGAAAGAATCCGTAAACCACACTCTTAATTCTTTAATTGTCCACATATATTTTTAGCCCTCAGTATTTATTTGTAAGAGGTTCAGCAGTCTATATAATAATTTGTAAAAAACACACAGAGCAGGGCAAAGCTTTGAAGGAAAAAACTCTTTTGCTGATGAAAGGACAACTGTGAGACTCAAAAGTACAAGCAGGCAATGAAAGCTACAGGAGTTCTCTGCATGAGCAAGGGGAATCAAGCACTGGGTTGTGCTCCTGGCTCTTACCCCTCTGCCTCTGTATCCTTCTTCACCTTAAGGTGCAAATGAACATCTGCTGGCTATGTAGTTATGCCACTAGGACACTAAAAGACAGAAAACCAAGTTAGATATTCCAAATACCTGATGGACTTACAGACTTTAAAGTGATAGAAGCAGTGATAAAAAAGAGTAAATATTCTCTTGAATATGCTCTTACTAAAATAAGGTATGATTATATATGAGAATATTGCTTATATCTAATTAAAATGTGAACCTGGAAGGGAAATACAATAATAATGGTTTATTTGACTGAAATCCTCAAAAGTATTTGAACATCTAATTTTAACAAAAGAGGAGAAATGCTCAGAAGTATTTATTTTTTCTTAGTTCTCACATAAAAATGCTCAGAATAAAGGAGATTCTTATGCAGGCCAGTAATGCCCCAGTTTGAGGTATGATTCCTTCCACCTCACTGAAGCAAAAATGTCACTCTGTGATGCACATGGGCATTCAGAAACTGGGGAGGGTTTGAGTAAATAATTGGTACCATTTAAGCTAAAAGCAACTTTCCATACCTAAGAAGAAGAAAAATGGAATCCCAGCACACCAGCCACAGATGTTTGCATATCACACTGTGGGCTCCAAGTTCTGTGACTTCCATCACATCTCAAAACCTTGAACAGCAGCAGGAACCCAGATACACACTTGGAGAGTTCTCTCATCACCTGCAGGGACAGAAGTTGGTGCCAGCAAGATTCTGCCAGATTTGTGGGAGTGCCCCTGAGGATCAGCAGAGATGGCTACCTTCATCCAGGGGTATATTTTATATAAATACTCCCTCAAGACAAATCTGTACAAAACTAAGCTGGTGCTACAAGACTGGGGAGTGGTGCAGCCCAGAGCTCTTGTAGTTCTCCACAATAAAGTAAAACAGGGTATTTAGGGATGCTTCTCCCTGTTTGTTTTTAATCAAACAAAAGCCAAAACACTCTACCTGTTCTTTTAATAAAGGAGAGTTTTATAAAATAAAGAGCACTGCCTGCTCCTCACATGCCAGAGCATGCAAGAGGAGTAGGGCAAAAACACCCAAGGTCTGCTGTAACAATGTTAACAAAAGCAGCAGGAATAGTTTTATGAATTTTTCAAAGCACATTCCATCATAAGCTGACATATTCTCTGCACTGAAGAGCTTCCTTTGCTAAGCTTGTATTTGTGGTCTTCTTGCCATGTTGCCCTTGAAAAAAAGTACAAGTTTACATTCCTGGGAACAGTGAGAAGTTTGAAAAAGAAAGAAAAAGGACAACAAAAAAACCCCAGCTCTGGCAATAGCTCAGTGCTTAAAGCAGTCTGAGAAACCAACTGCCCCAAAAGTGTCCCTGTCTCCAGTCACATTTAAAAGGAATTCAGAAACAAGATAAAATAAGTTACTGCCCAAATCCCTGCTAAGAATAAAGGTGGACAAGGAAAACCAGTCACATCTTTCGTTTGTTAAAAAGATGCAAAATTGGCCCAGCAAAATTCCAGCCATTTGTCAATTTGACAGAATTCAGTTAATAGAAAAGTAACAAAAACAAAAACAACAAACAGAACAATAAATTGAGGGCTATACTTTTTCAGAACACCAAAATAAAGATAGAACACACTTCAGCTATAGAGTGCAATATCTACATTTTACTTCTTTGATACAATATCTTTCTATGAATTTCACCTGTATCTCTTAGGTTTTTACATGAAATAATTAACCACTCTCTGGAAATGCTTTTGTCATATGTGAAAAAGATGGTCAATGATTTGGGGCTTATGATAAATTAGGAAATCCCTAGTTCATCTCTTCAACATAGCTGGTGTGGTTTCACACACCATGTACCCAGGGGAGGACAGCCTCAAATTGTGACAGAAAGGTAGGGAAAAATCTCACTTTGCACCCCAAAAAGTGACACTGGTTGATTCATAGCTCCTGCTGGAAAATGGGATAGCTTAACATGTCCTGGACAATCCATCTTCCCTTCAAAGACATGCACAGCTGACTGTGCCTCCACAAAAATGCTTCATTTATAATTCTGCAACTCCTGGCTCAGAAACTTTCTCCAGGTTCTCAGGACCTTGAGATGGAACAATCCTGACCCTCACTGGTGTCTTCCAGGCAGGCTGCCCCATTCCTAAATACAGTTTGCTCTGTGTTTTCCTGCCTGTCCTGTACTTCAGGACGTACACACAATACCTAAATCAGCTCTGCTGCCTTTAACACAGCCCACAAGCTCTCCTGATACTGGGTATTTGGAAATAAGCAGATATTTACAGACATTTTTCACATGCAAATACCTTGTGGATTTTGGATGGATGCTTGAGAGCTGACTTGTCCTTTAACCTTCCTTTGCCCGTAGCAAAGTTCAGCAATGTGGAAATCCAAGCACATTTCTCATTTCAGGACATCTCTACTGAGGGTGCTCTTTCTTTTCCTGCTTTTCCCAATGATTTTCCCTTGCACAGTAACTAGAAGCCACATACCTCTTGGAATTTCTGGTGAAGCTTTGTGTCTGTGTTTTCTCATTTTTAATAGGCTAATTTTCCTTCTCAGAAAGATTTTGTGAATTCTACAACATCTAGGAAGGCTAAGGACAAACTGTGAAGATTAGACAGTTTGCAGATTTTTCTGTCTGCTTATTAGGCACAGTGAGTTTGATCTAAATGAGTTTTCTTCGTTCTCCCTTTATTTTTCTCCCTATAATCTCTCTCACTCGCATGTAATTCACATATGAAAAGAAAAAGCCTAACAAAAGAAAGAAATGTTAAATCATTGTTCTGCTTTAAATTCTCAATCCCCTGAGTGGTTCCCAACCCACAAGTGCTTCTTTATTCCTTTCATTCCAATTACCATTTAACCATCAAACAAAATAACCAGCAAAGGAAGTAAGTTATGCAATATATGGCATTCCCCTGGAAATATTAAGTAGTTTTTACAATAGGTTATTTGACAATGCTGAGAAACAGATAGAAGTAATTAACATCAAATTGTTACTTTCCTCCAAAGGAAAATATTTGTTTAATTCCACCATTGAAATGAAAACAGAAATTTAATTACAACAGTGGTTTTTAACTGCCTGTCCAGACAAACCAGCACAGTCATATCTCTCTGGAGTCCTATTCAATATTAATGTGGAGCGTAGGTGAGTCAGTGTGAGAACATCACAGGATGCCAACTGTCACCTTCCTCACGTTCCAGAAAAATACCAGCACACAGGAATTTAAGCTCTGTAAACTATGACCACTTGTTTAAAATAAACACATAACTATCAGACAATAAGAAAATTGAAATATCCATTTTCCCATCTTTTATATTCGAGCTGCAGATCTAGTATATGTCTGGTCTGCAAGAGCCCACACTGCAGCTTTCCATACTCTACTGCCAGCTCTGAATTAAGATTGCACCCAATTAGATTTTCACCAAGACAAATCAGGACTATCACCAATAATCCTTGAAACACGTGGCAGCAAGGACAGGAAACTCTTGTTTTAGTCTGCAGCAAATAAGAAATAGCTCTTCAAAGCCTTCAAACATCATCTGGTGCTTAAAGGAAACCGCACAAAAGCCTTGAGTTCAGTGTGACCCTCAGGGACAGCTCTGGCCTGTGGGGCTTGACCACAGGAGCAGCAGTGACAGTGACAAGGGACAAAATTTGGCTGAGCAGGAAATACAGTACATTTTAAAATCTATTTTAAAATTAGGAACAGTAACACCACAGGTGTGACAGTAGCTAGTCATCCCCTTCTTGCTTTTTCATTTTGATCTTGCTGTCATTTATTTGTATTTACAGAAAGTAGCTAATTAATTCAGAGTGCCTGTTCATTGTGGGGCTGCATTTCCTTACACACTGAATAACAACATAGAGACGGGTGGGAGAACTACAAAGGGAGAAAAACCAAACAGAAATAGGTTATGAATCTTAAAATTCTTGTGTACTGGGAGAACAAAGAATGAAAGTTGATTTAATATAAGGAATGGGATTTCTGCAGACAATTCAGAACCACAACATTCACAAAGGTGTCTTTCAGTGAGAGTAGCGGAGTAATCATCTCAGGGCTCGAAAAATCCAGCTCTCACTGTACTTCAAAATTTGACTGAAGCCAGCACCTTATCACCATTTGATAATATAATACAGGAAAAAATCCAGGAACACGTTAAAGAGCTGGTTCAGTTATAACTGCAGCTGTTTCTTGTAAATTCTATCTTTTGAATAATAAAATTATTGGGCAATTAAAAGCAATTGCCACTTCTGTTTTCCTACTGATAAACACTACAAAAGCCTCAGAACCACTGCTTTTTCCCGTTTATAGGAGAGCTCATCATCATCCTCATCACCATCCAGCAAACTGCTCCGCGTGGGTCGCGCTGGATTTGCAACCCGAGCTAAAAAAGGAGCTGCAGTAAGAGCGGGTGGTTAAAGAGCAAATAATCCCCACTGGCAAAGCACAGTGCCACAAACACCCTGCCCCACTGAGCAGGCTCAAACACACTCGTGGTGTGGTTGCAGTGAGGTCTCTTGTCGAATTCCAGTGCCAAACTCATGTTTGAGTACCCGAAGTGAAACTGCTCCATGTAACAGCACACAGCTGGGGAAATTCCCTCACTTCCAACAAAACACTCTGGTGTTTGGGGCTTTTTTATCGTCTTGAGATATATTGTTCAATTTTCCTTGCCTTTACAGAGGGAACTACAACCAGCCCCTGTGCTGGCTCTGTGAGGCCACAGGCATCAGCTCAGCATCCTTCCCCTGAACTCGGCAGCCAGGAGCTCTGGTTTAGCTCGGGGACTGTTCCCTCATGACCGCTTGGCTCTGTACGTGTGGCTGGAGTGGGGCTGTGGGCCCTGGGGGCTCAGACCCCCGGGTGCCAGCAGCTGCAGTGCCAGGGATGCAGGGACCAGCCCCTGAGGAGGTGCATGTTGCACGCACATATGCGTGTGCATAATATTCTGTGGATACAATATTGCTGCTAGCAAGAATTTCTCTTGCTTCTTTCCAGTCCCGTGAGATATTTTTCTCTCTCACAGAAGACAGAGCAGAGTTCTATAAGCTATGAACACCTGTGTCCTTGCAGAGCTTTGTTTATGGTACAGTAGAAAAATATTTTGACAATGGATGTTTTAGGATTTTAGCCAATCACCCCAAGGGATGGCTGATCCTTTATCCAATTAGGCTATGAAGAAAAACTTCTATAAAAGAGTTTGTAAAATAATTAAATAAATCAATCTTGCTGCACAATTCCTGCCTGCTGGATCTCTCTTCTCCTCCCTATGGCTGCGGGATGCTGTAATAATATTCCTATTCTAACAAATGGAATTCCAGCCTGATCAGTCAGAGAGGGGAACAGGACGGGGCTTTTGATCCTGTTTGTGCACGAGGAGTGAATGTGAGGGTACAGAGCTGCTCAAAGAGATGTGTGCACCTACCCCAAACACGTCCAGTCTCACCCACTGCATCTCCATCAGTGAGTGACTAAGTTCAGCTTCTTCTTTTTTTACATATTTACTTGTTCAATAGCACTTTCTGCACTTTTAAGCAATTATAATTTGCAAGAAGTTCTGAACTTCTACCTCCTATGCATAAATTATTTGCTGCTATGCTGGTTCAAAATGCCTGTGCTGAAATGGAGTAGGGCAGGATTTTCACAGGCCAGCTGGAAACTGCATGATTTACCTGAGAGAACACATGCAAGTTGCAGTGATCAGCTGTCATCAGCTCGGTGGCAAAACCTCTTCATCAGCCATAGGCTCCAACAGAGTGTATGTGATAAATTTTGTCACCTGCAGTGGGATGAAAGGTAATGCAAAATTTATTAGTACTAGACAAAAATAGCGAATATTTGGATAAAAGTTTCCGTGTAAATGGCACAGAAAAGACTTGCTTTCCCCTTCCATTTCAGATTGTAATGAATATTTAAAATTTTCAACAACATATTCAACCAATAGTCTAAAGACTGTATAACTTTTCAAACTTAAAAAGTGATGCAAAATACGGAGTAGGGGAAGTGCGGGATGCTAGGGTTCTACTTCTGATCATGGTAAATTCAATGACCAGCTGATTGGTTGAGATAAATGAGGAGCAAAAGCAAACAAAATAGCTTGAGGTGATAGTTAACTGATCACAAAAAAAAATCAAATAAATCACACTTTTGGGGAAATTTCTAGTGGAGTCACATTTGCAGCTGTTTGTGGGAAGTGATCCACTGAAAATGTCAAAGCTCTTTACCCTCTGCTCTAACACACAATCCCAAACTTTGATGTTCATTATACACAAAAATAAATTAATATTCAGACCTTCTAACAAAAGAAGAAGGATTTTTCTCTAAGGGCCTTGACAGTTAAAAATTTGTAGAGCACCTTGAGAACTAAAATAAAGAGGAAATATAAGAAAAGCTTCCCCTTTGCAATGTTGCAAGGCAGATCCTTCTGCACTTCATTATACCCCAGCAGGAGTAATGCTGGGAGTGGGAAGGGCTGGCACCCATCACACACCGGCTGAAGCAGTTTCTTTACAACATCATCACAGTGCCAGGAAAATTAATCCACAAACACCAGAGGTTTATGTCCAAAAAGGAGACAGAGGAGTCCCGTTACTTTATTCGAATAAAGGGAGAGCCCGTGGGGCATTTCCCCTGAGGTTTCTCCAGCTGTTAAGAGGGCGCAGCCTCCTTTTTATCCCAGTTTCCCGGCTGCATTTCCCTCTCTCTTTCCCCATTGGCTGAGGTACTTCCCAAATCCCCTAATACAGACCCCATTCTAATGTATACCCCCCCTTTTTCTTTTCCTATGGAATAATTGGTTCTTCCCATCGCTTCTTTCGTCTCTCAGTACCTAACTTTACCTATCAGCAGACCCACAGTTTGTTTGTAAAGACAAATCCCTCTCACTCCTTGCATCAATCTGTGGAATTCCTCCCATTGTTTCTTTGACCTCTCAGTATTTGGCTTTCACCTAGCAGCAGAACCACAGTGTGTTTGTAAAGAAAAATCTATCTCATTCCTTTCAATAGGGAAAATAGTCTGAAAATCTGTCCTCTCTCCTCTCACCAGGCTCCCAGGTCCCTTCTGCTTGGTGCTTCTCGCACGCCTCTGCAGGGAACTGCACTTTTCTGGGCCAGTGCAGGACGCAGGTGTACACACACGCCTGAAACAGAAAAGACACTCTGCATCTCCAGTTCCAAACTTCAAACTTCAGACCAGAAAGGCACAGAGAGACCAACAGAGGCATCTGACCAACATTAGAAAGTAAGAAAAACAATAATGCTGGAGTGTGAAGTGCACATTGATGGGTGACCAGAGGCCACAGAAGTGACTGATTTCTGTATACAAAGAAACATTCTTGCTGTATTGCCCATTTCAAAGCAGCAGCTCTTATCTTCATTTACAGCTAATCTGCTAAAACACACCCGAGAAGTGTTGTAGGAGTAAAAGCCACTGAATGTTCCAGTCATTTTACAAGCAACACTTAATTTTACTGCTACCGTGTTAAGCTGAGCAATGGAAGGAAACACAATCAAATGCTCATTGTATTTAAAGGGCTTCAAAAAGATCAATTATCTTTATATGGATAAGAAGCTGCTATCGATTTCCACAGTGTTATTCAAATTCCATTTAAGCAATGAATTGCTCTGCTTTGTTATCAGCAAGAGGAATGCATTATGGTGGTGCAACCCAATACTTAACACTGCTCAAGCAAGCACAGAGCAGTGGCTTCTCTAAACCAGGGAAATCTCTCCAACATCGATCTTTCTAATGGAATGGAGCAAGAAACAGATTTCTTTTCCAGCATTCCTAGGAAGACACTGGGCAGAAATAGTGCATCTCTAAAAGATGCAAGGTAAAACCCACTTAGAGATGCCAGCAATTCAGTCCAGGGCTGTACCTGGCTGTGGGTTTGGGGACAAAAGAAAATCACTTTCATCGAATCACAGGCAAGGCTGACTACCTTCGAGGGAAATTCACTGGCATCCAAAGTGTCACAAAGAAGAAAAACCCTTGCTGGATGCCTAATCAAGCCAAGCAAGTCTTTACATATTACACAAATTTTTTTCTTCCACATTTTAGTCGATTTAACCCGGTAATTTTATGGAAATGCTGGCTTTTGAACAATTCCGAACCTCTCCACAAATTGATATGAATTTAGGCAAGAGAAAAGAAGTTATTCATGGTTTGAAAGGACAGAGTCAGGCCTAGAAAGAAAATCTGATGAAAATACAAGTGTTTGCAGCATTTCTTTGGCATCTCCTGTCAGCCTGCTTGATTACAGCTTGATTTTCTTCAATCAAAACACAGCTACACCCCCAAACAGTTGTGTCAATCCAATCAATCCACTTTGTGTTCACCAACAGAAAAAAAATAGGTACCAAATTGGGCTGAAGGTTTTTATTAACCTCCAGGGAAAAAGAAAAATATCAGAACTGATAATACCTAACTCCCTGTGTAGATCACAGCATCAGAAAAAAGCTGTGGAGGGAATCTAAGGTTTCTAAGATTACCTTGGAAACCTTGGTAAAAGAACTACAACAAGAGGAAAAAATACCCATTTCTCATAGAATACTGCTCTCTAGAGGAAGGGCAGCTAGGAGGCACAATTTAAAATAGATTTAAGTCTTGTTTTATCAAATTTAAGAGTAGTTTTCAAGTCTGCCCACTTCCAAACTGCAGGCAAAGCCTCATCTCCCCAAAAAGGCTCTGCTCAGATGGAGATCTGCAGCTGGATCAGCAAGCCCTGAAGTGAAAATGTAGATTCAGTGGCACAGTGCCCCAGAGGACACAATGCAGTGAATGAGGACAGAGTTTCATTTGATGTTAGGATTGTGAACACGTTCTTGTTGCCTTTTCTGGTTTCTCTCTTTTACCTTTCCTCACAATTAAGGAAAATTGCTACCCCAGCCAAAACCAGCACATTGAACTATCTCCAAAGTCCCCCACCTGTGAGATTTGACTGCTTTTGCAGGTTTTATAAAATTTCCAGCCTGAAGGATAAAACGCTGACCTGCAGTTTGGAAAAATGCAGTATTTTCTTGCATAAGAACACCCATCCGAGGAAGGAGGCAGCATCTTGCTGCACTCACCACGACAGCTCCTTGGAGGACCTTCACCTTCGGCTGGAGAACTCTCCCACTGAAGTGGAATGATTTTCCCAAGCTCTTCACTCTCCTGGTTACCCAGACATTGTCCTGAGCCCTCCCTCTTGGACAGCCAGCTGCCACAAGTTACTGTTTTCTTATTTGCTGTCTAATAAATCCATACTGTGGAGTTGGTAATTGTCCCGATCCCTGTTACATTTTGACTGGGAGCCTGTGAATAGCCCTGCTGTCAATAGCAAACACAGCAACCAGGGGATGCGTGCAGCACGTTTGATGTGAGAAATGAAAAATCAATGTAATATGCCCTTACTGTAGGCACCTGCAGATAACATCCAATAGAATTGATTAAGTCCTACACAATAGATAATAAAGCTAATTAAAACCCAACTGGAACACCACAGTGCAGCTCCACATTTAAATGCAGTGGTGAAGACAATGGAAGAAGAAATTAAAGAGAAAACTTAGATATGACTAATGGAGGAAGGTATCAATATACACCTAGATAAAGGTTTATTATTGCCCCATAAAGTCAAAACACATCCACAGTGTTCATACTTTGCTTATCCTGAACACAAAAAGTATAACCTCATATGTTGCAGTATAACTTTGACACACTTTTTAAATTAAATAGCAATCCACGTATTCACATTATTCTGCTGAGATAGAATAATTTCCTTTTATTCTGCTCCTAGATATCACAGTTTAAAAGATTTAATGATTTTATAATCTTCAAGCAAAGTGTCTAAAATAATATCTGAAACAAAATGACAATGTAATAAAACTAGCACCAAACTTTAATGTGACATTTCCTGCATTCCCTATGGATCCAGAACTTCATTTAGGTGGAAGTTTCTCTATTGACTGCAGATACACCCCTGTAGTTACAACTGCCACTTTGAAAGGAAGAATGTGATAAAGGAACAAAAGGAAGGAAGCAAGGGAGGAAAAAAACATTTCTTATTTTAATTGGGTATTGCAGAAGAAACCCTATCCTGGATGTAACTCTAAAAACCAACTAATTCTCACTTTCACTTCTCTTATCCGTTCCTAAAGCTCATTCCTTAAAAGCACAAAGCAAACAGAATCCCATCAGAACAATCTGGTTTGCATAGAAGATGAGACTGGGAACGATAAATGCCTCTCATTATCTAGGGAAACTTTCAAAAGAATAAAAGGGTCACAGCTGTTTGTAAGCAGGACAATATTAGAGACTTCCTCAGAATTGTGGTAGGAAGTTCTGAAATAACATTTTTTGGTTTACTATTATCAAAGAACACTTCAGACAGGAGTAAAGTTTGGTGCCCTTCAGAATAAACTTCAGAACAGCAGGGGCAAAAGAAACAGTTCTGTGCAGTGTAATTCTCACAGCAGCTGTGCCAGCCTGCAGTGCCCGAGACCCTGAGCAAACACAGCGTGCCACGACTCCTCTGGGCAGCAATTTAATAAACAAAGGGCTTCTGGATTAGACAAGGCTACATCTAGGTTAGTTTATCTTCATTATACCTGGCTAATCTGGGGTGTTCCCACCAAGATACACAGGACAGATTCAAGGGACACAGAGCAGGCAAACACCAGCCCAGCGCCGCTGCTCAGTGCACGAGGTGGAGTCCTGCTCCCAAAGTCCTGGCAAAGACTGATGGCTTCAGTGCAAAACCACTCAGTATCTTCCTTCCATCCACCTGGTATCCTCTATCATGTGTCTATTATGCATTGTTAATTGGGCAAATATTTAGCCACAGTTTAAAGAGGGCCTGGAAGCCAATGAATTTCCATGTCCTCACTTTGAACCATTCACATTTGATTTCTGTGTTGGAAGTGTTTCCTGCTTTGACCTGTTCTACAGCAGCCTTTCAGAGGTCAAACAAAAAGTAGAGGAGCTGCAATCCTGCACTCCTGCATAGACTGGACATTGGCAACTGGGCCATGAATTGTCTGTCTGTCCAGCTGCTGGCTCCTGGCTGTCCTGAGCAGTTGAATCATTCATTGTCCAGTTGAACGACTGTGTCATCTCCAGCCCTCCTGAACACGGTGTGTGTAACAGGGAACCACTTCTGGTCTTTAGTAAAGTGTTTTACAATGAAGGACCAACACTCCCACAGGTCAGAAGGATGCTGGTGTAGAGTACAACACCAGGAAAACCAGAGTGCAAGTGGAGCAGGAAAGTGAGTCTGGCCTTGAAATCTGAAACCACATTTTTGTTGAGATCTGGTACAACTTATTATCTACACAGTGTGTTAACTTAAGCATAACAGCAAAAGGCCTTTTAAATCAGTTTAAAACTTAAGATAAAAGAAATTCTTCTAACAAAAAAAAAAAAATTGCCCATATTTTGCTTTTGTGCAGAAACTCCATAAGGAAACAGATAAAACATGGTTCTATACGATCCATCCTTTTCTTGTGAAAAGATACTGTGAGTGACAGCTCTCCTGTGGTCCCGAGAGCAAGCTGCCTAATGAACAGCAAGAGCTCTTTAGTGTTAATGAAAACATCCTGTCAAACTCCCCTTCAGACACTGTCTTTCACTCAGTGACGATCACCTTTAAAGTTGCCACAATTCCCTGCTCTGAAGGAGCAGCTGAGCTTGTCAGCAGCCTGGGTGCGGTGTCAGAGATTGCTGAACTGCTCCTGCTAATGGAGTTACTGATCAAATCCCCACGTGTTGGGTTGTCAAGTTTTTATTAAGCAATAACATATTTGGAAGATTCCAGCTACCAAAGGTTTAAAATGAAAGGTGTGGGGCTTTTTCATCCTTATATTAGAAAAAATGAAGTCTTCCTTCTGACATTTTAAAAACCTATCTCACATCTATTTCTAACAAACAAAATTTTCAAGCACTTAGTGGGGTATTGTGGTGACACCCAAATAGCAGAAGAGCAGATTAGGACTTTCAGTGATTGGATGGAGAATGTTACAAATAGAATAACATGCAAAACTATGAGAAGGGCTCGAGGTTTCTCTATGCCACATGCACATGTGTATCAACTCTTACAGACATTTTAGGTATTATGTGCAAAAGAAGAGGGCAGCAGACTTCAGATGAATTAACATCCTGTCTTCTTGTAAGGGAGAATAAGGAACCTTAGTCTTGTTGCGTATCTACAGAATTCATGCATTTCTTACTAACTTTAAATCTCTATTAGCCATATGTAGCAAGTCCATCTGTTTTTACTAAATTTGTCTACAAAACCTCTCTATGCATATGATAATTACATATTGATCTTGAATATTCTTGTATACTCAAATATTCCACTGGAGCTCGTTGGCCAATCTCCTTATGGTAATTAGTGGTTAGAAGAGCTCAGAAACAATCTCATTATGATAGGAAGGAAAGCAGCCTTTTCAGGACACCCACAGTTTTGGTTTTGCTAGGGCTTTTTTGGTTTTTTTTTTTCCTGGATTTCAATAAAGGAGTTATCAGTGCAGTAAACAGGGAAGAGAATATGAAATTGTGTCTATGGCAACCATATTATAGCTCTCCACTTTGTATGTCTCTGGCTTTTCAGTAGATTCTCGTATTCACACTCATTTTTCCTGTAAACAGGCCAGTTAAAACATATCTCAGAACTGTTTCACAATTGCTACCAACTACAAGACTGGATCTGTAACTTCTCATTTAAAAATGAAAGAGTCTTTTTAGGAAGAAAAATGGAAAAAAAAAAAAAAAAAGAAATCTCTACTGAGCTAATTGCTTCCTAGAAAGCTTCTGCTGTTGTTGCTATCTGGCACCAAACTCTGCTACTTGCAGACAGCTATTGCAAGAATATTTACAAGAGGATAAGTGCAGTTCTGAAGGAATGATATATTTTGAGATGAAAAAAATATCCTAAATTTCTAATGATATAAATTTAATTTCTAAACTTACTTTGAATAAAACTTGCATGTCTCCTGTTAGAGGTGGTTTTGGGGTTTGGGTTTGTTTTCCGTTACCCAGAAAAGAGCTATAAGTGCTATCTGTAATAAAATGGATCTGTTCTGAATTAAAAGAATGAAAAGCTGTCTTTAACATCCAGATTTACTACTGCTGATACGGGGGGCTGTAGCATTAAGGCAACATACAAGAGGTGTAAGGTAATTTGAAGTATTAGAAATGTCAGTGCTCTCACAGATCATGCTTCATTCATACTTGTCACTTGTCCCACACCAGCATTGAGGATTATGGAAAAAAGAATTTGACATAATAAACAAAACATACTTAAGAGGAATGTTTGCAGGCTACAACAGGAATAAAAGAATGCATTGTTTTCATGCAATAATTCAGTGGCAAAAGGCTGCCAACCCGCAATAGAAACTCTTTTAACTTGTCATAAATGTTTACTATCTATTTTCAGTGAGCTGCTGATTTCTCAAACTCATTTTCTCCAAGGAACTTTCTAGAGACCTTCCCAGCATGTTTTCCATGAGGTGAACTCTGCACACTCTGCTACTTGAGTACAGTTCAACCCTAATCTAGATTTAACCTCATACAAATATCAGAGCCTTGCAGTTCATGATTGTTTGAAGGAAGGGACTGGCCATGAATCCATGACTTGATATTAGCTTTTGGAGCCCCTTTTTGTATCTTCTCTATCCCTTTAAAAACATGATGCAACTCATTTTCATGTCCATGTTTTAAAACTAATCCTCTCTCTTGGCCCCTAAACCATATAAAGAATTAAATCTTTAATGATATAAAGTCTCCTCAGACTTTTTAATGCTTAATAAAAAATAATGACAGTTAAAACTGTTTTAATACTCACATTCCAATCCCCTGCCTACCTCTTTCCTCTCCTGGGTACTGTTTTAAGACACGTTCCTTATCCTGGGCTTCCTTTTGCATTCCTTAATGAGCAGCAGAGTGGTCTCTTAACTGTCCTGCATGTAAATGGATTAAGTTTCACATGAACAGAGATCCCCAGGTATGTGTTAGGAAAGCTGTAAGCAATTGTGTGAGATGGGATGAGAGTGGAAACGTAATTCACCTGCTCCTGACAGCAGAAGCACCAACTCTCTGCAGCATTTATTTTGACTCCCAATGAAAAGACCCTTTTAACTTGTCGCATCTTTTATTCAGCAACTCATTTTCTGCTAAGCATTAAAAGCCAGTAGGGTGTGAGGATTTGTTCCAAGGCTTGCTGAGATATTACTTACATAAAGGAGTTGCAGATCATTTCTGCTGAGTAAAGCCACTGGGGATGTTTGAAATTCAAATCCATCTTACCCCCACCCAGCACACAGAGTTGTTTCTTCTCCCTTCTCTTTGGTACTCCTCCCAACACTCTATTTTGCTCCCTATTTTTCTGCAACTTTTATTCTTTCCACTGTAACTTCTGAAAATAATAACTCTCTAAAACATTTGAGGGCATCATCTACATTATTGTTCCTATCTCTGAGAAAACAGTGTTCCATTAGAACTGGTTTAAGCTTACATGGCTACTCAACATAATATTTCCAGGCAAAAATGATCAAAGTGAAGTTTGTTTTCAGGATGAACCACTACCATTTTGGACAGGTCACTCTTAGATCAGGCCTTTTATACACATATAGAGTCCCTCATAGTTCTTGCTCTTGGAACCCTGCATCAAAGCCAGCCCTGCTGGCAGCTGTACAGGTAATGACCTCAAGTAACAGCAAGTCTGTCAGCATGATTCAGTCAGAACTTTTTCCTTGGTAGATTTATGGCATCTCTTTCTCACCAACTAAGAAATTACAAGTTTGCACACTTGTGTAGAGAACAACATCGTATGAGGAATGAGAGAAGTTTCTCTCTTAGGGACGTTTATGAGATAAACAAACCCTCTGTAAGAGGGTACAAATCCTGAGTGACATGAATAATTCCCTCCAGTACATAGCAAAGAAGCAAATTAAATATGATTTACATCAATTTATTCAATTTATCAATGCTTTAGTCATTAGCCCTCATTCCCTGTCAAGCGCAATAATAATGTCAATGTTAACTTTCAGATTAGAACCAATTATCCAGGTCCTGTAGTGGCTAGTGCAAAACACACACCAAGGAAAATTATTGAAATACGACCCTTTCAGCTCCCTATTGAACCAGAGAACAACCTACACATGGATGCCACGTAAATTAACATTCCACTGCCTGTAAAGCAAACCCTCAACAGCTTTCTTGGGATATAGACATGAACTGAGTTACCCCATACTTGTATTTCAGTCTGTGTTGTGTTATCCAGCACCCAGCTCCTCAAAGGCTCCTCTGTTACACGTCTCAGTCTCACCCTTTGGTATTTCCATCACAGCCCTTAGGTTAGTCAAGAAACTACCCGGTAAAATGCAGAAAAGGACCCTGGAATGGAGTAGAATTCTGTCACACAAACATGTTTTCTCATTGCTTTTGTACCCTGATGTTCACCTCAGCAATCAATATACTACATTGCTTTTATCAGCGTCAGAGAACCTCTAAAATTTTGCTTGGGCATTCTCCAGGGAGGTGGAATATGTGAATGTGTGCCCCTAGCTGATTTAAAAATGAGCCTAAATCTCACCTCCAGAGAGTATATTCCAGCTGGTACCTCGGCAGATCCAGCACTGGTTTAACTGGACAAGGGCAGGGACAAGGCAGCAAATGCCCCCATGATTTGCTGGTTCCTTGAGAGATCTGCTGCACTTGGGAGCTGGCAGCTGTAAGGATGTGGAAGAAAACTGAAGATGTAATTGCACCATTATTCAAGTACTGCTAGGGCCTCCTTACAGCCCCGCAGCTCTGACAAAAACACAGCAGCAACGGGAGAACAGCAGAATGGGATGCAAAGAGGCAGCATGAAAAGACCAGGGTGAGTGAAAAGGCGGTCAGGCACTGGGTACAGATTGATTTAAATGGGGGGGAAGGAAAAAGGAACACAGTGTCCAGAGAAAGAGCAAAACCAGCTTTACTTAGTTTTTCCACCAGCCCAAAACAGATTGGCAACTGCTAAACTCAGCAATCACAAAAACCCCATCTGGAACCACCACCAGAATCTGCCCCTGCGTTCTAAGAGCAAAGCACAGCAAAACCTTCCAGGGGCTAAGGGACACCATCAGATACATCCCAGCCCTGCAGTAACCCCTCGCTGTCCAAAAGTCCTAATCCAGATTCACAGTCACCCAGAGTCAAGGCTCAATTTACAGCAAGTCCAGCTTTTGGGAGTACAGCCACACCAGCGTGGCACTGCCACCAAGCCAGGCAGGGTGTGAGGGCAAAGCTCAGCCCAGCTGACACAAGGAGAACCCAAATCACCCACAAATTCAGGCTCTCCTCACCCGTGATGCCTTAAGTCTCTCACCAAAGATTGTCCAGGCAGTGAAGGTAATTCTTCGATGGTAGATGGGAGATATCTGAGTTCTGGAGAGCAGCAGGATTTGGGATTGCTCAGTCTGGAGATGAGAAGGCTCCAGGGACACCTTACTGCAGGTTTTCAGTGCCTGAAGAGGCTAAAGAAGAGCTGGAGAATGACTTTTGACAAGGACATGGAGTGATAGGACAAAGGGAATGGCTTCCAATGGAGAGGGCAAGGTTAGATGGGATAATAGGAAGAAATTCCACCCTGTGAGTGGTGGTGCCCAGAGCAGCTGTGGCTGCCCCTGGATCCCTGAAAGTGCCCAAGGCCAGGTTGGACGGGGCTTGGAGCAACCTGGGCTAGTGGAAGGTGTCCCTGCCCATGGCAGGGGTGGGATGGGATGGGCTTTAATATCCCTTCCAACCGAAGCCATTCTGGGATTCTGTGATTTCGCAAATGTATCTTTTGCTTGTTTCTTGCAAATTACTGGAATTTCATGGAGGAAGCCAAGCTCCTGAAGCATTTCTGAATCTGGGCCTTTGTGTCAGGAAACTCCATGAAAATTATCACGTGTCATAAGCTTATCTAAACCACAG
Organism: Corvus kubaryi; assembly: GCF_017639235.1. NCBI lineage: Eukaryota > Metazoa > Chordata > Aves > Passeriformes > Corvidae > Corvus > Corvus kubaryi. Next base: position 5,432,000 of record NW_024581101.1, read on the forward strand.
ATTTTAGTGGGGAAAAAACAGGGAGTATGATTCTATGATTCTTTGTGCAGACTGGTGACAGGATGTCAGCGTTCCTTAATGCATTATATTAGGAAGGATTTCAGTCTGAAGCATAAGCATTATCAGATAGATGAGCTTAAAAACAACCTTGGAAAATAATCACAAGTTTTATTTTTCTTGTGTTGTCTGATCACTAAAAAGCATCTTTAAAAATTTGTCTTATAGTGCTGAGATGAAGAAAACACGCCTTCAGTGATATTTGATTGCTCCTTGGTAGATAATTATTTGTTCAAACAAAAGCACCCGAATTTCCTTTGCAATCCTTTGCTGCCATCTGTTGGCAAGGAGTTGTTGAGAAGAAGCAATCTGTTGACACAAGTAACGCTAAAAGGAAATGCTTGTCTACATCCCATGAAATGCATAAATGGACGTGATCACAGTTGCATCATTTGGTCTGCTGTATTTTTTTTTCTCCTTGCTGCAACCTTAGATTTCAAAAAGGGTGAGAGAGGTGCTGAAAGTCAACATTGCCAAAATTCCCAAATCTTGTAATGCTTAAAGACATTTCCTCAAAAAAGGAAAAACAAACAAACAAACAAAAAAAAAACACAAAAACAAAAAACAAGAAAAGAAACAAGAAAAGAAACAAGAAAAGAAAACAAAAAACAGACGAGGGGAAGGCTTATCTTTTCAAGAGACTGAAGACAGAGGCAGCATTTTTTTCTTTTTTGTACTAAACCTTTTTTGTACTCACAAATACAGGTGAGCCTGTGTTTGTTCCAGTGGGAGTTACTTACTGCACCTCCTGCTTTTTTAGGTAGCTGTGTGTTTGTAAGCCTACTTTTTGTAAGCCTAGTCACTAGAATTGAAAGCACAAGGCCTGGCTGCACTCTGGCTGGGGAGCCTAGCAGGTGAATTTACCATTATTACACTGAGCCTGACTTAACCATCGCCTTTTCCATCTTTCTGTTCATGAACTGCAGATCTGATCCCAATGAACAGGCACCTAAACCCTCACAGCAAGTCGAGTCACACGTTTACAAACTGCACACAGATGTGAAGACACTCTGAAGAGGATTCAGGTGCAAAGGATGATGCCAGAGCAGCAGCTGTGCCTCGTGCTCACAGCAGACACACACAGCCATAAACTTCCAGCCCTCCTTAGCTCCTTGACCTCAGGCTCACTTGCTGACCTCGGGAGCTGCAAACGGTGGAAAGGCAGGTAAAAAACAGAAGCAGGAATCTGATCCCATCTCCGGCTAGAATACAAACATCTGGGTTTGACTTTGATGGATAAATGCTACACCAAGCCCAGAGAAGCCAAATGAAACAGTTAATGTCGATGTTTAATTCCTGAGAATGGCCCTGCACTTTGGTGCTGTTTCTTTAATTCCTGGCTGATGGAAAAAAATGCCCATTCTGAGTTAATCAAATCACCCCAATCACAAATCTTAAAAGAATTAGGAGTCAAGGTAGATGTTTCCCAAGTGCTAGCATTTCAGAATTGGACACTTTCTGAGGCACAGCTTGATGGATATTTTAAGGATAAATTGAAAGATACAAAGGATTGGGTCAATCAGTTCAATTGGAATAATCTGCTTAGTAAGTTTTTACAGTAACCTCAAGTGAGAGTTCTACTGAGATCAAGTTTTTGCACTGGCAGCAAGTCCTTTTGTCCTCTAAAATACCATCTGTTAGATTCAGAACACAGCAAAACCAAGACCTCCATCGTCAGCAAAAAAGCTCTATATATTTTGGGTTCGTTTTTATTAACCTCAAAAGAACACATTTCTGTGAGGCCACAAAAAATTAAGGAGAAGCTGGAAATCTAAAATTATATTAGTGCCGAAGTCCAGAAATATATGGAATATCCAAGTTGAAACGAATATTAGTACCAACTCATCCCCTTAAAAACCCAAAAATATCCCAGTTACCAATACTGCCATATTGCAAAAGAGAAGTTTCCAGAAAGTGCTCCCATTTGGGCTCCATTTGGAGAACTGCCATGAAGGGATTTAGTCTACTTTAGCCAATGTCAGCTAATAATTTATCTGCCCAGATAATGCATCACAAGGTCTTTATATTTAATCTAAGTCCAACAAAAATATTTGGGAATAATGAGGGTTCTGTCACAGGTGTCCTTTTCTTTATGAGAAATTTACCACCAAAGGAAAGCACAACATAATCCATAATGGTTATAAGGTGGCTCTTCACATGCAAAAGTTCAACTAGATCCTCACGTCCTGTGTAAAAGCCTTATAGGCATTATAAATAGCCATATAAAAATATATATGTATATATAAAACCTTAGCTTATAATTAATATGGTAAAATAAATAAGGGAAGTGATAAAATTTATCTGGTTTTCAGGTAGAAAATTTTGTTTTGTGGAAGGTAGAAGCTGAAGCCAGTTACTGTAGTGTCATAAAGCTGTTTGTAGGCCAAGTTACCAAAGAAATCCAGAATGCCTTCTGCCTTCCAAAAACCATATTTCCAAATTATTTCCTAACGGGGAACACGAGACAGGACTAACCACAAACACTTCAAAAGATTGATAACAAGTGATAAGTTACCTTGATTTTATTCTAAAATGTGAGTTTTCCTTTTTAAAAAGACAGATGAGTAGGAAACAAATTTTACGCTGTTCTTATACTGAGCATCAGTTTTATTTCTCTGTTATTGTAGTTTTAATTTTCAGCTGCAGCACCTAGAAAACCAGGTTAACTTTCTTTTAATTGACACCAGATGGCACTGCAAAAAAATGAGCCACGATAAATACTGGACCTGAATAACACAGAATCATCCTAAAGTCCTAGAAAGTTTTGGGCTGGAAGGGCCTTAAAGATCATCTCTTTCTAACCCCTCTGCCACAGGTTGCATCTTCTGCTTTGAAACCAAGCTTAAAACCAAGCACACAACTGTATTTTCAAAGCACTGAAAGCCCATATTCAGATTTAAGAAGAACACAGCAGCTGCAAACAAACTTGGTGTGCCAGGTGGGGAATTAAAATCAGAGCTGCATTTGTGCAAAATCTCAATTGAAAAAAAGACACGCTTACATTCTGAAGGTGCCTGCATCTATTATGAAAATTTTATTCCAGAGAAGTTAGGTTCTATTTATTTTACATTGATCACACTCATAACTAGTTGTTGTCTCCTGGCAGTGTTGCCCAAAATACCTGCAGCTTTTTAAAATAAAAGTGTGTAAGTAAAGCCTTGCTTAGAGTGTAGATCTGAGCTTTGAGTACCTGTCAGAAATGGCACCTCCTGTTTCAGGAGATTCTCCCTCCAAGACTGCTTTCACTCCCAGTTTCACTGTATTGCCTAAATTAAACTTTCAGGAATCCATCTGGAGGCCAGGAGCACAGCTAGAAGAAAGCGAGCTGGATTATCGCCTTTGCTCACACAGCACGGTTTGCCAAGGCTGCAAAGGAACAGGAGGAAGGCAAAAGGAAGGGGAAAGGGATCTATGGACTTAAAACTGCTCTGAAGACCTGCAAAGGTGCTCCTGTGTACTACTGACACACAGCCTTGCTCCAGTAATGCACTCTGAGCATAAACCTTCACCTAAAATGATTATTGCCATTATCACCACGGCTGTCATCAGAGGAAGGACCTGTCAAAGGCCAGCACAGATGGGCAACTTGACTAAGTGAGGAAAAAAAATAAAACTGTGGAACATAAACTAACAGTGCCTGAGTCTGATAGAAGCTGAGAGAGCTGCTTGGCTTTAAAAGACAGCCTTTGTGCACAGGGTAACAGCAATAAAAGTGCTTTTAGGATACCCGGGGCCTCTAAGAATGTGACTAAAAAATTTTTGTCATCATTTCCTGCCTTAAAATTGTGACCTATAGAAAAGCACAAAAATTCTCTGTGGCCTTGAATTACAGTACCATTTCTCTGCCCATATTCATCCCCTTAACCCTTTGGGGTGCCCTCCAAAGCCTGGCTGCTGTAGCAGGTCCAAGACACAGCCGAGTGCAACCCCTGCAAGGTGCTTAAGATGCTAATTTTATTTATTTATTCAAGATTACTAAAAAGTGTAATCATTATGCCTCATATCACCACAGGTAAGCCTTTACTAATTTTTTCATCAAATGTTGATATGTAATCTGTCCATGGACTTTATATTTCTATAGGGCCAAGGAGAAGTTTAATTTTTATTCCCCTTTGTGATCTGCTTTAAAGACAGAACTGCACTGGTGTCCACCAGGAATGCCCAGTTTGGAACTAAAGCCTGCTCCTAATGAATGCACTCAGCAATACTTTAAATATGCATCTTAACAACCCCTTCACTTCTCATGAGTTCAGGAGCTGCTCTCTCAAGGCGCCTTTTTAATAGTACAATATTCACCAGAAAACTAATTTTGTTGCTGCGCACCAGCCACCAGACATTTTGTATTCAGCCATTCTGCTGCACAGACAACATAATTGCAAGAAAAACAGCACTGACTGCACAAGATTCATGCAGTTGCTGGTTTAAAAGTAAATGTACCCTTTAGGAGATATTACCCCCTCGCAACCTGCAGAGCTGTGCTATCACACAGATAATCAGAATGGGGAACATGGGGATAAATCAGGATTTTTTTTTACTTCTGTGTCTTACGGATCACTACAGACATGACTGACCATTTCAGAAATGACAGAATTTTTCCTTCCTTGCTATAAGAAGGTTTTAGAGGGTAGAATTGTCCATGAGATATCTTTATGACACTCATTCCTTGATTGCCTAAAGTATCTTTTAAATATTGGTCAAATATAATTAACAGATTTGATGAGCTATATGCAAACTCTTTAGCCATGAACCGAATGAATAAAACCAGTTTGTAAATAGAAATATTTTGTTCCAGATGATGGTCTGCAGGATGGATTTAAACCTTTTATAACAGTGAGGAGAAAGAAAGGAGGAGGAGGGAGAAAAAAACCAAAAACCACAGCTAAAAACATAACACAAACAAACAAGGACATGTGCAAAAAAAACCCCAGAAGTGTTATTCTACCTAGCCTTGAAACATTTAATTATAATTAGGACCAGCTAACACAACAACCATAGAGAAAAGACGACAATAAAATGTGCCACTGGCCTAATGATGAAGCATGTGAGAAAAACCATTAAACTTTATCTCAATTAGGCCCATTATCATCACACCAGTCTATTATGCCCTACAGCCTACTGGAAAATTAAAAAAAAAATGAGAATCAGAGAGACAGCTTCAAAGCTCTGTGATCATACAGAAATCCTAGGGAAGAAGAGAGAATGGATAGATGAGTTTAAGTAGCTTTAAAAGAAAATAGAGATAGCAAAGGAAATTAAACAGTAATCCTATAGATTGACCAGTTAGCGTTCTAAGAAATCCTAGGCCAGATGCTTGCCTCCTATAAACCACTTTCTCTTTTCTTAATGAAAGGTTAAAACAGATTTTGATAGTCAGATATTTGTCCTTGAAGCAACTGAAGTAGAAAAATCTGCGTGGCAGCATTACAGCATTATGAGCGCTTGCCATTCAAATGGACAAAATGAGAACAAAATGGTAACTCTTCCTGTCCTACATGATGCCAGCACATCACAAGCACCTCAAAACCAAGGCCACTGCCGTCCCTGGAACCTTCCTGTATTGCCACCTAGCAGAGAATTTTGCTCCCATTCCATGATTTTGGATGTTGGTTTCATTGCCTGCCTTCCCCACGAGAAGTTCTGTGAAAGGTTGCAAGCCACACTTCAAGGTGTGTGAAGTACCTACCCCTATGGCACAGAGTCATTTAAGCACAATCCATCACACAGCTCCCCCCGTTCTTGAAGCACACATAAGCAATGAGAACAAGCACGACAGACACTGAGTCACAGCGTAAAACACCGAAAATGTCAGCTGAGACACACATTCTGCTCCTGAAAATGAACCACACCAAGCAGAGCAGAGCAAAAGACAAACACTAATCCCTTTTTTAAACATTGATCACAGGCAGAATATTCAGGGGTACAACTCTCATAGCTGCCTAATTTTGGGGAAAAGTAATCATCATTTTTACCAAATACACCTCCACTGAACTTAAAAGCTTCCACGAACTTATGGGCATCAACAATCTCATGGAATATTTAGGCAAAACTTGCTTGACACTGCATCTTGATAACACTTGAAAAATACATGGTAATCAGAAATGTATCCAGAATACTGTCCTTCTATCAAGCCCTTCAACATTCATTCTTTATGGGATCAAAAGTCCGAGTATAACAATGACATACTGACCCCATGTTTTATATTACAGCATTTCTTTCCACTCCTTGTCCAGAGCATGCTACTTCCAACATTAAAAAAAAAAAGAAAAAAACCTAAAACCAATAAAATCTCTATTGTCTGGCAGCTTGGAAGGTTGTGGGGTGCTCAAGGTAATATGGATATATTTTAGTAATTGGCAAGTAAAAAAGAGGAACAAAGGAAAATTAATTATTCTGTTACCATCAGAGCATAATTGTTCAAGTGTTTCAGTAGAAAAACACTTTTTCATGTTTTGTTTCTCCCATCTGTTAAAAGCACAGGTCTACACGAGCTACAACAGGGGATGTCACATTTGCTAACTTTTAGAATGTATCCATACTGCAGCTCTCCCTCTTCAGAACACTTCTCCCAGCATGGATGCCAACCACAACCTTTTTCTTTGTGCTTGGAGAAAAACCTTACCTGCCTAATTTGGTCAAGGACAACAGGCAAAACCTAAGAAGTGCAAAGGAATTCAACCCGAATTCCCTAAAAAGCACTAAAGAACATACCCACTGTGACCAAAAAAATGTTCCTTTGAACCAGGAGAAGGGCTCATTGTTTGGGGCATTCGATTCCGCAGCCAACAGGATTCCTGTTGGAATGTGCAGTGTTCATATAACACAAACTAACTCACAAACGACCACACATTTGTGGGTGCTTGACTGATTCACACCTCATAACAAAACATTAAATAAAATAAAAGAACTTCTGGTGCTTGAAAGCCACTGTTGAGAATTCTCGTAAAAAGCACAAGACAGCTGTAATGGATTTGGAGCCTCCGTCCCTGGTGGTAAATTGTCATGCAAGGCGTGGGTGGCAGCGGTGACCCTGGTAACACTCAACTCACCAGTCTGTTCCTTCTTAAATCTCCAAACAATGCAGGTGGGAAGCGCTCCCCATTCCTAAAATCTGCTCTGGCAGCCTTCTCCCCTGTCAGCAGAGCTGCCTGAAATGCTTCTCACCCCGTAATGTATTTGTGAAACAAATCTGCTGAACTGGAAGAGCGGGCTGGTTTATTAGGCAAGGGATGGGAGAGGTTGGAGTTCACATCCAGGGAAAAAACCTGGAACCACACACTGGGCTTTAAACACTTCTTTTCAGAAGAACACACAGGGGTAAGTTCATTTCTGGCACACCACGCTCTGAAATGCAGCTGATGAAGAGTAAAACTATAAAAAGTGCAGTTCTATTAACTCCCAGGTAATTTTTTACTTTCTGAACCAGTTAAGAAATACAGAAGCAAATTAGAATGGCTCAAGTGGCATTTAGCCTGTTCCCAACAAATTTCAAAGGTTGTGAGGAAATGAGGATTGATCTCCTGAATTTGATTTGCTTAATTTCGTCTAGAAAAACAGGCAAAACCCCAGGAAATTCTGTACAATGATATAGTAACCTATGATGGTGCAAAAAAGGCTTTAATCCCAATTGTGTGATAAATAGAAGTAGTCACATGGTGCTACAGAGCAAATGTCCCTTTCAAGCTGAGAAAGGCGCTTACTCCTTGGAAATTAGTTCCACAGCAAGAGCAAACGATGACTCTGAACAGCAAATACACACTTCTGGTTCCTGAAGCTCAGGACAGCTCCTGAATAAGGGAGCAGCATGACTCTTGCACACCTCACCCCCCTCTTTCTCTACAGAAGCTTGAAAAACGCCAAATGTTTTGTTTGTCTGAAACTTTCTTTTCTTCCTACTTTGTGTAAATGCCAGTGAAAGTATTTTCTGCACCAGTTCAGCGGCACTGGTGACAATAATATGAATTATTTGGTAGAACTGGCAACAACCAAAAGGACTGAATTTTACTGCAGAGGAAAATGTTCTGCCACTTGTGCAGGATCTACCGACACCGTTAACAGACCAGGGCACCTCCTCTGCAAGGAAAAAAAGGTCTTTCAGAGAAAAGATTATGCACCTATCTCTTCATTCATTCGTTTCTTCTCATTTGTTTAATGTTCTTAGAAACACTGGCAATGTTTCCTCACACTAAAACATGCGGAATGTGCGCATGTAATGCATAAACAGAAGTGTTCATGCACCCACAACACTCTGGACTTCTATTAACAATGACAATCAGTAATTGCACGGGGATAAAGAACTTTTAGAGAAGTGGAAATCGTCTTACAAGCCTTGTGAAAATTTGACCAAAAGACTGACCTGAAATCACTGTATTGCCACATAAACAAAGGGTTACTGAGTAATTCCAGTGTAATGACTATAAATGGGTGCTTAAAGGGGGCTTGCAGGAAAGACAGGGACAAACCTTTTAGCAGGAGCTCCTGTTGCAATGTGACAAGTTTTAACTAAAAGGTTGGTTTATGTTGGATATCAGGAAGAATCTTTTACAATGTGGGTGGTCAGGCCCTGGCACAGGGTGCCCAGAGAAGCTGTGGCTGCCCCTGGATCCCTGGATGTGTCCACAGCCAGGCTGGATGGGCTCTGGGCAACCTGGGATAGCAGGAGGTGTCCCTGCCCATGGCAGGGTGTTGGACTGGATGCCCATTAAAGGTCTCTCCAGCCCAAACTAGTCTGTGATTTTATGATCACATTCAAACAGCCTCTTGTGCCCAAACCAGGCCGGGTAAGGGTTGGTTTTGAACTTGCAAACGCTGACCTTGCCTTTCTTTGAGAGGTCTGGGAGCCAACAGCAGAACTCACTGCTCTTGCAAGCTCCTGTCTCTGTCACTGTAGAGTGTGACACAGGAATTTGGGAGCTGTCAGTCAGGCCCTGTTACTTGGAGATATATGCTCATATCCTTCTCCCTGTCAGCTGAGAGATTAGAATCTCATTTTACTCAGGTAATACTTTCTCCAGGGCAGCATTTCTGCCTGACAGCAAACAGGGGAACCCTTTGGAGTTATCAGAAAGATCCTGAAGAAGGATCAAGGGAGGAGATGGCATCCACAAGCTCAGGACTAAGAAGGACAGATCCCAATTATATAAGGTTTTCTTTAAGTCATAGTTTGTACTTTGCTGGAGAGAAGATAGCGAGTCTAGTTCTTTTATTTTAAAATATGCAAGGAGTGGAAAAGTAAATAGAGGGGCAGGGAGACATTGATTGCCAGATAGCACTTCCCTGGAATTTGAGATTACCAGGATGTGCCTGCAGTGTCTAATGGGAGGCTGCAAGCAGAGAGAAGGCAGGAGAATGACAATCTCCAAACAATAGGATTAAAGTGCTCTGTGCAGTTAGGACTGCAAAGTGTTTGAATAATCCTTCCCAATTTGAAATGGAGAAAGAAGTAATTAGATTTCCTAGAGAATCAGAGTTTCTGGCAATACTATCACTTTAGAAAATGTTATTAAACTTAATGAACACCCATGTTTGTGGGGAAGGGGGGAGAGGGTTAGGAATTTCTATTTAATTATCTTAAAATGCAACTGTCCTAGAAAAACCCAAACCATAGAACATGGATTTTATTTTTCTGTCAGCTGCAAGTATAAGCCTAAACTTTCCCCACTCACTGCTAAAATCAGTAATTTATAGTGGGTGAATACTTCCAGTCTGTGCCAGACTTGCCCACAGAGAACCAGGCCCTGTTCCAAGGGAATGGATCAAAAGTGGAGGTCAGCTACAGGGGAGAAACAGAAACAGCCCTAACCTTACCTGACTTCTCAGGCCCCAACACAGCCAAATATTAAGCAAAATGACTGCTCAAAATAATATTTTGGCAAATACAAAATTGACATTTAAACATTATGATTAATTATTAGACTTCTGATGAACTCTAATTTGAAGGAATCATTTCTGTATTTCAAATTATTTATGAGTCAGAGGAAGAGCTGTTTACCAAGACTGTTCAAAACACTTTGTCAGTTTGCACAAATGACAACAAGTCAAAGCAAACACCAAATAAAAGGAAAATGAGAGTTTCTATAACTACAACCATACATTTATTTAAAATGCACTCAAAAAGAAAAGCATTTTGTTTCAAATTTTCCTATCTTCCAATCAAATCAGAAAACAAGCCAATTGTTGTACACCAATGCCTTTTAGAGTCACAAAAACATCCTACGAAGAACACAATTATTAAGATAATTTTGCTGAAGACAGAGCTGACAGACAATGGAATGGATCACACCAATAAGTCAGACAAAACCCAGCATGAAACATGAATAGGAACATAGTAATCAACACTAAAAAGGAAAACATTAGAAACAACACATGTCATTTCATTATGGCAAAATTAGTGTAACTTGTCACCTCAGCTAAACATAAAATATTTCACCAGATAGCATGTAGTTCATGATGTAGCACAGAGTACAGTCCAATTACAAATGGAAAAAAAAAAAAAGAAAGAAAAAATCTTGCAAATACTTTACACCTGACACTTGTTGAGACTGGAGCTGGAGATTTTCTGTAAGCAGAACTACAGGAATGGGGTTTGGTGGTGCAGCAGAATAAGATGACTTGGAAATGAGAATAACATTTTGGACCAAAACAAGATTGGACCAAACAAGATTGAACAAATAAACAAAAACACAAACACCAAAACTTTGCATCAACTCAATACCTTCCTCTGAGCTCAAATTACTGCTTTTGTATTGTGTGAGCTGCTTCAAAGCTCTGGAAATTAGCTCAACTTCAACATTGAAACCGCTTACTCCATTGTCAATTTAGATAATTTCTTATAAGTAATGCTCAGCAGAAACTTTTCACACATCAGGGTAATACATTTCTCCCTAGAAATTCTTCCTCACAACACATAAGGAATTTAAAAGACACAGACCCAGTCTCTATTTACACTTCGGGCTGATTTTATGGACCCTGAGGAATGTGGCAAAGCTGGTTTTACTCTCAGGTGAAGGACTGAAAAATGACGAGAACAAAACCAAGTTCCAAAAATTACCCAAACCAAGTGCAGAGAATGAAAACCCCATCCACTTCCATATTATCTAATATTAAATCATGTAGCTCTAAAGATTTTTGTCTGGAACAAATCAGAACAATAGGATTTTGACTGTACTAGCTTACAAAGCAAAATAAATTACCACTGTTGGACTGCATTGAAAGTCTAGATGTAATAAAAAGTAGCTAATTAACCCATTTATCACAAATACCAAACAGGCCAACGGTTTTTGTAATTATCAAGACAATTCAATTTTTGCTTTAGTGTGCAGGCTTGTTTGCCCAACTCAATTGGAGATCATCAAAATTACTTACAATACACTGTCTAGCAAAGCATGACAAAATTAGTCTGCTACAACCAATTAATTGAACTTAATAAAGCTTTTAAATTATTTTTGTTTATTACCACTGCTTTGGGGTTAATGATGTAGTCCTTTTTGGCTAGGAGGAATAATTAATATTATTTTAAAAGAAAATTAGATTTTCAGTGTGTTAAGATAGACCAACAACTCTCCCTAATGGGTAAATAGTAAATTATTTTTCAAAACCAATACTTAAAACAGTAATTTATTCCTCTCATAAAAGCTTCTGCACCCATGCAGTTGTGTGTACATACACAAATTATAGGCAAGATCTCATATTACTAAGGATGATTGCTGAGCTACTTCACAACAAATATGTACTAATTAAAATTAATACTCATAAATAAACCCCTGTTGTCTTTTCTAATGGAGAGCAATCTGACCATCATCATGTGGGTTCAGCTCTATAAAATTTCATGCCACAGGATTGCAGTTGATTCGCTATAGTCAAAAACTGCCAAGTTAATTGCTTTAATAAACAATGTCAATGCAATTAACGTTCAGATACTCAAATGAAGTCATGCCATGTTCACCCTAAAGTATTAATGCTGAGAAATTCTAATGGAATCTCCTTTAATATAAAGAAAACAATGTATTTACTGCTTTGAAAACTTTTTAATTGTTCACTCATGACAGGAAAATTCCCTGTCCTCCATACCTTAACATGAACATTTCCACCTGAAGAACTCACAGCTTATTTTAGAATGAGAGAGGAGCTAATCATGATCCCATTTAGGAATTATCAGGAAGAGAATTGTTATGAACATCTTTACACCTCCTCTGAAGTACTTCTTCCACAAGGGGTAAATGTTCCATTATTAACATAAATATTCTCTGCCTATTTAATAGCAGAGAAAGAGCAGAAGCAGCAGATTCTCATTAGGAACTGGCCTGCAATGTCCAAGCTCTCCAGATCAACTCTCTATTAAAAGGGGATTCTGACATACAAATGCAGCGTTGGTGAATTTTTCAGCCTTTCTTTTCACTGTCCTGGCACCTCCTGAAAACCAGAGTGACAGAACTTTCATGAAATAAGAAAAAGCAGAATAGGATTTTTCTATCTCCAGCTCAGTTTGTGACTTGAAATATAACTTCAATATAACTTTATAGCTGGAATAACCTGTTAAGATCACCTATTGCTTTATTTGTGTACGATTAAACGCTGTAGTTTATTGCTAGAAACATCAATTCTTACTTACAAGATTTTTCTCCTTCAGTAAATCTCATCTGCAATAACTGTGTCATTATCTCTATCTGTTATCTTCTGTGAAACAATTCTTTTTTTTCTACCAACTACCCAAAATGTTATATTATGAGAATAACCCAAAATGATGCATTGCAGTACAATTCATCAAGTATAGACATGTAAACAAACCAACTTTAAGGAAACCACTTTTCAGAAAACAGATTCAAAGAATGGAAATTAAGCAAAGTCTGCCAAGAAATGCTGATTTTAAAACTAAATACTCCATTCAAAGGAGGGAAGAATAAGTTATAGGAAAGAAATGCTTCTCAATTATCTTATCCATATGATTTAACTACAAAAGACTTCATATTGTTATTTTTCAGACATTTGATAAACGACTCCTTGCTCGCAATGGTAGAAAATATCTCAGCAATTATGTGAAATAGTTTTCCAGCAAAGAACCATTTCACAAGTAAAACACTGAACTATGTTTCTATTGGGTTTTTATTACAGCTTCTCAAATTCTTCCTCCATCATTCATAACAGCTCAGCTTGATTAAACTTCATGTTATCCTTAGAAAGTTACTTTTATGTCTGGATTTTGCCAGAGCCTTGGCCAGACAGAATGACCTGAAAGAATCCCCAGTGATGGCCACGGTCCTGTCTCAGCACAGCTTCTTTCTGTTAACCCTCCTTCCCACACTGGTCTCAAAATTTAAATTTCATGAAAAACCACAGAATCTGCTTGTGGCTTCTTGGTTTTTAATTCCCATAAGGAGTAGTGAAGGGGAGGAGGAATCTATTTGCTGTGATCCCAGAAATTTGAAAATTAGGCTTGAAAAACCCACTGGTGTCTAAACTTTATGAAGACAGATAAAACTCGAAGTACATTGATATTTTTTCCATGAGATTCTTTCTCAGTGAAAAAGTTCGGGTGATTTGCAGTGGTCAAGACATGAAATAGCCTGAGCTCACAGATTGCTGTTTACACTGAGAAAGTTAAAAGGAAAACTAAAAATCTCTTAAAAGCTTCAAAACTTTGTTTATACAGACTGATGTTTGCTAGTTCCTCTTCTGCAAAGGTTTTCACACATATTCTGCTTTACAGAATCAGAGAATCACAGGATGAACTAGGCTGGAAAATGCAGACCGCCATAATTTTGATGGAGATGATGCTACCACATTCAGTTTGATGATCAGAGCATGACCATCATCAGAGCTTCCACTGTTCCATCACATTTCCAAAACATCTAAAGGCATAAAATTGGTTCTTAACGTTGTAAATCAAGCAGCTTATTCACATCACATTCACACCTTTTCTTTAAATACCATCTGTCAGTTCTTAAAATGGGGTGGAAACTGCTGCCTTGGAATATTGAAGGGCCTGAATCTACAGAGAGATGCTTGAGAGCCAAACCATAAAGGTTACAATACTCAGAACAATAAAATTGCCTTATTTTTAAAATAATAACAGAAATCTAACTGTGGAGCTTAGAGTATTTGAAATAAATAAGCCTGACAACTTCAGTGATCACGCTTTAACAAAAAACCCGCGAGTACAAATTATTTGTGAGATTAGTTTGCAACATGCTCATCAAAATTTTTGCAAAGTTTTAGCCAGGTCTCTGTGCAAGTGAGTTACTGCTTGTGCTAAGCATAATGAGATATAATTTAAATGATTTGTTTCTTCCATTACAATGATGTGTATCACAGAGACACACCATAGATACAAGCAAACATTTAAATTCTCAATCAATAACGTGCTCCTACTTTACTGCATTTCATTAGATAGACAGTCACCTGAGTTATTATAAAGCAAGAAATTACCGAGGCTTAAACCCAAAGCAACTTCAATTATCCCTTTATTCCAGGCGTTTGAAGTACTTAGTTATTCTTTCAGATTCTATTAAGCCATTATTGCTGCTTTATTGCCAGTAAAACAGTATGTTTTCAAGGCTTTGTAATTAGATGCCAAAGGAACATCTGCATGTGGAACAAGCTGTTTGGTGTTTCCCTGGGAGATTTGTCAGTTGTGCTGAGTTCAACAAAACCCATACATCTGTGTATGGGAATGTGTGTGCCAGGACATGCACTGCACTGTGCTGGATTGGTATTTCATATTTATAAATATTCATTTGGAAAATTTCCATGCAAATGTCATTAGCAGTGGTCTGTCTTCTGTAAATAAGCTTTTAAAGTACAAATCGCTTTTGGAGGGTTATTACAGGTTCTAAAAGCAAAGGCATCTCAAGGATTCTTACTTCTCAAAGGCAGAACCTCATTTAAAGCCAGCATTTCTTGGTTAAAGCCTTGCTACTGGGGCCATCAGCTTCCAGCTTTGATGGAGTCCCACCGAATGATCATTTCCCCAATCCACTTTTCTTTCTCTAGCCCAATACCTACCTTCTCCAAAATTCTTCAGGAAAACGGCAAGAAACAATGACTCTGACCAGTGTATCCATCCTCAAAAGATTCATGTGATGCTCTGCAGGTACCCGGTCTCCAAGTTAGGCTCCAAGGACTAGGAGTGAATTTCTTCCTTAATGAAATGAAGACAGGCAGATGACAGAGATGTGTTATTGGTTACTGCATATTCAGGAATATGGAACATGACATACACCATAGCTCCATAAAAAACAGAAAGAATCGTTCAAGACAGAAATGTTTCTATCTTTACAGAAAAAAAAAGTGCAGAGTAGTAATATTTCACCACGGACCTATAGTGAAGGGTCCAAGCATAGAACCACAACACTCCCTTTCAAGTGAACCTAAGCAAGTTTGATGCAGAGACGCTCCCAGCACATTTGAATAAAAATCCTACTCCATCTCAGAGGTTTCTAAAAGTTTACTCATGATCATTAAACAGGAGCATTTAAGGAGATAACAGACCACTGTAGGCAGAAAAATACATCTTGATGGTTATAGTGTAATGACTCTTCCTTGCTCTCTGCAAAAGTTACCATCAAGTTGCCTCTAATATAAATGAATAAAATTCAAACAATTTGGGGATTTCTCATTTAAAAAAGTCTGAGAGTTTTCTAAAAATATGTCAGCATCAAGAAGAAAAACAAACAACAAAAACCCCCACTGAAACCCCAACCCAAAAATTCATGTTTAAATCAGAGAGCCAGATTAGAAATGGAAGCAGAGAGAAATCAATTTATCAGTTTGGTACTTCCTGCTTAGAGTTTGTCTTGGTTGCATGCATTTAATGTTAATATTAACCACAATTCAGAGCAGTGGCCAGATTACACTGGGGGATGAACTGGAGAAGCCAAGAGCCAAGAGAAATGGCATTTTCACAGCTACTTCAGCTGAGAATAAACAAGCCCTCCTCCAACAAGATGGCAATCACATCCAAGAATTTTTGTCCCAGCAAGATTTTGGTTTTACCTCAATCTTTCCAACCATGCAGAAGCAGCAGAATGCAAAAATGTGTGATGATAAATCAGCATAACAATTCTGCATGTTCTGCTCACTTCTAATGTGGTTTTTTGTTGTTGTTGTTGCTTTTATTTACATAATTAATTACCACAGCAGAGTTGGCATGATAATAAACACCCATTAATTCAAAATGTTTACCAAAAATCAATTATTTCAATCACACACAAGCTCTGAGTTCCTTTATAGTCACTATTCCTAGAAAAAGTGAAATGTCTGAGTCACTCTCACTTTGATTATAATTGGGAAATGAAAGTACTGTGACTCTTAGTCTAATTACTTATTTAAGTAATTGCCTTCAAGAACCATAATGATTCAGTGTCTGCTTATCTAAAAATATGCTTCCACGACAAAATCATTTGTGCTAACAGCCAGTAAACCTCGTGAATTATGAACATCTGTCCACAAATTCACACAAAATAAGTGATGCATCACCACCAAGGCATGCTCTGCCAGTGGGAAAAAGGGAAATTGAACAGGTTAAGAAAGCAGCACAAGAGGCTGTGGTGCTTCAAAAGTGAGATTTTGGCTGGGACTGCAGCAAACTTACACTTCAGTAACTTTCTGTTTAACTCCACAGGGTTCCTTCTGTTTCTGTCACCTCAAACGTCAGTGATAGACTGGCACAATTGCCAAGAACAGAAACATCTTTTAAGTATCTTGAGATTAAACAGTTCTGCTGTTCTAATGTTTTTAATCTTTGTTTCTGCTTAAATTGATTGAAAACAAGTTATTTTTATTAATTTCTTCACTAGGACATACCTGTGCTGACAACGAGGCTGAATAAAGCAGATGGCAATGGAACTACAAGGGAAGTTAAGAAATTATATTCATTTAAAGTTTTACTCCATTAACAGTTTCAAGGCTACAGTCCTATCAAGAGTCCTAAATGACAATATTATTGCAATTCATCAGGTGTTACCAGTTAGATCCTGCCAGCATGTGTCCTGTGCATAGTTCAGGCTTAATTAATTCCTCCCAATTTCTATTGCCCTGAAGAAGAGATCTAAAGAATAATCCCAGAAGACCAAAGTATTGTAATTCAAGAACTCACATGAGATTGTTGTGACTCTTACGGAGCCCAATTACACTAAAGAAAAGAAAAGTTATCTTGAATAGCATATGGTAGCATGAAAAATTAGCTTTATAAAATTTTAATGTAATAAATGAAGATTTTTCTTAAGTAAAAAATAACCTGTGGTATCCAAGTGATTTCAGTGCATAAACGAAATTACCTCCTGGACATTGCATTTTGAACATTTATTTGTAGCACTGATTATGGAAAAGGAGTGTTTTATACTCCCCAGAATGTTATTTTTTAAGGGATTATGCTGAGATGGCATCCATTCTTCCTAAATCTTAGAGAGGTGTTTAAAACAGTGGCAAACACGGGTTTGACTCACAGTATGGAAAAAATTCCAATAACACAGACCAAATGATTATTAGATATATCTCCAAACTGGAGGAATAAATCCAGTGGTTGAGAAAAAACCCCAAGTTCTCACATTTTAGTAAACTCAAAGTGAGATTTACTGCATGGGCAGACTGATTTCTCGTAGCATGGACCTACATAAGCATCCTTGTGTTCTTTTCTCTGAGGGAAAAAAATATTGAAAAAAAGAAAGAGGTGAATATCAGTCATCTTCTCACTGATCTCATTAAAACTCACACACGTATCCTCACAGATGGATGTGTCTGGGAACAAAGAACAATCTGAAAGATACTTAAAGTTATCCTAATGTGGCAATATTTGCAGAAAACCTCCCATATTACAGCATTATTAAGCTATTGTATTATTTGATTCAATTTTCCTGTCCTTCCTGATTTGGTAGGGATTGTACTCTCTTCACCTGGAAAAGATTTTCTGTAAAATTACAGGTCCTGTTTTTCTATCTTGTATTCTCAGAAAAAGAAATATCCACTGAATAATTACACACATACTAGCTGTAAACCCCTGAAAATACAGTCTATTTTCACATAAAATTTATTCCTCCTATTCACAATTCCTGGTTTATTTTTTTGTTTTATTAGTTATGCCAGAGTGACCAGTTGCCAAGGAAATCATAGCTTGTGAGGTCTGTAAGAAATTCACCTTAATTTCACTGTGGACTTTTCTTTCTTTCTCACCTGAGCAGAGAAATATCAAATCACTGAAATTTATTATCCAGAAATCCTTGCCTATTGAAGACACTTTAGCAAAAAAGCCAACAGAAATGAAATAAAAACCAGCATTTGTCAAACAGTTTTTCAAACCCTTTATCAAAGTGAGGTCAGTACTAGTGAAGATGTATAGTCTGCTTGTACATTTTCATATTTAGAAAGCTTGAAATCCACTTACATCAATAAACAGAGTCATTTTCCATAAACTAACAGCCCATGGCAGCAGTCAATCTCAGGATTTCTCATATAGGGAGCATTCACAAGTCAACAGGATCCATTTCATACAAACCCTGTGATTAAAACAGACTAAAATTTTTCAATACTTACGTGCTTCAGTATGAGAATGCTCTCTAGTGGTTTTTTTCCCCGTTTGTAGCTCATTTTCATATCAAATTTTGTGTTTACATTACTCAAACCAGCAAACTACAGCAGCACACGCTGAGGAGCACAACGCATAATCGGGAAATGATGGTCACAAATGAGCTGCTGTTTGAAGAGTTGTGAAATACAGCCAGGTTGAACTGAGTGAGATTAAACAGGCGTGGGGACAGGAGGGCTGCAGGATACACAGAGAACAAATCATGCTCTATAAGGCAGAGGAGCTGCCCAGAGCTGGGGAATCCCCATCCCTGGAGGTCCTCAAGGCCAGCCTGGGCAGGGCTCTGGGCAACCTGGGACAGTGGAAGGTGTCCCTGCCCATGGCTGGAACCAGGTGATCTTTAAGGTCCCTCAAACCCGAACCATCCTGTGATTCCAAATGACTCAAAAGTCCTCTGCTGCTCTAGTCAGGGTAGAAGTTCACCAAGACAGTGCCATATATATTTCTTGTAATAAACATTGTGGAGATTTGTCTCCATCTGAGCACTCTGAGCACTCCACCAACAGGCTCAGAGCCTTGCAGTGGGCAAGCTGCTGGTGTTTGTTAGACACCAGGGAGGGCACATCCATTGAGGCAGCAGCAGGGAAGAATTAATCAGACGTGGATGAATGTTTCTCTTTTAATTCCCATTTGTGTTTTCAAATAATTTTTCACATGATGAGTCTACAGCCTCTGCAGATTAGCATTTTATACTTAATAGACTAAGAATTTAGGGCACCCCAAGGGCTGATAATTAAGGTTAATAAGGTCTATGGTCTGCTCCAGCCCATCTCCTTCGAGGTAAATAACAGTGTTCATACTGCTTTATATTATGTTTTCCATCTCGTTGATAAAATTAGCATTTTATAATCTGTGTAAACATCCTTTAAAGCTGTGGGGTTTGCCAGCCATGCTGGTATTTCTACCAGGGCCAGATTTCCACCAATAACAATTGGTTAAGACTTGCAGACACGAATTTTAAATCATCTGTGTTATAACAAAATCTGGTTCTTGACACATCCTTTTGAATACAGAACCCTTCTCTGGCATCTCTGAGTCTGCACTAGTTTTGTTATTAACCCTCCTCCTTTTCTGTCTGTTATTACTCCTAACTGATCAAATAATCTCATTATTACCAAAACCTGTTTACTGAAGTTCAGAGTAGGTTCATTCACTTTATTTTGCATTCGGTTTTCCTGTGAATCTCCCCTTGCAGCTCCAGCCTGCTCTGCAAGGCCTGCGAGGGCTTTGGAAGAGATTATCAATCTGTGCATTTCCCTGCATAAAGCACTGTAATTCTTGAGGATTTTGAAAGTTACACAAGAAAAACTAAAAAGAGCAGCTACTAAGCCCTGTCTTTATAAGTTTTACCATTCCAAGCAGAAATCCACTGGGCTCTTTACTGTCCTGACATGCAGGTCTTGGCTCTGGTTATTTTAGCTGTAGCCTTGTCTGCCAGCCCCACAGCTTTCAAAGCATTATTTGGATTAATGAGAAAAAGTATTCCATGTCTAGGTCTATATATATTTGTGTGTGTATTTATGGGGTGTTGCCTCCTTCCTCTACTTAGATTTCGATTTAATGAAGTGGAGGATATGGAAAAATCATAATCTCTCTTTAGAAATAATCCAGCTGCAATCAAAATACTCAGCTAATTTCAGGAGATTACCCTATTATTCAAGTAAACCACAAATCTGTAAACTTACAATTTATGATCAAGACTGTATTTGAAATGTATTTAAGCATCTGTGAAGGTTAAAGGTTAACTGTGTTGTACTTCCCAAACCTGTCACCATAATGAGCTGGCACCCCTCGAATATGCTCTGCGTTATGTTCTTCCCACTTTGCAGCTTTTGAAGCACAATGTTATTAGTGGATCTGTTAATCCAAGAAGAACACCAGAGCTAATTATGTGAAAAATGTTAAATTGCTGGGGAAATAAGTTACTGAAGTCAGCAGTTGTTCTTTTTCACACTCCCAGCACATCCCAGGATGGCATCTCGAGGAGCAATTAGCTTTGTCAGGGCAGCTGAATTCAAACACACAGAGATGTCATTTTCCCATATTAAGAAACATTATTAATAAAGAAATCATAGCAAGTTGTCATAGACTACCCAATTACTGGAATAACAGTCCTTTTCTCCCAAAACTCAGGGGAAGGCCTTCACAACATTGAGGTGGCAGAAGAAAACACTGTACAGTTTCCTGAAGTAAAAAGGAAGCCAAGGAGCATCGCTGTTACTGACTGGCTGTTTGGGAGTGTGGAGAGCAGATACAACAGGAACACAAAATTCATTTATACCGTGCAAAAACTGGTGTCAGATCAAAACCAGTCAGAGCTAAAGCTTTATATTTTATCCTGCATGCAGAGACACATTATTAGTAATGACTAGGATGATGACAAAATGTCTCCCACAATGTGACATAACCAAGCTTTGTATTGTAATTATAAAATATCAATGGTGTTTCTTGGCAAGGAATAATGTCTTGCCTCAGCAAACTTCCTGTAACATTTCTCATGTTTGCTATCTGTTTATGCAAAGTGAGGCTGCACAGAAGCTTAAACGTGACAAGATTCTCTTTATCTGCCCAGGTATTTCTCACATACTGATCACTGTGACACCCATCTGTCAAATATTAATTGTCTCTAATTCTGTTGCCAAGTCCTTATTAAAATCACAATAATTAAAGCAATTAAAAATTCAAATAAAATAAATAAAGACATTTCTTGCCAATTAAAAGTTAAAATAATAGAAGCAATCTTCAACAGACATGAACTAGAAATAATTGCGCTAATTAATAGCAGAGTCCAAAATTGTTTAAAACATTAAGCTGAGAGGTTCTTCATATCAAGAACTCCCCAAAACTAGCTGTGATACTTAACCATAGAGAAATCACTTTCTGATGTTAGCATAAAGTGGTAATTTCAGGGGAAAAATATCTGAGAAACTGAAAGGTTGCACTGAATTTCTCAAATATTTTTAGACAACAAACAAATTATTTCAAACACAGATTTGACTAACTTTAAAATATGAAGTATTCTGAGAGAAACACATTGGTTTGAACAAGAAACAAAACTTCAACAGTTCAAATGAATATTCTTCAGAGTGGGAAGGTGAGGGTTGGGGTTCCAGCTATAAACCACATCTCATCGCTTTCCCACACTTTCAGGTTCGAGGTTAATGCAGCAGAAACAGGGGTCACCCTCATCCAATAATACAGATAAGCCCTTAAAGTTCCACACTGACTTCAATGGATGCTACCTACGAGACTGAAATTAATGTCACTTCCCCCCTTCCCTGGGGTTAATTGTGTGTTTTGCTTCCATAACTTTCCCCTGCTCAGTGCTTCTTTCCCAAGTATGAAAAACGAATTTCACTCACACGGTTCCCAGCAATGTACACCAGGGACAATGACCCTCTCATTAACAACTCATTTATTTCCTTCAAAGTTTAGCCATAGTTCAACCAATATTGATCAAACACATGCAAAGATGAAAAAGACCTACAAGATAACAGTTCTGCTGGATTCACAAAGAGTCTTATAATAAATACTTTTGAACTTCACTAGTGACTACTCCCGCAAATGAAATTTGTTATGAAAGTTTTTTCTTCTCATAATGTCACTGTGACTATCATCAGGGATTCAAAGGAACTGCATACTAAGAAGAATTAAAATATTTATGCCATATTTCTCTCTCTCGTCTCTGATAACTTCTCAAAGTGTAAACTAATCTGATAAACCATGAATATTTACATATTGCTCAGCAGGGAAAATTAATGTAAATTAAACAACTGATAAAGTTGGTAATATTTGTGGTACCCATATTTCCACAAATCATTCTTATGTGGCAGCAGCATGGACTCCAGGAAATATTCCTGTTGGGCTGTCACATGTCAGGGCTTGTTTGGCATCTGCAGGAGACATCATTTACTTGCAGGGAGCTGCAAATACAGACATTCACTTACAGCCTTTCATAAATACAAGCGGCAACCATGAAGAAATTATTCCATCTTTTGCATGCAGTAAAGCAGACAGTTCCTGTTAGGTTATGTATCCTCTAAGATTACAGTTAGCACGGACAAAATTATTGTCTAACGCAATGCAAGTAGGAAAATAGATCTTCTGAAATGGATATTAAAAATAGAGGTGTTAAACCAGATTCAAAACACCATGGAAACCAGCTTTTAAGAAGCCCAAAGAAATGCTACAGTACTTTCCTTCAAAATTATTTATCGAATTTTTCCACAAGATCTGCATTTTAATCACTTTTGGGAACACTTGACTTTGCTGTGCACTAAAAGACTGCTGACAATTTCAATCAAAGAACGTATCATTGAAGATGATAGCCAAGAACACAGCCTGAATTTGTGTTAGACAACAGCAAGATGACATTCTGGATAGGATTAACTCGATCTGTTTGGGCTTGGAGCAACCAGCATTCCAAACAAGTCACTTGCTTATTGTGCCCCACTCTGGAGTACCCTGAAGCACTCAGATGTCATCCCTGTTTCTATAGAAGGTTGTCAGGAGGAAGTAAGATAAATTTTCACTTGTTTTAAAAGTTTATTTAATTTTTAGAATTGTTTGAGGAGGAGAAATAATTTCTAAGGATTCAGCTATTTTTCTTTCATTCTTTCCCTCATTAAGGGTTCTTAACCAGGGCAATTGGCAATTCCTGTCTTCTCCATGAAACCCATGATTTTTTGCACAAACCCAAGCATCACCCATGCAAGTTGACTCCAAAAGCCAAGCATTGGTCCAGATAAACTGTTCTCTGTGCCCTGCACTCCAAGGGAAGGAGTATGCACACTCACCTTGCATTCACTTGGAGTTCTGTGCAGAGTGGATAGCTAGAAAAACCTGTAAATTTAAATTCCTTTGGTCTTTGAGGGAATCAAAAAACAGGCTGCATGGATCCTATATGTGGTATTTGAAAATATTTTGAACACCAAGCTCTTATCTGTCCAATTATCTCCCAGCACATCCCAAACACTTTATGTAGAACTTGCTGCCCTTGGGCGATGGAATGACAGGGAAGGAGAGTAATATTCAGCGGAAAATGACATGTCTGTGTTTTGCAACACATTGTAAAATACACAGGAAAATACAGTATCAAGTCTTTCTCCAAAGTACACCCTACGAGGTTTCTATAAAGGTAATTCTGGTGCTGAGGACTGAAATCAGGAAACATTATGAAATCCAAAATACACAGGAAAGCAAAACCACAATTAAATCTAAATAGCACAACAATCAGTAGAGGTTGGGAGAACTAATCTTGGCTTGGAGATATGACCAAAAGCATTTATTTCCATGCTTAGCAGCGCTAAAGCCAGTGAGGAAAGGCATAAAATTCAATTAATAACTGTCCTGTCTATGGTCTGTATACCTTAATTTGCACTTAAAGACTAAAAGTGTGGGACACTTCAACAAGACACTCTTCAGCACAGACTCTACATTTAATCTGGAACAGCAGGAAAACAAAACCACCCAGCCTGCTCCAGGCTGACCTCTGCCCTTGTCTTTCACTGTTCACCCATCTCTTAAGGGAGTTTCCCTATGAAATTTATCTAAACCAAAATTGGTACAAGCCCAGCAATTGTACTCCTCTTCCATTAAATGCGCTTTGAACGACTTTACACAAAGGAAGACAAAAAATTTACTGCTGAATTTTGCCAATTTCCTTATAAAATATGAAACACTCAAGTCCTTAATCACTGGAGAAATTGTCCAGGAACATTTTAATTATGAAGCACCTGAATTTCCCTGTAGTCCCATGGTGATTTCTTCTAAAATGCATAGAACACACAACGTTCAGGGCATGAAATGGATAAATAAGAAGTGTGTGGCCATAACAGACATGTCTGAAATGGTTTTGAAACACTAAACAAAGAAAAGTCATAGATTAAATTCTTCATAATGTTGTAAAGTTATCCCAGTGGAATTAGAAAACATAAGAAAAAAGAAATTGCATTATGCTGTACTTAAAATTCCCCTTTATGAGATATTTAAGCAAAGTACTTATTAAGACAGAGTAGTAGCTAAACAGATCATTCACCACAGGATTGAATAAACTTTTAATAACTTCTTAAATGCATGCTTTGAGACATAATAAAATTACTTCCTGGCATTAGAGACTTACCTGATGTATAGATAATCAATAACTGCCCGTTCCACAAAGACAGACACAAAGTTACAGTTAATTTAGACTTGGGCTTCTTGCTCCGCCTTATGAATTACCAGATTTACTCGAGCAAGATCCACTGAATAAAAAGGTATTTATCTGAAATGCTGGAGGAGTTCATTTCTGAATAACTACATGGAAATAGCAGCAGGCTGGATAGCAAATGCCTTGCTAAGCCTCTTCCATCTCCGATTCCCAGCTCTCCCTGTGCAGGCACTTATCCTTGCTGTATTCTAGGGAGATCAGCACTGATCTTCATGAAATCCATAAATTAATATTTAAAAGTGGCACTGTAGTACAACGCCTGTTAAAAACTCCTACAACTCTCAAAAACTTTCTACTCTTGCCACAAATCTGGTCCAAAGGACTGACTGAACTGAAAATGAGGGTTTGTATTTGAGAGCCAATTGTCAGTGATGGCACAAAGAACAAAGGCCAAAACTAATACAAAAAGGTCAAAGAAAACATAATAGAAACCAATCCTTTGAAAGGATCACTCTGAGAGTGTAACAATTAGGAAAAGAAAAACTCCCTGAGCCACTACCTGCTAAGGAAGAAAACGTGTTTTCAAAACTACTGACAAAAAGATGTGGTAAAGAGTGAACAGGGGAGCAGCAGGAGGTAACTCCAACCAGGAATTAGGATGAAGATCTGTGTTTTTAACCTGTACCCAACACTGAGACTGAGAGGCTCTGCCTCTGCTCTGCCAGTGTCTGATGCAGCTGTGAAGATGTGCCACACACCCTCCTGATAGCTCAGGCGCTCTGTTTGATGTGTCAGGAGACCTGCTTCAAAAGGAGGAGCTCAAATCATGTCCATCAGTATTAGAAAGGAAGTTCCCACTCTGTCCTGCTGTGTAGTTCCAGCAATACACCCTGCTCCAGGCCCTGGCTGAGGGATTGAACTCTCCCAATGGCAGCAAGCAAAGTCAGCCAAACATTGCAAGGGTTTATGCTACAACAGAGTGGTCCAAAAAGCACCAGAAATGGATAAAACAGCAAGTGTGGAACTGCCCAACTGGCAGCATAGAAAAAAGCTACAAAATAGGGTTTCTAAAGGAGTGGATTGCAGTAACTTAAACTCAAATTTTACATGCACAAAACATTAGATGTTTAATTTCATTTCTTCACTGTAAACAAACATTAATATATTTTTCTCCTAATTTTAATGCAAACAGAATGAGCCATGCCATGGAATCATAGAGGCTGAGGCTGAAATTCCCCAGACAAAGGGCTGAATAAATATACTGTGAGCTTGTTTAGTGTTTTAGCAAGGGTTTTATCCTTCTCTTTTTTCTTTTCCCCTATCTGAACAGACTTAGCAGAGTTTAAAAGAAGAAATTGTAGTTGAACTGACTTTATCAGAAATAACATCCCGATTTAGCAGGCCAGGGTACCTCTCAGACTGATGTCAAAATGTCAGATAATGTAAGGAGCCCACACTGTAAATGTATCAGTGGTTTAATAACAAGAAAATTGACTTCACTGCAGAGCTTGAGTCAAGAGCCTTCAGTCTCAGATGCTTGGAGAGCAGCTTTTTGCTTTTTAAAGGTCATCTGATTTATCCTGCCAGGTTCTAAAATCAGGAGAGACGTTGTATAAAGGAAACACCACAGCCTGTTCTGAGATTAAGGAAGCAAAACAATGACAAAAACCAAGCCAGCACTGTGTCCCATTTCTTACTGTCCCATGTTAGACACTATTCTTACTTCCAGTTGGAATGCCTGCACTCCCACCAGTTGCAGAGGATGGAAACCCATCTGTCAATAAGTTATTTCCCAGAATTGATAATGTCTCTAAAGGGGTTCTCTTCTCATTGTGCCACATCCAAAATGCAGCAATGCAGAAGCTGTTGCTAAAGAGAAGCTCGAGATCAAATCTCTGTGGACTGGGAAGGTGAAACATGGCAGAGCTTCATTTGTGCAGGTCCTTCCCTTTGAGCCGAGGAACACGACTGGTACAACACTCAGTGTGCCAAATCCATGGCTAAGAACTCTGTACAGGTTCTGTAACAGGTTCTGTAACAGGTTCTGCACACAATCCCCAGCCCCAGGGAGAGATGCTGTTGTTATAGATACAGAGCTTGTGCTGTGTCACCTGATGCACAGCACAGAGAACGTGGGAAACGTTCACAGCAAAACACAAGGCTGTATCCTGACTATTTTTAACTTCAGCACCACTCTGAAAATAGAAGCCTTTTTTTCTGTAGAAATGCTTAACACCCCTCAACAGGGGTGAAAGAACCAGGCAAGAAAAGAAAGCAGAGCCTGAGCTATCATCCTGCTCCCTGTATCTCTGCATGTTCCAGCTGTATTATTATTCTGGCATTGATGCCTTTCTTTAATTTGTTTACTGAATGTTTATTTCTTGACAGCCTGTCAATGAAGCTTGACGTGTCCTTGAATTATTTCTTTTAAAAATTCATTTTATTTTTATACACAAAGTTGAGTGTTACCTATCTATGGGCTAAGTGATGCTTTCAATCAGCTTTCAAAAACTGGAAAAGAGCATTCCAGCATTCTAACTTTCTAGCAAACTACACTGATTTCGTTTCATTTTTATCTGGAGCCTTCCTGCTGTGAATTGTCCAAGTTTGTACACCAGATTTTCTGTTATGGTCCTGATATGAAAATGGAAACACAAGAACCCTGATAACTTACGGAATAGTAACTGCTGATATTTTATATTAAGGAACAAAAATAGAAACAGACCTCAACAATATGTATCAAGCCTTGCATTAAAATCAGTTTCTCCTGATGTGAGAAAAAGAAGGAATACTTTTGCTTTTAAAAACTATATCCTTTTGCAAAGGTCAGGATCAGAACCTTGATAAAATACCAAAAGCTTTAGGTGGCAGGCCTGTGGAACCAGTTCCTTACTGGGTGTAAAGCACGTGCTGCTGCAATAACCTCAGTGGTCATTTCATGTGCTCGTTGGACCAACGTGTTTTGTGCTCTCCTTTGGAAAAATGAGAGACAAAATACATTTAGCAATTGCAAATGTCACTTCTGTAACGTCCTCTAAAGTTTGCACGTTGCAGCAATCACCTTCCCCAATAAAATTTATTAAATAGTGCCATCCAGTGGGAAGTGACTCTTAGCACAACAAAACGCTGAAAAACACCACGTTAACTGTAAATTCTTACCATTGATGCAACGGCAGAGAGTCTTCCCACAGTTTATCTTCTAAATAAGACAAATTTTATAATAATCCCAACTTCCTGGTGATATTTTGTTATGCTTTATGTAAGATACAGAGGCACTAAAAAAGCAGGAATTCTCTGCTATGTGAAAGGACACATTTAAGGGGCATGGTGACATAGCAGTACCAATCCTAAATCCTTTTAAATCCTTGACAGCATCTAAATACATGACAAGAGATGTTAAATTTTACTCCAAGAGGTTCTGAGTGTGCAGAAAGATAGGAAAACATTGAAAAGGAGTGACCTGACTATTGATTTTAATTCTATCAGTTCACGTGTAACTGAATTCCCAGAAAAAAAGTGACGGAATCACAAAACAATTTTGTTTAATTTCCAAAGAATCTTTGTATTATTTGCTGTTAAGGGAACACAAATACTGCACACACACACATAACGTATTAAACCACGAAGCACTTAGAAAGAGGGAGACAAAAATCTGCTTTCCACTCACCTGTTGCTATTGTTTACAGACCTGCAGAATTCTGTGCCAAGAGAAAGTACAGAAGTAAATTTCTGTGCAATTGGGAGAGCGCTGGAGAGCCATCAGCAACCTAAGAGCTCATTCCTCTCCCCTGCTTTATATTCTCCATGAATTGCTAGCCATGAATCACAGTTCTCTTCAGATAATGAAGTCTTAGAAATTTCATGATCTGATGCAGCAATATAAATCTATACGGCCACCCCATTAGAAATACCTATCAGGAAGCAAAATGTGCCTTCTGGAAGTCATTCAATGCAAATACCCCAGCTTTTTTTTCTTTTCCTTGGCATTTCACTAAAGAAACTATAAGATGATATATGTCATGTAACAGCAAAAACCACCAGACATAGAACTATGTGTGTAAAGTATTAAGAGTAAAAGATATTGCATGTGCAGAACTGGTTTTGTGTGTAAACAGGACACATCAGCACAAGAAAGAGAATTTAGAAATGGGTCCATATTCTGGTATTCAGATATCCACTGGAATTATTCCAGAAAAGGTGAAGGTAATACATTTGCTGTGGAGAATAGAGTCAAAAAGAAAAGCTCGAAGTACAGCACCCAAGTCCTTTAAAATTGTAACAGTACCAGGTATTTCTTTTGTTAAAATAAAAAAAAAAAATCAAGTGATGAGCAGTGGCCTGGATATTAACAGCTATTCAAGGTAAGAAGAAAGTATAATATTCTTCTAAGCTGACATATTTCAGGAACAGCAAATGGTTCCATCACCTTTGCTATTGCCTTATTTTTCACTCCTCTGTTACAGAGATTATAGTGGAATTCAGCTCAGCTAGTTCAAAAAGTTCTTCACAGATGCTTTGAGAACAGTGGAGCTTTAAACTATACAATAATATATTTAAAAATTATCTAGGGACACTTGGAGATAGAAATAACAATGATTAGGTATATTTGTAGAGACAGAAAGAATATGAGTAAATTTAGGAGTTTTCCCATTACTAGCAGCTAAGTTTGCAGTAAGAGAAAAAACATCTTTTTAACATGTGGTGGGTTTTTTTAATATCCATTCATGGCTGTTTAATAAAGGCTAGAGCATATAGCAAGAAAATGAACAAAACAAAGAAACACCTCAAAACAACAAAGAAATCCAGCAAAACAGCCTTCCTGCAAGAATTTCAGACAAAAAAAAAACGTGACTAACATGAGCAAAATTTACTCATTAGCCTTCCCAAAACCGTTCCCGGTAATGGTGGCTTCTTGTCACGTAATCAAACAATCTGAGTCCTCTGAAAGGCAACAAACTCATCAGTATTTCTACTGGCCCGGTCGGTAAAGCTCTCTAATCCCCATGTCAACAGGAAAAGTCTTCAGAATGTTTTATTGATTAACACAGATCCCCACCCGAGGCCGACACCAGGAGACTGCTAAGAGCAGGAGAAGATCCCATCCTGGCATGGGCCAGACACCCTGGAGATCCAGGCAGGAATGGTTAACACAGAGCACAGCCGTTAATCAATGGATAAACACCCACAGCACCTGCTCAAATGAGCAAAACCTTTCTCAGAGTTCAGAAAAACTTATGCTACCAAATATTTTTCTTTTCTTGTGTCAGACACGGTGAGAACAGGAGATAAGTTACCACAACCTCCACTCTTGCTTTCTAGCTGAGTAAAAATTCAGAGGAAAAGGAACTGTAGCAAACAAGCCATATCACAAATGCATGATTATAAGGCAAAAAAAGAGAGAGTAGGACCTTAAAAAGAGAAACCTGAACTTAAATGCAGAATGGAACAGGTAACCAAGGTAGAAATGGATCACACACAGCCATGATAACAAACCTGCACCTCCTTGCTTTATCCAGGTTCTGGACTTGATAGAAGATCGAATCATAAATTCATAAATTGTGCTGAAAACTCTGGAGGCATTTATTTTTCAGCTCTGGCTGAAAAATCTTTTTGGACAAAGGGTGAGGATTTGCAAACTGCTATTCCTACCCCAAGTGAACATGAACCCAGGTTTTTGAGGAAGAGTTTAATGCATATAAACCACAACATTAGCACTGCAGCTCCCTATCAGCTGCTTAATAAATGTAGGATTTAAAAGTGAGAGAGAAATGAGAGAGTTTCACCTACCTCTTCCTATTTACAGGTTAAAAATAGCAAACCTTGCGGGCTGGCAGTCTCACTGCTGTAGTGGCTAACAGTCCTTGTGAGAATCCATTGACCCCTTCTGCCTCAGGGTAATTAAAGAATAAAATGCTGGCATTATATGGAGAAAGAACTGTACCCCCTTGCTTATATTTCTCCACTTGACAGAGTGGATCTAAAAAAAGCCCTAGCAGCCTACAGATCATAAAAGTGCTCATTGCTTTAAACTAGTGGGCACTGGGCTACCATCCAGGTTAAGTCACTTCCAACATCAAGCACTCTGTGATGCTTTGAACTCTAGCAGAGCCCTCTCTCTTACAATGCCATATCATTAGCTCATCACAAAACTAATTTTCAGTGTTTCCTTTGAGCTCAGAAATATTAAAGGAATGAAAGAGAAGACTGCACAAAGTCTCCACCACTTTCTGTTTGTGTTTTGTGAGTGGCACAGCAGCTGTACAAGGGATGCACTGGACACTCTTTTCATCTGCTGGACCATAACAAGTAGATCCTGATTTTTAGTGGCCTGTTCCCTCACAAGTCTAACAAATATTACCCCACCTCCTCATCCACTATGTGGAATATCCACGTTGCCCAACATGAGATGCTGCATGAAATCTTGGAGGATAAATTCCTTTCAACACTCTTTCCAGTGTTTGTTTTCCACAAATCCAAACCCCAACCCCATACCAGCTACTGTGAAAAACACCTCCACCCAGCCAAAACCAGCCCAATAACATGCTTGCATTAAGTTATGAATATTTTCTGTATGCAGCTTCTTAGGAATCGATTATCTCTTTATAAGTTCTTCCTTTTTTACACCAAGGAAAATAAGCCAGAATATTAGTTACCCAAAATCTTGTACAAATTATTCTAATGGTAATCTTAATTAATTTAATCTTTTTATAGGCACAAAAATGTCAAGCAATTAGTTTCTTCTAATTGTGCCAACAGAATTAGTAATGTATTAATTATTATAGCATAAAAGTTGGAATAATGTTACTGTTAATTAAGCTCAAAATATTGCTAAATAATTATTCTCAAGAACATAGCTTTTACTAATTTAAGCATTATTGCTAAATATAATTTCACAAGTTATTTTATACAAGTATTCAACTCTTAATTAAATTATCTGTTGAAGAGAAACAGTCAGATGCTGAAGTTCTGCAGTTTGGAAACAGTTGTGGTTAGTTGACTGTATATTTTACAAAGAAATGCTTCTGCCCTAGAAACGATTTGGCACTTGATAAAGGCCCAGCAGCAGTGCTCTCAGTGAATTCAATCCATCAACTCATCACTCAAAATCAAGAGGCAGCATAGAAACGTACCTGAAGCTGGTATAGAACCAATAAACTCTTTCAAGGTATTTACTCAAATTAATTTCACAGGCAAGTGTGCAGGAGGAGGCAGAGAGCTTGGGCAGGGGTCTGCACAGAGGAATTCTCTTCCTGCAGCATCTCCTTCCTGCCTGCAGCTGGTGGCAGGTGGGGATATAACAAACATGAGATAAGTCTATCCTCCATGAAATCACCATACAAGAAACAACCAAAAGAAGGAAAGAAAAAGTTTTCCTTGCAAAGGGCAGTTCTCACCACAACTTGGAAGGTGCTAGTGTCTCCATTTTTCTCTATCAGCTCCCTTATCAAACCAAACCCCAAGGGTTCTAAACAGATCTGTCAGCCCAGTGAAGTTTGTCCCCAGTTCTGGATCTTACAGAGGCACAATCAAATTTCCCCCTTCTTCTCACACTCACTTCAGTCAATCCCAGAGTTAAATTTATCCAAGGGTTGGATGGCACAGTTGAGTATCTCCATTTTCCAGAGTTCTTTGAATAAGCCAAAATCCCCAAACCTGTAGTGGTGACCATTGCTTGGAAAGGGTCATGACAATCTTAATTTGGCCTCTGTGAATGCTGATGTGAGCTTCCCTAGGGGTTAAAGGCTGTACTTCTGTTTAAAATGAACAAACCCATCCCAAAAGCCATCCCACTAATGCAGCTTAGCATGCAGTACAATTATTGCAATTTTATCCTGTAGTTTTATGTTGTAATTTAAACACACCATGTCTAATATGAAGGAAGGAAGAAAATAAAAATCTCTGCTTTGGATGCCTTTTCACAACAAACTTCAACAGTGAAGAAAAACCCTCCAAACCCATGAAAGCTGTTTTAATGTTCAAAGCACAAGCTGTACTGCTCCTGCCAAACTGAAGAGGTTCCCAAAGTAATCAGGATCATATTCCAAAATTACATAGAAGGCTTACTGCAAAGCTTGCTGAAGGACAACAAATTCTCTATAGCTTTTGAATTATAAATACACAGAAAACATTTCCCAGGGTCATGAGTATTTTCCAGACTTGGCAACTCTAAAAATAATAGGTCCTGGATGATTTGCTAGGCTAAAACCTCTGAACTTGGTGGATAAGAGAAAATGTGAGAAAAAAAAAAATGTGTAAAATTAATTATTGCAGTTTAAACTTGGAAGAATGGGGACTCTTGATGCATGTTTATAACCCTTTTTTCTGGGAAGAGCAGAAAATGAAACATCTGAAACCCTGACCATTCACTTTATGTCACTACTACATCCTTTCTAGAAGGATTCAACAAAACCACCTCTGTGTTGATCATCACAAGCTGTTAGAGCCTCCCCCTGTTCAAGCAGCGTTACCTGGTGTTTATTTGGTACCTGTGTCCTCACTCCTCGCCCCACAGAGATGTGGAACATCCTGAGGTTGCTGCTGTTGCCTTGGGCAGGACTAAACCCACGTGCACCAGGCACCTCTGCAGACTGGGACACAACCTTTGCCCAATTCTGCTCCAGATGAGCCTCTTTTTGTTCAAGCAGCCCAAGAACACATTTTTGGAGTAAAACCTGTTGTAATGCAGTACCCTGAGAGAAACTAAGAGCAGTTGCCAGCAGCAGCGTAAGGGGACACTGCCAGCATTCAGTGATACTTGAGACCTCAAAAGCTTTACCAGCCAAAGACTGCTCTCTTAGAAATCGATGGTGGATTTTACTTCCATGAACCCTCAAATCTTTGTTCAATATTCAGTTTCAGCCTTTATTTAGTACATGCTTTTCAAATCCACATTTCAGATAAGGTCAGACAGCCTTTTCAGCGAGAGCCTCGGCTGATGGAGCCAATCTGCACCTCAATAACTTAAAACACTTTTGAGAGAACGTGTTCCAAGCAAAACAGACTTTATAACACCAGCAAAGTTATTTTTCATTTTTCACAAGTAACTTATTTTCATCACCTGTGAACACCGCAAAATGATTGATGTGAAAGAAAACCAAGCACTGAAACTGCATAGCAAAATATCTGAGTGCAAAAATGGAGCACAGGAGTACAAGAAAACAGAATTCCCTTAAGCATCACATTGTTACTGCTAGGAATAAGGTGCCTTCTGAAATTTTAAACATGACAGTATTTCTTTGCATTTCAATTTTGATATAGATAGTAGTCCCTCCACGAAATTGTGCTCTGTACCCAAAAGCAGCAGCTGGAACACGATTTATGTTACTCTCCTCTTTGGCTGTGTGACACTGGGAGTTCTTGCAGAAAAAGGTATCTATCCAATTTCCACAAGATAAAGGTGTCGTTTGTGTTAAAGAGGTGCAAGAATTCTGTCCCTTGAGGCACGGAATCCTTTCACCACAGTTCCAAAACAGGACAGATGTAGAAACACTCTGGAAAAGACAAAATGAAGCAAAACACACAACACACAGAAAGCAAACAAAAAACCCACCCTTTGTGTAGCTGCATCTCAGAATTTCTTGCATTTCACTTCATTGCATTTCATGTGCAATGTGCTTTGGGACCATCCTGCTTGAGCAGGGAGGTTGGATCTGTGGTCCTTTCCAACCTTGCTCAGACTGTGAATCTTCTGAGTGGAGACAGAACCATTTTAAAGAAAAGGCAGAACAGTAAGCATATGTAATGCATAAATACTTAATAGAGCAGAGATCAGTTTCCTGGAGGTCTACAGCAATCTGATTTTGTTCAACATTTATAAAATTTACAAAGAAACCTAAAGAACAAGAGGCAAGAGGCAATCATTTATGTTTCTACATTCCTCAGAGGTAAGAAAAACAATGCATATATCTTGAGGAAACATTTCTACCACTGCAGCACAGAGGCACATAGATAGATATATTAAAAAAAAAAAAAAAAAAGGTAAAACAAAAAAATAGCAAAACAAAAAAAACCAACAAAACACTAAAGAAACAAAGAAAATCAAAATATCAAAAAAAAAGAAAAAAAAAAAAAAAGAAAAAACAAACCATAAAAGCCCTGAACAAACCATACCCAGAGGACTGAGGGGCAACAATGACCCAGCCTCAGGAGAAGCTGTTCCACAACAGCCAGTGCTGCCACTCAGGATTCTGTCTTGGTATCCACTGTACCCTCACGCTCAAGTCAGAATTCTCCCTCTCCACCCCCTTATCTCAGCCAAACCTGTTTCCCCATTGCTGTCATACAACAAACTGGTCAGCAAAGTGTGATCATTCAATTTAAGAAGTGCACAAACCAATAAACATTTGCTGTGGTATTCCAGAGTAGCGCAGTCTGAAAGGAACAAGCAGGACAAAGAGAGAAAATGAGTCAACAGTGGAACCACGCGGGCATTTTGGCTTTACTTCAAGCTAATAGAGATTACAAGGAATTAGTTCATGCACAGACTTAGCAGTCCATCCAGAAGTGATTCCACAGCAGATTTACAAAGCCCAGAAAATGGATGATGTACTCCAAGTCAATGTGAACCATTTTGCTTTTAAAAAGGATTCAAATCTTGGTCATAACAGGTCCTTTTGTTCCTTTCCTGTAATTTCCATGTTCCTTTGCAGGTGAGAGGATAAAGCTGTCACCACGCTACCAGAATGGCACACGGTGTCAGACAGGAAACCTGAAAACCTTAGAGATTAAAAGAAGCCCTGAGCTGAGAGCCGGTGACAAAATTGGCTGAAGAAGTTTTCTGTATTGATTCAAGTCTGGGAGAAATCTACCCCAGATCCACCAAGTAAAACTTCACAGTTCAATTAAAGATTTGGTGATTCTTCTAGCTTCAGTGCTTTACCCATGAAGGTGTGCTGTAACTAAATTTCAAAACTGAGTTGAAAACTTTGGAACATACGAAGAGTGGTGAAAGCAAAAAAAAAGAAGACAAAGCCCTCCATGGTTAATTTTTTGAAAAATAAGTACAATCAGAAAATTTGTCAATCCCACATTATAATACTTTACATCAAAAAAGTTATTTTCATCTATTTTTTTCTGTTTGATATCATCTATTATGATAAAAATGATAACTATTCTGCAAACTCCAGTTACATTATTCACTTCAAAATGGTCAAAATTACATTCCTGTGTAGAAAATGAATTGATCTGCTTAAAGAGTATAGGAGCAGTTGGTGGAAAGAAATCTATACATTCAAGGTATTTATCATCCTATCCCAGCAAACTAACACTGACCACTTCCTTGCATTAATGCTCAAAGGTTCAAGTCCCCACTGATCTTTAAGTCCACAGACAGAAGCCTGTCACTTTTCAATTCTCATCCTCAATACATAAATTATACTCCACTCCTTTCTTATATTTGTATTTTCTGACAGCTCGTGCCCATGGCAATAGAAGGTCCACTTTCCTTTTGTGAAATGAAATTATATCAGAGAAGATAGGAAATTCCAGCTACCAGACACGAGTGCCTGTGAAGATCATATAACTTCTCCCAGCTCCCATTAGGAGGGCCTAGGACTGGCCTCTGGCACTACCAGTCACTCTTTCTTTATGACAAAAATACATCAAAATTATCACTCTGAAAGTCAGTTTCTTAAAAGGATTTATGAGTTTGGTCAGGTTGCCAAGGTTTTGGGGTTGTGGTGCAGTACTCCAGGTCTGAAGGAGGGAGTGAGACAGTTACCAAGTAACACGATACTCATTTAGTGGTGCTAGCTTGGGAAAAGGCACTAAATCCCATTTAATTAGCTCTGAAAAGCAGCAGGACACGGACGCTCCCTCTGGAGCCTGAGCACTCTGCTCCAGCCCGGCCTCGGGGTCTAACCCCGCCCTTGGCATTTCAGCTGGTCCATGGTGGGGTTTCAATACCAACATTCCCTGACTCCCTTTGTCCTCCTGGAAGAGAAAGAGGAACCTTTTCAAACAGCACCCTTCAGCTCCCGTGAGCCACTCAGCAGCATAAAATCTTAAGAGCAAGGACAATCCAGCTTTGGATACGTTTTTCCATCACCACCAGATGCCAAATCAAGCCTAACCCTGCAGCGAGCACGTGTTGTTTACCGGCTGCACTTGTGATTATCTCCTGATGCCAAGAGGGTCAGAGGCTCCTGCTATTAGAGGAAATGCAGTGCATCTTTTATTACCATAATGCATCAGAAAATTCAGACTGAGCATTAACCGTAAACGTGGGGACAAAAGGCCAGCGATTTTTAAATGCTGTTTACCATTTAACAACTGTTTTTCATTTTGATTTGGCAATACAAACTAAACCTCTGGAGTCTAAGTGATAGAAAATCTTTCTGTTTTATTTCAAGACAATCACTTCAGTAAGTGCAAAAAAAAAAAAAAATCATCGCTCCATGCAAAGCTACTCAATGAAGAAATTTGGAGTATATTAATCATTAAAGTCTTGTGCTCTAGCTGTATTTTAAATTTTATTAAATGCAACGTATTTCTTGAATGAAATTATGAACTTCATTTGAAGTAAAATAATTCCATGTTAGTAAATAAATCATCATGTCAGAGCATCACTCGTTTGATCAAACAACAATTTCATCAGAGTTTGGTCATCAAAACAGAATTACCATCTAGCACAAAGCCTTCAGTGACTGCCACTTCACTGTGAAAGGGCAACTTCGAGCGAATGCTTTTGTGTGTCCACTAATGTAAGAATGTGGTGAATTTGTGAAAACATTCTTTAACCTTTTGACTATTCCAGTGTTTAAAAAAACTGTAGAAACACTAAGTACCTAGGATGCTGAACACATACAACCTTTAGCTACCAAATTACAAGGTTAACAATTACAACAATATTTAGCTAACAAGCACAGCCGAATGCATAAGCCACGTTATCTATATTCTGGGGTTTGGTTGAGAATTCCTCAAGATTCCTTTCAAAGTCACACTAATGGCATTAATGCAATATATAACTTTTTGTTGAAAGAACTGGGAAGTCACTAAGCTTCAGCTGTTGGTTTAAAAGAGGGAACCTCCTCTCTCCCCCTCAACACAGATTTTTCACCAGAAGCACAGAATATTTTCTGTGTCCTCCCCACTTCAGCCGGTGAGAATAAGGGATCTGGGAAAGCACAGATTTGTGTCAGTTGGCTCTCACAGACTCAAAGACTTGCCCAGAAGCTTCTCCCATGTGTTCATGGGCATCCACTTCCAGTTCCAGGGCTGGCCAGCTGCTGATGAGTGAACTGCAATGATACAAGCATCTGCAATTCTCACAAAGCTGGGACACGGGGACTCACGCAAGAGCAAGCTTCCAAAATCTGTTCTGTCACAGGACTGGCTCTTCCTCAACTTTTCTGAGCAATGTTAACCCCAGGAATGCTAGAAAGTATTGTAATAGATGCCTCTTCTCTTTTATCCCCTCCTGAAAATCTTTCAATATTTAGGGAAAAGGAAAAACCCAAACATTGTTACCTCCTGCTTGCAGACACTTTCAAAATTTGAACTGTTTTTGAGATGCTTTGTTTGGAATAAATAGCATTTAAACCAGAAAGAATCTGATTTAGGGACAGCCTCCTCTCCACTCATTGTATACTTACAATTTCAAGTGTGCTGGAATTGAATCTCAGTCAAAAACAAAAGGAGCTCAATATTCTCCTTGCATCAACAAGAGGGTTTAACGGGGACAATGTGGGATGATTGATGACATTCTTCTTCTCTGCCATTACCTCTGAGAACCACTGTTGGTAACCTGAAGAGGGTAATCACCTCTGGAAAGGAGGGTTTGTGGTCAGATAGAGTAGCTCCAGTCCTAGAGAGCCTGACAGTGGATTAAACAACTACTTTCTATTATTTGATATTGTTTTCTCTTATGTTATTGCACTGATTTCTCCAACTAATTTCTCTGTGGACATTACAGGATGAGAAAGCACTCAATTCCCTGTGGTGGAGAGCAAAATTAAATACAAAACCTGTTTTTTCTCCTGCACACTGAAATAGAAATCTCCAAAGTTGTTCCATGCCATCTGTGGCCCCAGTTGCTGTGTATTAAAGCTGGCCTTGATCATCTGCCACCATTTCCATTCACCTTCAGAGACAAAACTGTTAACAATAGAAAAGGTCATGGGGAACTGCCACACCACAGATGTCAACATCAAGGCTCCCTCTGCCCCCCTCCTGTGTCAGGACACTCTGACAGATCCTCTGCTGTCTGTGGAGGCTAAAACCCAACAGAATCTGTAATCCCATAAAGGATCCAGCCAACCCCAAGAACACTACCATCTCCTCCTCTCTGATTTATAAATGCCATTAAACAAACCTCTGACAATTTGAGCAAACCTGAATTGAACCTTTGACTGGACAAATTGCATGGCAGTGGGAATAAGAAACACAGATTCTAGTTCTGGTTACCTTTTTGGTTTTTCTCCTACATTTAAAAGGGGTAGTAACATGTTTGGTTTGTATTTTTTCAATTTTGCAATAAAACCCACAAAATTGTTGCTGAAAAATGAGATCAGCTCTTACATTCTGAGTTCTTGTAATGAGCAATAAACAAAGCAGAACCAATAACACTTTGTTACTTTTCATACAGTAAAGAGGCTTCCCTGCCACCCCTTCCTTTTGTAAACACAAGCTTGAAATCAGTAGGTTTGGATTTCACGTTGATTCTGATTTCTATCAGAACATCTATTTCCAGTTTTTTCTACTCTTGAGCTGGCTGCTCCCTGTGGCACTCAGAGCTTAGTATCAAGCTCTCCTTGGAATAAAAAAACCCAAATCAACTGTGTGCTCTCATTTAGACACCAACTGAGCTGTGCTAGCAATTGAAAGCCTGGCTTATGCCAAGCCTAAAACTCGGTTGCATTTGTTAGAATGCCTCTTAAAGGAGGACACTGTCATCCACAGGAGTAATCCTCACTCTAAGAGCATCAGGTTACAGCCTTCCCTGTTCCTTATCTTTTCATCATTAACATTCTGGATTCTATATTCTGGGGGGAAAAAAAGAGTAATTGTTATTTTTTCCTCTTGAAAGTTACAGTTTCTCTTTTTAGCTGGCCCTTCACCAGTTGATCATCTTGTTCTAAACCCTAAAGAACTGGACAGATACGCCATTAAGCACAGTTATCCTCTGAATTTTTGCTCCTAAACTGCAGCCTGAGGCAAAGTCTGTGTGTGGTAGTTTCACTCACCATCCACTAATTGGTGGCATCCCAGTTGGAAAGAGAGCAGCGTTGCTTCCCAAAGCACAGGAGCAGATTACTTTGATTTTCCAAGCAGGTCATTCACTCTTCAAACAAAGAGTGGCTGACATTCTGAAGGAACGCTGATACAGCAGCGGCAGCTGTTGTCAAGGTCATCAGCACCTCCCAGCCTTGCAATGCCACAATGGCATTTTCCACCTGCCTTGCTCTGATCTGCTGCAGATGGAAGTGATTGGGCACACACCTTCAGCTGCCGGTGCCTTCCCACCGTCACCATCCCTCACAGCTTAGCTCCATCACTGCCTGTCAGTACAGCTTCACAAAGTTCATGTTTTCCACTGGTGGTTGTTACTCTCTGTGTCTCTAACCTTCAACTCCTAACTTCTGCTTCCCACACACACTTCATAAGCTTCAGTGTCGTGGTTTTAACAAAAATGCCACAAAAACGATGGGTAAAAGTGACCCACTGAAATTCAGTGATTTCAACATTCAGTTATTTCAGTCTGTATTATTTCCATACAAAAAAAAAAAAAAGCTCTTTCAAACCTACTAATACTTTAGCAGGCCATTCTCTACTTCCTGATCAAAGGTTTTCCCAGAAAGACTTGTATGACCAGGTTTAAGCTATAAGCAAATGAACAAAGTTCCTGTTATTGTTTTCCAAATTTCAACTATTTCAAAGACACCATTTTGTGGAAAACGGAGCTCACAAAGAGGAATACAGTGTAGACTAATATCATGCTTTTCCAGGGAGTGAGGGGGGAAAAACGTGAGCATTTTCAACCATCCCACTAATGCTTTGTACCTTCTGCTGCTCTCAGCAACTCATGAAATGAGGTTTCTGTTCTCACTTTTGAGGTATGGGAAGACTTTTCCATGAAACATTACCTGTTTCATGTAATGTGGAACGTTGCAGTGAAACTGGATACACTGATTCTACTCATGTGCTCAAGAACTTGAACAGGAAAGCCACCAGCTGAAGCAAACACCTGCTGGAGCTCCCAGACAGTGCACACACAAGCTGTAATATCTGCTCTGTACCTGACAGCAGGACTACAACAAAAGTGAGCAAAAATAGCTTCTCCAAGCCCTGCGTTCACCGCAGTGAGAAATTCTTCGTGCACTCCGAGTTCAGACAAAATTCAAACTGAACAGAAAGGTCCTGCTCTTGTAAAATGGGTCACTGGTCTATTTAATCCTGGAAGGGCAGGCATTTCCTTCGCATGCATCCTGGCTGATCAGGCCTGATGGCACTGAACTGCGAAAGGCTGGAAAAGGAGCACTCCCAACCCTCTGCTGTGAGAGCTCATTGACTGGCGCTGGGCTTTGCTGTTCCAGAGTGTGTTAAGGAAAATTCTGCTACCCTGGTACATGGCCATCATCTGGATATGAACTGCATGATGTTTCCCTTCCATACACTTCAAAGATATTTTATATGTCGATATTTTATATGTCGATATTTTATAGTAAACAACACTCCTCAACATTCTCTCACGTAAAATTACACCTTTCAAGCACCTCACAAAGCAAGCAGAGTCTGCCCTAATCCCAGAACTCTGTTTTACAGTGCCTCACACCAGTTCCATTCCCTTGCTAGCTAATAACATTTTAATTTCTTTACTAAGTCTTCTGTCATTTCTGTTGTTAATCACTATTCTGCCATAGTATGACAGTAATTCAATATATTTTTTGGAATAATGCTACTATCCCTTCAAAAATATTTAGCAGCCATTAACAATCAAATGCCTTAATGCTCAAAAGGTGCTTAAATTTGCAACAATTTGAATTCAGTGTTCTACAGTGTTAAGGTTTCATCCAATATTATTGGTCATCCTCCCTTACCTAAGCAAGAGTTATCTACCAGAGTCAGAAAATCAAGAGGTTTCATTAGTTATGGCTTTAAAATAACTCAGATATACACCATTCTAAGAAAAAAAAAAAGGTTTTTTTTTCTTAATTCTTCCTATATCTACCTTCATCACTTGGAATCATTCAACAGAGCTCTGCTGCTCACCAGAAATGTTATACTCATTCAAATGGAAGAGCCACTAAAATAAACGTGTAAGCAGTTTGCATTAAAAATAATAGGTCCTGACTTTGCAGAAGTTCTATAAACTATTATGTAAATATTCTTATTTAAGAATAATAATAAAATGTTTGAGCTCTCTGAAGGCTTCAAAACCTATTTTAATTGTGTGTGCATGACTGGTAATTGCTTCTCTCAACAAGACTGCGTGTGTAATTTGATTATCTTAAACCATGAAGGACAATAACCTTTACTTCAACACATTAAAAAAAAAAAAAAAATCTGGCAAAAGAAATCCATAAATAATTAGATCTCATCAACACATAACTCCTGGCACACTACACTACTGATAATTGAACTTATGACTAATGCTAGAATAGAAATATTACGTGAATGATTTAAGAAAGAACTATCCTTGTGCAACTCTTTCATTTCCTCATGGAAATAAAACTATTTCATATTTTTAATAATACATCATTTCATTTCCTGCAAGATATTCCCAAATGATGCTAAATGCTAGTAATGTTTGTAATATTTTTCCAGCACACTCTTTTCAAGTGGTAATTACAACTTGATATTTTCCTCCTCGGTTTCACCATGATTTTTATTCCCCTGTAACTATTACCATTCAAATTCTGTGATTTGCTTCAGTAAGAGGGATTTGGGTGGGCTTAAGTGAGGAAAAGAACTTTTTGCTTTTGGGGAGTTGCCATGGCTCATCTTCAGGATCAGCCTTGTGAGGGGCTCTGCTCAGCACTGGTGGAGTTTGCAGCTGCCAGCATGGCAGGAGCTCTTGAAGGCAGTACCACATCAGTCCTTCCAACCACAAGGGTCTGCCAGCTGGAGGACAGGAGATACTTTAACTAGTGAAGCCTCCAAACACTTGTCTTTGGTCCTTGGGTCCGTGTTTCAATCTCCCACCACACCCAAATCCCTGACCCCAGCGTGCACTCCCGGATTGCAAACACGGTGCCAAGCTCACAGTGAGAGTCACACCTGAAACCACACTGATCTTGTACAGCAACTAATTTGTGCAACTCATTGGAGTTTCCCAAATATTGCTTCAAAGCTGGGTCTGTGGTCAAGCCTGTCAAGGTCCCTGTGGATGGCATCCCTTCCTCCAGTGTCCCTGCAGAGGCTGCTCTCAGTCCCACTGCCCACATCACCACAGTCATTCAGCAGTGTCAGTCCCAATACCAGCCCCAGAGGACCAGCACACATCACTGCTCTCCCCCTGGACCTTGAGACACTGACCACAGCCCTGAGTGTGACCATCCCGCCGATTCCTTACCCACCAAGCACCCCAAGTGCCAAATCCACCTCTCTCCTGTTTAGAGTCAAGGATGCTGTGTGGGACAGTGCCAAAGCTTTGCACAAGTGCAGGTCGATGGTGTCTCTTACTCGTCCCTTACCCACCAATGCTGTAACTCTGTCACAGGCATGATTTTCCCTTAGTGAAGTCATGCTGGCTGTCACCAATCACCTCCTTATTTTCCATTGCATAGTTTCCAGGACGATGCAATCATACAGTATTTAAAGATCAGGTAGAATCTGCACTCTGGCAAGGCTGCTGGAAACAGACTTGCAAACTCCTAAAAAGGACAGAAAAAAAAAAAACCCCTAACTTGGACTTTTAATGTCTG
Organism: Corvus kubaryi; assembly: GCF_017639235.1. Lineage (NCBI taxonomy): Eukaryota > Metazoa > Chordata > Aves > Passeriformes > Corvidae > Corvus > Corvus kubaryi. Next base: position 5,475,642 of record NW_024581101.1, read on the forward strand.
GAGACAATGGAAATAAAGGTAAATTTAATTCATAAGGTTTTTTCAGTGTATACCAAGAAGCATGAAAAGATCCTTAATTTATTTCTTCTTACAGCTTAGTGTAAAGGTAAATAGACTAGCCATTAGGTTTAAAATTGTATTTCATCAATTCCATTGGATAGCCAAGACCTTATCATCACAATATTGGTTAAAGTATGGCAGCAGCAAATGTCATGTCTGTCAGGCTCTAGTGTTCTGAGCCAATCCGTGTTAGATTTACTCTGAGTAAATGTCAGTGCTATCGAGAGCTCCCAGAAAAAGCAGATTTTTCTTTACAGACAAGCATTTAACGATAAATTGTCTGGCTGGTACAACAGCAGCAAGCTAATGACTCAGTCTTGCTTCCTGGGATGATTCAAAAGCTGTTACACGACTGATTTCTCATCTCAAGGCAGGTCTCACAGTGTTACACCGCTACCTCAGCACCACTCCAGGATGACATTTACCAAACGGCTGCACATCCTGGTCTGTGTGTGCCTGGGGATTTTCAGCCACCCCAATATGCTTCAGAGAGGTCCACTTCATCAGTTACCTGAGGCAGGAGAATTCCATACAGCCAGGTCAGGGTTTACACAATCTGACACCTCCTCTCCTTACAGAGCCTGTCCTGAGCAAACACAGGACCCGGCCAGCTGTGCCAGACACGCAGCATTTCTCAGAACTGAAAAGCAACCAGAGAGCTAAGCTGCAGCTGGGAACTGTCCTCCCAGGGATGTCAGGCAGGTCCTGCCTCTCCAAACACCATTCATAGGAAGTTACATTCATTGCTTGAGCCAACACAGCTGAAGCAGTCTCCTATTATTGCCCAGTGGCAATTCTCACAGATTAGACATGCAGAAAGCTGAGATAATCAGTTCTCTGTTACCTGTTTATCTCATCTGTAAGAGAAAACTTCCCTGGGTTTACGAGGTTGGGGACTTTTTAAGGCCTGCCTCTGACCCTTATCTGTACAGAGTCACTCTAAACTCCCAGCTGCTCCACACAAGCTTGGCAGGACTCACTCATTACTATCCCAGGATGTTCTCCTTTGGATGGAAAATGCCTTCTGTTACTGTCTCCCATTGTTGCCCCATCCCTGGAAGTACTCAAGGCCAGGCTGGATAGGGCTTTGAGCAACCTGCAATACTGGAAGGCGTCCCTGCCTGTGGCAGTGGGGCTGGAGTGAGATGATCTCGAAGGTCCCTTCCAACCCAAACCATTCTGTGATTGCTCCTGCTCTGGGAACTGTTTTCCATTTAACCCTCAGTTTCTTAGCTCCTTCAAACAAAGAGAAGATGGCCAAAAAAAGAGAGAGGAAGCAGTTGTAGCGGGTTGAGTTCGAAACCGGGCGGAAACACCAATTAAATGTAGTGGTTTTGGTTCAAAATATTCATTACTTACTTATTTTCCTTCTGTGAGATAAGAATTAGGAGAAAAGCAAAGCAGGCACAAACCTTAAACAGTTGCAGTACAATGAAAGAGCTTTATTACTAATAGAACTAAAAGTAAAGAGAAGATAACAAAACAAAATTAAAGCAAATCCCCCCCCCTCCCCCCCAGCACTTCTCTCCTTTTACCCAGCACACACAAGGGATAACAGAACATGGGATGTCAGTCAGTGTTCCAGTTCTTGAAAAGTCTCTCTCTTATGCTTAAGGAAAAAAGGGTTTTCCTTCAGTTGCACGTGGTTCCCAAACTGCCACTAACAGCAGATCCACCCGGAAACAATCAATCTGCTGTGTGTAGAACATCTCTCCCATGAAAAATCTCACAGTTCCTTCACACTGCAAAACATGGGCCATCACATGGGGTTATTCATCTTTTTAAGGATAAGTTATTTTGGCCTGCACACAAAGGCTTTCTTCGCCACAAGTCTCTAACAGCCTCTTACTACTTCTATATAGCCTGGCATAGGCACTCTTCACAATCTTCACAGGCCACACGAGGATTCTCCATCCCCCCATGTTCTTCAAATGGATTAAAGAGACAAACAGTTTGAGGTATTACAGTTTCTCACCACGGCATGCAAGAAGGTTTTGTTTAAGCTGCGCGCCAGAATCGCGGCACCGCCCTCTTTTCTCCCATCGCCATGCTCAGCTCCGTCCCACGTGACTCACTTCTCTTTCTCTCTGACTCTGAAGCCGCCATGTTGAAGGGTGTTCTTGTTCAGGCTTTACGGTGGGGAAAGCCTCGCTCCCTCTGTGCTGCTGGCTGCATGGTGTCCTCTTCAGTTCAGCACGAAGTGTGCTGGCTGCAGACAGGAGGCTCTGCTGGCTCCCGCTGGCTCCGCCGGCTCCGCATGGAGAGGAGAGGGACCCGCCTGTCCCCAGAAGCCATGCTGGATGGGTTTAGCTGTGAGCAGTCCATGGCTGGTTTTAGCTGCCTGCGGCTCTGGGACAGTCCCCCCCAGTGACCCAGAGTCCATGCCGCAGTGTTGGGAAAGGGGGGAAGGGGCAATGGCCCCGGCCCGGCGGGGCCTGGAGGCTCGGAGCCCCCCCACCTTCCAGCAGGCGAGCTCGGACAAAAAGGGGAAGTCCCGCCTTGCTGTGCGGTGTAAATATGTAAATTGTGAGAAGCGTCATTGGTCTTAAAGACTGTCCATCAACTCAGGGTCAACCCAATACAGCAGTACAGACAAAAAAATGAGCACTGACTGGCTCCTTCAGCCAGACTAGCACCCCCAATATTGCCAGATATGTAGGCAGTAGGTTTTAGAAAAGAATCTGCATTAAGGAAATGCCCAGCATTCATCTACTTCTAACTTACACTGATGCCAAGGGAACCAAATATCTCTTTGACATGGTTAGGATCTGGATGTGCTGGGTTGAATGTGCAGACCTGTTCTAAGAACAATGCTGTCCCCTCTGTCCCTCCCCCCCCCCCGTTGTTAAAAAGAGCATGAGACCTCTCAGTGCTCCACAGTAGGAAGGGAACTGCAGGTAACTGAGAGTTTCAGAGCTGCCAGAGGTTGGGTTGCAGTAAAAGTAAAGTAATGCATTGACTCCAGCCTTTCTTTTGAGAAGGAATTCACCTGCAGACTGCACTTGAGCATTGGCACCTTAGTTTCCATTGCTTCCCTGTCCCAGACACTCAAAGGACTAAAAAAGGAATCTCGCTCTGAAAAGGTCTTTGTGACTGTGTGCTTTGAGGAAGAGAAGATCCAATATCTTGGGGTTTAGAGGAGTGTGTGTCTTACAGAAAAGACAACCCACACCTCTGGGGTTTAGAGGAACCACAACAGAAGTCCTCTTTCAGGTTATCAGAGCTTATTCCATCTAAGAGTTTGCTGGGAAGGCGGCTTGTTAGCACTGTCTGGCAGGGAACAGTCAAGCAGCGAAGGAATTTCACTCAGAGCTCCAACAGCAGCTCTGTGGCTTGTCTGGGAATTTGAACAGGAGGAAAAAAGTGAAAACAAAGACAAGTTGAGCAGGTTTATAAAGGACATGATTCCCTGCCATTCTGGGGAGGTGCACCATAAAAGTGACATCCTTGGCACAGCAGCCTGTCATCTCATGGAGTGTGACAGCAGAAATCTCTCCGGGCTCTAAGAGCTGCTTTGCCACCTTCACTTCTGTGAAAAAATAAACCACCAAATGCAACCATTTTGTAATGAGAATGGTGCTGGATGGTGGCACGTCATGCAGGATTTAACCACCTTCTCTGCCAGGGAATGAGCTCTGCCTGAGGAAAACTCCCAATTTCTTCACTGCTGCACTCACACTGTGCCTCAGTAGGGCCTCCCCACACAAGCTGCTCTGGCTGCAGTTTGAGCAGATGAATAGGATTTCTGCTCTCAGCTGTTAAAGATCCCCTAAATCTACATTAAATATTACTACAGAGAAGTTTTCCTCCTAGACCTGGTCTTTCTGTACCCCTTCTGAGCAGCTGTGACTTCTGGATATAGATTAGAAATCATCTTTGACCCAGACAGCCGTTTCCAAGTAGGTGTTCAATTATGTCGTGCCTCAGCTCTCAAGAGAATAGATTTTACTTTCATTGGTACAACTGGTGCACGGATGACAACACTATTTAGAAAAGAGAGTTGATGTTTAACCACTGGGTCATGCACAAATCAGAGATCTCTCAGCTGCACAGTGGAGAAGATCATGGATGTGTGTAAGTTTAATGAACACCAGATTTGACACATTTCTTAACCCTAGGATATCTCTCCTTACTGTACTCCAGGAAAATGGATCAATCTGTAGCCAGTGTTTCTGTAAGGCCATCTGTTATATACCTCCACCTCTTTTAGAAATGATCTTCAGCAGTTAAAACTTATTCTTAAAAAAAATTGAAATAAAAATGTACATCTCACAGTATTTCCTCTTACATCATATACATTTTATACATTACTTGTTTACAATCACCTACAGAGTCTTATTCTTTTTTAGCCTCTAGACCAAATCCTTCTGATCTTACATATTTTACATCTGCTTTATTAAAGTTCACTACCCAGGTTCTCTAGAAATTCCCATGAAGATTTCCTTTCTTGTACACTCAAAGACATAGAAATTGAAAGGGTTTCCTATTTCCATTACAACTCAAAAAGAAATTTTAGATAAAGTTCCTGCTGGTTGTCAGAAACAGCTGAAGAGGTGAACCTGAAGTCAGTAAGTACAGTCCAACTTTTAGTTCATTATTCTCATGAGCTACAAGGTATTATCTAGGGAGGAAAAGATACTGTAAATATTTGCACATACAGACAGAAATGTAAAAGCAACAATGATGTTACAAATCTGTGAAAGGACTAAATGCAGGAGCTCAGAATTAATTGGTGAAGAGTAGTAAGTGTTTGTTCTGTTCTTGTTTTTATAGAGGGAAATTTACCTTACAGAAGGCAAAGTTTTAGCTGGAGAATGCTGTCCAAAATTCTGAGAGCCCTCGGTAAGTGTCCAAGTCTAATGGGTCTGAAGAGAATAAAAAGTTTATAATAGTTTAAGCAAAACATGGTTATTAAATGTCTAAATGTAACCATATAATATCTCAACACCTGCATTCTTTGAATTTATATATTTTCTTCATGGAACACGAGTCACAAGTTATAAATATAGATGGGAATCTTAAGAACCTTGTTAGACAATATTAAAATCAGAGTGTTCTTTCCTGCTGCCATTCATTTCCTAGACTATATTATACAATTCCAAATTCAAAACAAATGTTCTTGGATGATAAGAAAAAATAACTAGTGGGTGACCTATGGGGATATGCAGCCAATCACTTGGTATTTACCTTGCTGTAAAAATCTTTTTAAACAAATTGCTTTCTGACATATATCTCATGGAAGTGAGGAGAGCCAAAATTAGTTCCAGGTTATAGAAAGTTTGAGAAGAGAGGGGGATTTAGAGACAATTTTTGATTCAGATATCTGTCAGCACCTAGTAGTTTAGGTATCCTTCCTCAAGTCTTCCTGTTTCCCAGAAGATTATCTCTGGTGGTGATAAATCACGATCAGTGGAAGATGAGGTTTTCTCTTGAGCAAGAGGAAGGGAAAAAAATAAATCCTTGATCTCTCATCTGTAAAAAGGACCAGTGCACTGGCCTGGCTTAGGCAGCTCAGGGCTCAGTAAGTCACTTATCACTACTCACAGCTTGTTTGAGATCCAAATCTACCATTACAGTGGCTCAAAGTTTCCCTTTAATGGTATTTGGACTCACTGATGCTCCACAAAGGTTCCACAGAAATAACTCCAACACTCTGAAGAGGGCATTTTGCTCCTGTGCCCTTCTATGGTAAATTTGAAGCCACCAAGCATCAATCTGCATAAGAACTGAGAAAAATCTGCTCCAAATACAATGCTCACTACCCAGCAAGAGTGTGAGTACCTCTTTTACTTTCAAGAGAGAGGTAACTGGACAAAATTATGAGATGCTTCATCATTCCAAAAACCCACATAACAGCCTCAGAAGTGGTTGTTATTTTCACGTGTTCTTATGGATTTATGCTGTTGAACAGGAGATAAAGGCTCTTGGGAGAGGATTACTTCAGCTCACTGGGAATGCAGAGCAATTCCCGACATTCTCCCACTTCTTTCAAGACAAAAGCTTGAACTGTAGAATTTAGTCTTCGTTCATATTTAATTGAATATCTTCCTAAAAGCATTTAAGTCTTGTGACCCACTTGCAGAAATCAAGGCAGGTCACTTCTCATTTCCAGCATATTGATAAAACCATTTCACTCCATTTTGTTCAGCTGAAAGAGCTTTTCGCTGTGATATTTATTCCCTTTTCTCTTCTTTTCATGTGTTTTACAGCTCAGTAATATCCTTATAATAATTTTGTCAATAACCACACAGCATCAAGCTCCTTCATTCCACTTGTGACTGCTGCTCCATAAAAGATGCCTTCTGATCATTTAGTCATAAATGCATGTCAAACCAAAATAATCCTTTCTTCACCACAGCTGATCAAAATTGTAAACAGTATTCCAGATTGGGTGGCATAAATATTTCCCCCTCAGAATATTTTTTATGATTATTTTAATTATCATTATCTACAGTGACAGCCCACAGTGATCAGATGAAGCCAGCAGCCTTCTCATCCATTATTCCTGACAGGCTTCACTCCTCACATGCATCACCCTCATCACCTATGTACATGTTCTAGTACTGAATTTCCTTTCATTTCTCCTGCCTGCAAGGTCACAAAGGCTTCTCTATGTGATACTCAACAATCTGCTGTCCTGACAGTGTGTCCCAAAGTTGTAACTTTGATTTGGATCACAGAGGACATAACCTGGCCTGGGAAAGAAGGAAGCCTCTCATGTGAAGCTACCCATAACAGGTAGTTTCTTTCAGAGAGCAACATAACCTATTCATACAATAATCTGGATCCCTATTTTGATACTTTTCAAGTCTTGAAGAATTTCTTTGTTCACATTATTTCCTTCTGCAAAAGAATCTTTACCAAGAAGCACTGGAACTTGTAAAATGTCTACATAAACTGCAGAGGTGTAATTATCAACAGGAGTCCAACTTTCTTTTTCTGCCCAGTACATAAAAATAACACAAACTGTTAAAAGGCTCAAGAGCCATTTGTGTACATTCACCTCCATGCACAGTGAGGTAGTTAAGAACAATTAAATCCACTTAAGTTTAGAACTAGATGTGATAGAAAACACTACATCCCCATTCCCAGAAAATATTTGTTCAGTTTTTTTGGGATGATTCATCCTATTCTTCTTTTCAACCTAATTCAGAGGTATCAGGGAGTCAAACATATATAATAAACTCCCTTTTTTTTCTTGGTAATCTTACCAATTTTTTTACATCACACTTTTTTATACAGCATTCTTTGGCTCTGCAACTTAATACACTGTAACTCATAGCCCATAGGGAGATGGATGAGTGTTTAACTACAGTACATATTTTTACTTAAATATCCAAGTGCAACACTCACATCAAACACAAACTTCAATCTATTCAGACTGGAAATTAAAGAAAATATGGTAAGCCATTATTTTTAGATTTGTTTGTGGATATCTTGTGACTTCAGGCACTGTGGCTTCTTTCCTTGAAAAGGTCATATAATTCTTCAGAAAACTAAAAAGAACAAAAACCCTGAGATTCCTTTTATTTCTTTGTATATCACTATTCTAAAGCAGGTCTGAAGTGAGAAACTAGCCAAAGTTTCAGAACTCCACTGGAGACATCTTCCAGTTAATCTGACCTCTTTTTTAACAGTAATAACTCAAAAAAATTTAAGAGCTCAGACATGCCCTTGATTTGTTTTAAAGGGCACATTCTGCTTTTGAAAACAGCATCAGTTCAGATAACTCCTAAAGCTTTCTGCAATAACAGCATTCAAGAAAAAAAGATCAGGAATTTTACATCTATAGTATTAACTCTTAAGCTTCCCTGCCTGTTTTAAGATTCTTTTTTTAATGACAGAGGATATGTAAAATCAAGGTTGGCTGACTGATGGCATCTGAAGTCTGCTACACTTTAATATTAGTGGGTATAAGAACTATGATACCAAACAAACTCACAGAGGCTTTTAGTCAGTAAATCTGTCTCAGTAGGGGGTTCAAACATCAAGAAAAGATGACCTCAGGTCTCCTTCAAATCCAGTCTAATCTTACCAAAACTTTTTAGGGAAGTTTGTAATCTTTAGTAAAACACAGAGGCAAAACCTCTGCTGTATTCAAACTTATTTTCAACAACTTTCTAAACACCCATACAGGACAAGGAATTCTTCTTATTACATGCTTGTTGAAACTGCAGATTACTGAAACATAGATTTTAAAAGAAGCATTAAGATTTTAGCTAAAGATTAGTTTTGTAGAAATTAGTTAAATTAGATAGGTAAGCCCAGGTGGGACTAATTAAGGGTTAATAAGAGCCAGACTTAAAGTACGCTTTTGAGTTGTAAGTAGCTGATTACTTGTCATTCTTATATTTGCTTAGCTGTGTTTATAATGAGAAACAGAAACACTGATCAATAGATCTAAAGAAAATGAAGACAATTTCTAGTTTGTCCATCTGGGAATCTATTCAGAGAGGAGCTGGAAGGTCACCAAGCATAGTTTGTATTGTCAAAACTCAGAGAGCTAGAAAGGTCAAATCGAGGAAGATAAGTTTTACCTCATCCCTTGAAGACCACTCCCCAAATAAAAGACCACCGACCCAATTCAGAGAACATACGTCACATGCTTAATGACATTTGAGCTAATTTCCATACGAAGCAGAGAATGGGAGGATTCAATGTTATAAATATGCATTTTTATTTTGGATGCTCATAACTTTTGTAGATAAACAGACTTTGTCTTGGCTTGTAACTTTGCACTGCGTATCAGGGAGCTATCCCACGCAGCTGCCCGGCGCTGGAATAAACATACACTTTCTAACTCTAAACTGTCAGAGAGTCTTTGTCCGTCTCATTTGGGTGTCGATATTAGATCCATACCCATATTTTGGTAAATCATTACAAAATTATTCACTGCATTCCTTCAGTGATTACGACTAAAGTGAATATATCTACACACTGCTCTAGCAGCAGCTTTTACAGTAAATATGAGAGCCTTGTTGAAAAGCCATCTTGGTTTTCATTTATGTCAGAGGGGCCTTTCCCTTGTGTAGACACCAGCACAAAGCCCATGAAATTCCAAGTGTGGAAGCAATCATGCACATAACTGGCCGACTGCTGTCTTAATAATACACCTGGAAAGAAAAAACAGCATTTCTGTGCTACATGGTCTCAAAATCATCTTAAGCAACATTCAGGAGTACAACAACTCAGGTACAGAGCTGTTAAAAGCTGGGTTATAGTCAAGAGATCAACATGGTGAATGCATGATGACAACAAAAGTGCTCGTGCCTGAACCAGAGGTGAGGGCACCGGTATGAGAAGCAAACACACTCACCTTAAACTAAACACATTAAAAAGTAATTGAAAATTGAAAGGTAAAACGAGGTAAAAGGAAAGAAGAAAAAAAAAAAAAGATGCAAACTTTGCTTTGTCTTTTGGGGGACTGTTAACCAAAACTTTTCTGCTTCCAACAGCCAAAATCACTGGCACACTTGGACATTTTTTTTCTCAACAGTGTCCTTTGTTTTCCTGCATAAAGTAAATGCCACTGTCCTCTCTGCTACACTTTTAAACCATTTTACACTTTTACTACTGGCACACTTGCAGTTTGCTGTAGTCCCTGGTGTCAATCTGTCATCCAAACTAATCCTTTATTTCAGTGGCAGCTGAGTACTGAAGAAAAAATGTTATTTATTTGAAATTTTGCCATAAAACATAGATATAAAAGCAACAGTCTAGTACAAACATCAGAGTTTCTAGTTTTCCAGAATTGTAAATATGGTGCAAACCCCATCTCACATATTTTAATGTAAATATTTTAAAAGAGAGGAAGAGAAATTATTTTATCTTTTCTCTTTGGCTAGGGATATCTTCTGGCAATAAAATATAGGTAGACCTCTAAGCAGAAAGAGCAATATACATTCATATATAAGCTGTAAATTTAAGCTCAGGAGTCTTTTTATGTTTTCCCAATTTAACATCAGAATTTCCAAATACTGAAAACAATCTTCACTGTTTCATTCGTGATATAATTGTACCCATTTAACTGGTGTCTAAATGCCTGCCCATATAAGGGTATCTGCCCTGATGTGATAAGGCCAAGAGCTCTGTAGGATAATAACACTCCAATTTATTCACCTGCAAAAGCAATCTGCTCAAAAGTGCCTTATTCTGGTAACAAGCCTGAAAATGACAACTCTAAAATGGCCTAATCTCAGTAAAATGTGTTTCCCAGTGTAAAAGGCTTCTCTATTCTACTAGAGAAGTTCTGGTCAAATGAGAAAGAAACCCCATTTATCTGCCCCTTTATTCATCTGAGACACTTTTCCCCCTTTGCCTTTAGTCCGGCAAACCAGGAAACTCGGCTTCCACGTCCCAATAGGCGTCAGAAGTACCAGTTTGCGTTCAGTTTCTTAATCTTTCTTGACCTATATCTCCCATATAATAAAAATAACTCACTGGAGTAAAATCTAATTCAGACACACACAGTTGTTTCAGGAGAAATGAACCTTACAGACTGTGCGTACAGCTGGGCAGAAATTCCATTTAACTCCTTTTGACCTGAAAAGAGTCACCAAGCAGGCTGCACAATTCCTGCAATCCATGGCAGGAAAATGCCCTTCCTGGTTCCTCTGGACTGCTCTATATATAGATGTTATTAATATGTGGCCATAAAATTGTCTACTCCCTCTCAGATTTAGCCACAGAAATTTTTAATAAGTAATGCATGTAATGTATTAGATATTAAACTAGACATTAGCTGCCAGATCTCACTAAGCTGAGCAAAAGTATTTTAGCTACTTATCAAGGTGATATCTGCTGCAATCTCATTTTTAACAAAGCTCTGCAGAAAGCAAAATTTCTCATGCAAAATTCATGGAAGGACCTTGTCATTGCCCCTAATCAAAAGGGAGCAAATGAGTTCTGCCATAGGAATCCATCTCTTTCCTCCTATATGTATAAATAAGGAACTTCTGCTTCCAGGTTGATCTTCAGAAATCAAGCTCATCATTCTCTTACTGACACAAACTGCTTAAATGACAAATATACATAATAAACCTTTGCCTGCCCTGTTTATTTAACGTGGCTTTTGTACCACTTATACACTACTAAATTCCATTTCTTTGGAAACACAAACTAGAGGTGCTGCCATACGTGTTTTCAGCTTTTATATCTTTAGTATTGGTTTTATGCACCTTATTTGCGGGGCTGGTCTTTTGAAATAGTGGTATGAATTTACGCTCTAAATCAGCCATGAAGTGTGTTCATTAAAAAAAACTCTCATATGTGTAAAAAAAGAAACATGCCATGGACATCGACAGTTATCCACATGGCTGAAAAAACCACCCTGACAGAACAGAGTAGGGATAAAATTCTTCGTGAATAAATCAAACACACAAAATTTGGCCAAGAGATTGGTACCACACCAGAAAGCAAGAGAGGGGCTTAATTAATTGCCTGAACCTAAATATACATTCATATTTTAGAGCAGACAAGTCCAAAATACTTCAAAACAGATGTATTGAAAGGACAAAAAAAGCATTCAAGTATGCAAGCTCCTGGCCACCACAGAGGATGGCATTGCACATTGCATATTAAGTGTTCAAAAAGCTCTTTGTCTGACTAAAATTGAAATCTGTGGTGTTTTTATCCAGAAATACATTGGTGAGTGCTAATAAGTAGGGACTGATTAATTATTCACTGGAAAATTTGTATGTTTGGCCTGAATTCTTATCTGCTGCTGCTTTTATTCCAAATTCCATCAACATTGTCAAATACTGGAAACTGGAGTAGCACAAACCAGCAGAAAGCCCTCCAATCCAAAACAAGAACTAAAGCTTGAGCTGACCCCCAATCTGCTTTACACAGCTTCTTAGGTGGTTCTGACTTGATTTTCTCTTAGTCTGAAGCATTTGTCATGTTCCCTGATGAAGATCGTTGATCAGTTTAATGAGCACGATCAGTTTAATGAGGAAGGCTGACCAGAGGGGTGGAGGAGGGATGTTCTGAGTCCTTTGTTGCTCATACCACCTAACTACCCATCCCTCAGCAAATCTGACAGACTCCAAACATTAAATTAACTGAAAGGAGAACCTCATTTTGAGCCTTGCTTTCCCACACATATCAAACAGCCTGTGAAATGCCTTAGATTTTGTGTCTGAATCCATTGAATGCAGTGGGGGGGAAATTAAAACATAGAAATTTGTGGTTGAATATGTGCTCACCAAAACCTTCCCTGCTTTAACTCCGTAGCTGAATTGATCCGAGGGGTGCAAAGCACTGAGCACACTAAATAGTACAGAAATGGAAGAGTGAAATGTGACTATTTAAAAGAACACAGCCATGTAAATTGGCTTCCTCCAAGGAACCTGAGCATGTCCATTGCTCTCCCAGCAAGCCCTACATGGATTTAGGGCAACCAGCAAAGACTGCTCATGGCAAACCACAGCTATTTAAAAGAATGATGCTCCAGAGCTATGAGGAAATGTGATCATGGACTTGATGAAGCTGTGTTTCTTTAGGAGCTTGGGTGACTGTGTGTCACAGGCAGGAGCACAGAGTGTGTCATTAAGTACTGGAGCATTGCAGCTCTGTGAGATCCAGCAGGGAACTGGCTGCAGCTCCCAACAGCAACGCTTAATTTGCGCTCTCCTGATAAAGCCCCACACACAACGATGTAAAAGTCAGCAAGAGGAGGTTAATGGCAGTGAACTAGAATAAAACTAAATGTCACTACATGTTACTTTTCTGTAGAACCTTCTAAGTAGATAAGACATGTTCAGGAAGCTGTAAAATGTGCCCTTTCCTTACAAGATAAAGGTCAGTTCTGTGCTAACAAATTGTAATCAGTTAGTCATAAATGATCATATCAGCAGCTGAAATATGGTACCTTACATGTAATTTAAATATTGTTACAACTGCTTGAGTCACAGAGAAGCTCACTTTGCACACTGCAAACTCCTGCATGCATCAAAATGATGCAATTCATGAAAATATGAACACAATATCATGAAGAAGGAAGAAATTACCAATTTCACAGCAATGAAGCATCCTAAATAACCAATTGTACAGTTGCTTTTGGCATTAAAGAGCAATACAAGAAATGCTTAAACATATTCTGTGATTCAGTGGTTCTCTGCTGCTTTAAGAGACCAGCCCACAGAACAATCAACTCTGTTGGTTTCAAAGCAGTGAAGGAGCAGAAGTTTTGCTGCTCCTTGTTTGCATCACTCAGGGAGCTGAAGTTCCCTTTGCACAGTTCCCTGCACAGAGTTTTATAAAGAAGCACCCAGCACACAGAGCAGCAGGCCATTGCCTTCCTCTTCCCTCTCAAGAAATAAAAATCAGCAGCAAAGCCAATATTAATTAGCAAAAATCCAGTACCAGAAATGCAATATTGGGATAGTTTTGTTAAAAAAAAAGAAACCAGTTCTTGTCTCAAGGCCAGATGAGACTTTTGCTCTGCACCTCTGATTTCTGTGACACAATGTTGTTATTATTAAAGAATTTTTTATCAGTTGTGTGGTTATTTCAGCATTTCTTCCTATTCTGGTGTCCAGAGTAAAGTCCTTAATAACAAGTGTCCCATTCAAAGAGGGTTCAAGTTATGGGGTGCAGACAGACTTTCCTAAGGAAAATAAGTCCTGAGCCTCCACCTGCTGAGAAATGCCAAACTTAATACTCAGTTCAGAATAATCTTAGGGGTATTTCACAGCAATTTCTTACACTGGTGCAGCACATACTGTGCTCCATAGTAAAAGGTTAATTATCGATGTTATTTTAATTCCCAACCACTAACAAGCCTGTACAATAAGGTTGTGGGTGTTTTGTTCCTTTGAACACTGTATTGAGTCATGTATTTCAAAGCTGACAGGCCACTTTAAAGCTGAAATGCACACACTGAATACTGATGCTTGTTCTGAGGCAAGAACAAGTGTATTCAGCTCTAACACACATTCAGAGCCACTTCAGGAAAATTTACTCATGCTAATATTTTGCAAAATGCAGGGAAAGGAGAAATCAGTGAGCAGAAATGCTGCAGATCCTCTCTTCACTCACACTGAAGCACTCTGCTCTGAAATACCCTTTTGACACCGCACTTTTAGTGTAGCTACTAAACTAAAGACTAAAAAGCCATTTTTAGTGCAGCCTTGCCACGGCAGCTGCCCAGTCTGTGCTTACACCCATCACTCCCAGGTGTAACTCCCAGGCCTTTTATCTACTAATGACTTAAAAAGGTGATAAAAAAAATGTCTCAAGTAGTTATGGTTCCTGTTCTTTTCAAAAACTCAACTTCTATATCCTTTAAGACAAAGCCCACTTGGATTATGCAGATAAAGTTGGGTTTATCCTAATTATGTAAGCTTCAAGAAGGGTCATTAACAGTTGTCATTTGATTCATACTATGCTGTATTTCCCAGGAGGTACAGTTCTTTACAGAAAGGTGCAAACTCTGTTCAACTAAGAAAAGAGATCACCACAGCTGCCATTTTCTGCTTAATTTCTGACATTATTAAAGGAGAGGTTAAAGAAACAATACTTATTAAACTTCTGCTGATGTTTCAGTTCACTTTTAAATTTTTATCTCGAAGTTTGCAAATGGTGAAAATCTGAATTGCAGTGAGGTCAATGAAATGTTTAATTTCTCTTTAGTTAAACCAGTTTCTGAGTGACTCAATTTAAATTCTTGCTTGATATAGCTTAGCACTGAATATCCTTTTATTTAAGATTCTATTTCTTTAGTCTTTGTCTGAGTTAGATTTGTGTGATGTGACTGTGTGAAAAACAGTACTAATGGTAGTAGTTATATTTTAGATGACACTGTCTCACTTAAATGTGTAATTTTTAAAGGTAAGTTCACTATTGAACCTGTAATTTGTAATGCAACGATCTCCCCAGTCCCCTCCTTTTGAAAACCATCTTTCACTTTAAATTCTCTTCTGGGTACATAATTCTGCAGCAAATGCAAAGCTGCAATCAACCCTTAGGTACTTCACATTTGAGTTTGTACCACAACTATTTCATGTTTGCTTATCCAGTGAGCAATCCAAACTGCCTTCAGTTACAGTATTCTCCTTTGATAAGAAAAATAATATTCTAGGATAAAGCACTAAGTTATGCTCCTTGCCTACAATTTGAAGGCCACAGAGAATCTCTCATCCATTTCTGAACCATTTCCAGAGCAGCTGGGACTGGAAATGAAACAGAGGCTCTCTCAAGGTGGCAGCTTAGTAAGGAACATTGCCCATTTCTTTCTTACTTTAATCTTTTAATCCTACTAATCCATATTATTTACTCTTTTTTTTTTTTTGTCCTCCTGCATCTAAACTGATGCTTCTGTCCTTGCCAAGGCACCTTCTGCTCTTTCTTGTTTATTGTTTACTCTGTACTTTTGAAAGGAACATTAGAACAATGTCTGCAATAAGTTTCAGTGATTTTGACAAAACTTGAACTGATCCAAGGTGAAAATTTAAAAGGTATTTTCAACCAAGTAATGGAGTTTTAGAAGAGCTTCCTTATGACAGTGATGACTTAGTGATAGGATTTAAAAATTTACTGAAACACTGCATGACAGATTTTATCATGCAATTATCATTGTCTGTGCTAATAGCAATGAACTGAAAGAGGAGAGATTTCCATTAGCACCAATGTTCCTACACAATGCCAGAAAATCAGAGTATCATAAAATGGTTTAGGTTGGAAAGGACCTTAAAATTCATCTCATCCCACCCCCTGCCATGGGCAGGGGACCTTCCACAGCAACCAGGCTGCTCAAAGTCCCACCCAACCTGGCCTGGAACACTCCCAGGGATGGGGCTCCCATATTAGAGATGAGAGCCTTATTTTAAATAAAATCAAATGTCTGCGACTTCATAACTTGCTTTGCAAAATATTGTTTTTCAACTACTTGAGACTGTGACATGAAGTAAAGATGCCTCATGGTTTTTCTAGTAAAGTCTGCATGCACAAGTTTTACCTCTGAGTCCACTGAAACCACAGAATTCAGTATTTCTTCACAAGGAGATCAAATTAAGTGTTTGTCCTGCTCCCCTCAACACACAAGCACAAAAAACTTCAGTAAAAATAATGCCAAATGCCTGTGAATCTTACAAAGAGAAGTTTATCAAGCCCCACTCAAGCCTTTCTAATGGATTTTCTTGCCATAAGACACTTCACCACCTTCATAAATTCATTTTCAGTAGGCAAAATTTAATTTGCTGTAGACAAGATTAAAAGGTCATAAACAAAACATTGTCATTCAGTTTGCCCTTTCAAGTCGGTTCCAAATATGATATATGATCTGCTTAATTATGTTAGAATTTGGTGTGACTACCCAGCTTCTCTAAGATCCACCTCTTCACCATGGTGAGCATCGCTGAGCAGCTTTAAACATGCAGCACTGTCACAGGGAGAAGTCTCAGAGTACAAAACTCACGGCTACGAGCTTGGTATGCTCAAATTCCCATTAGCTCCTCTGAATTGTAAAATAAATACAAAGAATTAGCAAGTGCAAATGTAGAATCTGACTGTTACAGCAGATAACAGGATGCAGAAGGTTAAGTGAGATTAAAAAGACAATTTTTTTTTGTTCACACCACTGCTGCCAGTATGCTGTGAATATTTTAAGCCTGCAAAGGTTCAAAAAGCAAATAAATTCTCAGATGAGAAGTCTAAAGAAAAAAAAAAACCTATTCCCTGCTCTGGGAAATAAAAGAGCAGAGAGTGGGAACCAGGTAACTGCTCAGTATACAAAACAGATTTTTTTTCTCCAATTTTTCTTCATCTAAAACATTTTTGTGGAAAGTGCATCACACACAGTGCTGTTGGTATGGAGAAAGTGTTGTCACATGAAGGGAGCCTACAAGGAGGAGGAAGAGGGACTTTTTATAAGAGCATGTAGTGACAGGACAAGGGCGAATGGCTTCAAAGTAAAAGAGAGTAGGTTTAGATTAGATATTGGGAAGAAATTCTTTTCTGTGAGGGTGTTGAGGCTCTGGCACAAGGTGCCCAGAGAAGCTGTGGCTGCCCCTGGATCCCTGGAAGTGTCCAAGGCTTGGAGCAACCTGGGACAGTGGAAGGGGTAGAACAGGATGATCTTGAAGGTCCCTTCCAACCCAAACCATTCTGTGATTCTATATCCAAGACTCAGAGGACAAAAGAGAGAGACATGCTGCAAGAAAAAAAGAAAAAAAAAAAATCATTCTTACTTGTAAGTTATTTGCAAATCACCTGGTGGTTTCACAGCTGTGTTTTTCCTGAAAGTCATAAAAATAACTTGAGTTATGGAATGAGTCAAGTGGCTCAGGCAGTGCCCTGCTCAGAGCTATCCACAGTCCTCTTGGCTCGGTAACACAGGAGCATCTGGGCACCTCTGACAGTCCCATGCTGGAGCCTTAGAGGTCAGGGAAGGTCACATTACTTTTGTAGATGAGTAAAGTGCTAATTAACAAAATGCAGGAAATAATCAAAGTGCCTAAGTAGTACCACGGTTTTTAATACAAATTAAACAAGAGATCCATATTTCTGAAACTTAGTGCAAAGTGCAAAGCCTCTCCACAGCAGGATGGTCACGCTGGATTTCAGTTGGTTTCTGTGGGTTTTTGCAAGCAAAACCATGAGACTGGTCCCAGTAAGTGTTTATTGTTCAAGTGGAGAACTCAAGAACACTTCAGCCTTTTTGAAATAGGTCTCTGGTATTCTATCTCACATTTAACCTTTAATTATAAAATGAGAGGGACAAAGTATTTTAGTCTCTTATTGTATTATGACAGGGATTTAAATGAGTTTGGGTATTTGTAGCACAGTGTTTAGGCAAACGGTGAGAGTAATTTGCAGAAATGGCCACTATTTCTCACTCAATGGACTTGAAATATCCTCAACTTTTATGCATAAAATCTTCATCTTTGCCCTGATATGTAAGAGGCAGGGGCACTTATTAACCTGAGATCATTTTCTGTTCCACTGACATTATATCCTAAGTTTGTGCTGTTACAGAAGACTGAGTATTCCCATAATGAACTTGCTCATAATGCAATCATTAACATCTCTGTTCAAATCCAGAATTACAGGAAGGCATAATTTTGTTGTTATTTAGAGCTTGTGTAGTCTGAGGTAGAGATAAAAGTTGGGGTGGTGTTTTAGGTTGGGTTCTCTTGTTCCTGTCCTTGTTTTTTAAAGGGACGTCATTAGAATATTTTAAACCTTTCAGAATTCCTAAACAGCATGGAAAAACTAATTAACTGCTTTTAATGGGCAAAACTGTAGGAAAGCAACCCAAAAGTTTCAAGCAACTAAACATCACACAAGGGCTTTGGAGTTCCTTCCAACATTATGATGCTTTACAGCTAAAGTTTGCCTTTGTCACAAGCCAAAATTGCTGTTTTTCCTGCTGAGGAGGTGGCTGTGCTGCCTGAGCAGCCACGCTACAACACTGTGTAAAGTGTTTGTCGTGCCACCTGAAACCCGTGCCAGGCAATGTGGTCATTCCCAGCTGCCACAGGACTGGGAACACACCAGAGTCCACAGGAGCATGGATGAAACCACAGAGATTTCACCAAAGGGCAAGAAAGATGAAGCGTTTACCACCATGGGGGGCAACTGCTCAGCAGCAAGCACCCAAAAAGGTACCCTTCAAAGAGATCACCCATCCAAGGGCAGGACAAGGTGCCCAGGGCTGGCTGCTTTCAGTGGTTGAACACAGCAAGGGAACATCAGGATGCTGGGGATGCACCTGTGGGCCCAACACAGCCGCTCCCTGCGCCCAAACCCCGCTGGGCAGGGGTCGGCACTCAGGTCACTCTGCCCGCTGGAGTCTGCTGATTTCAGCCATCTGAGAACCCGCATTTTCTGTGGGATACAACTAAATTATTGAGTTGTTACCAGGAAAAGATGTTTACCCGCAATTTCTTACAGAAAACAAGATGATGATCATCCTATTCAGAAGATGGAATACTGTAGACCAAAATATCAGAGATTTCATCTCACAAAAAATGAGAAATAGCATGAATGCTGGCGTGAGTGCAAAGCAAAAACCCTGCCTGTACAGCATTATTGCATCTCAAAGTGCTCACATGTAAATCCATTTTCACTTCCCTAAAATGTTTGTCCATCAGGAGAGGTGTCGACTATAAACAGTACGTGAAAGGGTGTGTTTCTAAATGAAATAAATATGGCTAGTGAAATTACACAACACAATGTAAAAGATATTTAAAATCCTGGTTTTGAGGACCAGAGTCAAAAATTATTCTTAAAATCCTTTTTTTTCTTTTTTTGAGTGAACTTACAAATTTGTGATATTTGTGACTGTGAATAAACTGATGGTTTATTAAATTTCTGTCTCACAGAAAATCTGCAGAGCTCTGCAAAAGCCAATTCAAGGTTTACCTCAGTAAGGTATCACAAATAATCTACCTTTCTTTCTATTTATAAATAATATAGTCTGGTTCAAAAGAATATAAACACTTCACGTTTAGGTAGAAACAAAGCACCCACTAGCAAACACCCACTGACAAAATATTGGATATACCTTTTACTTTCTATAATGCTCTTAATCACCTCAATTTTTCCCAAGAACAGTTCTCCTGAGTCACAACAATCAATAGTTCAGAATATCCAAATTAATTTTAAAAAGAGTTATGCAGGCAACACGTCAGTAGTGAAAGAAAGATGAAAACAGAGTATTTCCAAAGAGCACTGGCATTGGAACTTACATGCAGTACAGTGAGAACTGAATTTCTTCCATCCCAAAGAATTCCTTCAGGACAGAACACGAAACCAGTTCACTTCTTTTCTGGAAAACATTTTTCCTAAATCCCTTCATAATCAAAAAGCCTCCTATAGCATCAATCATTGTAGGATACTGCCATCAGTTAGCAAGTTTATTCCCTGTCATATTAAAACTGGTGAAAGAATCATTAAGTCTTTTTTTTTTTTTTTTTTTTTTTTAACTCTCCAGCTGAGCTGTGTTTTCATTTTTTGTGTGCCTGTGTGGCAGATGCCTCAGCACTGCTGCTCCAGCCCGGGGTGTGCGTTCCACAGCCTGCTGAGAGCCCAGGCAGGGCCAGCAGAAAGATGGGAGCTTCATGAATAAACATTTGCTTAAAAATCACATTATTTCATCATTTTTTCTTTCTACTGTGGTTCCTCCACATCTGTAAATTGCAGTAGTACCAAGGAAAACCTACTGCAGTGCTTTAGTTTCTGCTGGCACAGAGATTTATATGGGCCCACAACAGGCATTTATATAACAGCAGTTGCCCCAAACTCACAAACTTCCCATCGAGATCATTATTTCATCCCTTTGGGGGTTCCCATCTTCCTCCATTTTTTACCATGATAAAGCAAGGAAAGGAATAAATAAGAAAGTGGGAGAAAGAACGGGAAAATGACTTTAATTTTCAACATTTTGATTTGTTTCTTTACAATGTATGTTCTCTAGTACCAGCAGGAGCAGACTCACATTAAATGAGGACAGCATGTATTCCCACAGCACAGCAGATTAATCAATGTTCAGAAATTATTACTGGTTGCAGATTTCCAATTTGAAACACATTTAAAGAGTCACATTTTGCTGTGTGCAGAACTTGTCTTAAGAATTAGGTACTTAATATTTAAATGGACATTCAAAAGTAGTCGGCGCTTCAAAAGCATGATCTTGGGCTTTACTACTCAAATAAAGCAGTAGTCACACAAAAACATATAAAAATGTGTCCTGCTCCAATTCAACTATTCCTACTTTTTCTTTTCTCTTGCTATTCGTAAAAATTATTTATGTGCCACGTAAAAGAAAAAACAGTGTCAGGAAAAAAAAAAAACCAAACACCACCAACAAAAAGTAGCAAAGGAATTATTCTAAAGCATTCTGAAAAAAAGCCAGAGGCTATTCCAGCCTGATGATAGAAACAAATTTGAAGTTTTCTTTTGTTTTCTTCTCAAGTAACCACCTCCCACAGCAACTGCCACCACACGAGAAAGAAATCCCTGAAATAAGCAGCTCTTTTTTCACCTCATCAAAAGGAAACACACTGGGAAAGACCACGCTTACAGCACACTTGTTAGGGCTTTATAAAAGAGTTGTGGATTGAAATGTCCATTCTAAATTAATTTCTTGTGGTCAGTGTTGAGTATGGATACCCTGCACTATCCTAATAGCTACAATTGAATAAACACTATGTTTGTATAATAGTTTCACTATTAGTTGGGGTCTTTTTGCCTTTTTATTTTTCTGTGCAAATCCTTCTTTCTTACCTTGTGTAACTTCTCATCACTGAAATGACTCACCTGTGTGATGCTGCTCAAGGAAAACTTGTCAAAAATTAAAATATCGTCTGTACTGGTATAAACTACTCTTTTTGTATTCAAAAATATTCTATAAACACAAACCCCTTTACACATTTCTCAGATAAGTACCAGTCATCTTTTATGTGTCTAGAAGAGAAGGAAGTCTCAGCAATATTAGCTATCTATATGCATGGCAGGAGACAAGCAAAAACACAAATTCACATTGAGAATGTGTATGAATCTTTTTCCCTTCTTACTATTCCTTTAAGACAGCCAAGAATAAATGACAATTTGAGTTATGCAAGAGTCTTCTATCCAATGATTGGTGTTATCCACATTATAAAGGGATGTGAGAGCTATTAATGAGCTCGATGGTCTTCCTGGACTGATAGCAATGTGCTTTTTTCCCATAGCACCAATTAAAAAAAAACCAAAACTGAAGCCACGTGTCTAACCCAACCTATTCAGTTCCTAAAGCAAGTCCTGAGGGAGAAAGAAATGGTTGGAGATAGTCTGGATTTTAAATCTCACAGGACAATCCCCTATCTGAGGTTTGTTGTTTGGGTTTTCTCTTGGTTGTTTGATTTTTTATATCATTTTATACAGCAGCATCACGGATCCACTTGGAGCTGGCAGGACAGGAGAGTTTCCAAAGCCTCACTCTGAAACACACCACCCCAGATGTCCCTCTGCTCCCAGGACTGTTCCTGCTCCCTTACAAAATACCTTATTCAATCACTGTGCTTGCTCTGTGCATTGTTTTAATGCCTATAAATGCCAATTTACTGCCATGACAAAACCCACTTCTTGACCACAGTGAAACTCTGGTTAAGTAACCCTAAGTTTCTACAGCAGGTGCATAAATTTCCATTTCATTTCCCAACCGCTCACTAAGATCAGCCCAGCAAACAGGAACTGCTGCCTGGACCTGAGGGATTCAGCCAAGTGTGACACCTCTCCCCGGGATAGGGTGGTTGCATGGAGTGTGTTAAGCAGTGCTGGTACCTATCCTGAGGGCACAAAGTTCTTAAGAAAATAAAAAGAAGTTATTTTCCAAGGACAGCTTTAGAAGTGCACCTTCCAAGACCTAATGTTCTGTTGAAATAGATACAATGGTGGAAGCTCCCTGTGGTGGTGACTTTCTTTGCTCTTTTTACTACATCCTTTTCTAAATCTTCCTATGGATTTCATTTTTTTGGCTGACACGCTGGAGTAACAATTGTGGTTTGGGAGTTCCAGGTTGGGAGGAAGGTTATCAAATTGTCATTGATCAGTTTACTTGCTGATCTACCTTTCCACTCCAAATTTTTTGTGCTCAGCAGCAGGGAAAGAATGGAATCAGAGGACAGACAGGGAGATAGGGGCACCAATCCCTCTAGTGAGTAGCAAAGGGAAACATTAACTTCAGCAGAGGTCATGAAAAAAGAGCAAAACACAGGCACAACAGCAAGACAATTCCTTAGAACTCTAACAAGGAAAAAAATGCAGTGAAGGACAAGAGAAGCTCAAGGGCAATGAGGTGAAACTCAGAGGAAGTGGAAGAAACAGAAATGGATATCACAGAGATAAAGAAGCAAGAGAGTTGGAAAGAGACACACATTTTATAACACATCAGCCTTTGCTGCAAATGCGTGACTTAAACTCATGACAAAATGCCTGTGCTTCTGTAGAGCATCCATCTCAGGCACAGGCCACACTGAATATGCCCAAAAATAACCCATGCCAGGCTATAGTGACACAGTAGATAAAGATTTAGGGACAGGTTAAGGTATGGCAACTAAATGACTGCAAGCAGCAGCCTAACAGCATTTCAGACTCGTTCCAAAATTGTAAAGGTGCTTTGTTACATCAGCTTTTATATCACTGCCTGTCTGCTTTGCTCCAGTTCTGTGCCCACTTATCTATCCTGCTACTCCCAACACAGAAGGGATAATCCATCACGGATCCCAATCATCTGTTCTAGCTAACTGAACAGCAATCACACTCTGCATCCATGGGCAGCCTGGATCAAATCTGGGTTTTGTGGGGATCTGAGAGTGCACAGGTTAAACATTAAAGAGTTTGGTCTGAGTTCCGTGCTGCAAAAAGCTCTATGAAAAGTGGCGGCTTCCTCAGGTTCTGTTAAGGAAAGCAAATGAGCAAGTGTGACACTATCCAACAGACATGCACACAGTAAATTATTAAATTATTTTTCTATAGGTCAGTGTGGTTGTCACATAAATAAGTTTTGTTTATTTTGCAGATATATACATGTATGTGTGTGTGTGCACCTGTGTGTATATGGAATAACTTGGTTACCAGTATTGGTAAACCCCTGAAGAGGAGTTTCAGGTTTAGGAAGACATGGTTCTGCCTTCCAGAAATGCTACATAAGCCATATATTTCCTTCTTGTGAGAACACAGACTATCAATTCTACCAGAAGGATAATAATAATTAAAATATCTTCTGCTGGTTCACTTATAAGTTTAACAAAAATGTACTTTCCAGACCAGAGCACATGTTCTGTCTGCAGTATTAAACACCCAAATGATATCATGTCTATAGATCTATATAAAAATTATGCATATTTGAATTAATAAAGATCCAAATTGATTATCAGCAAGATGGTTTACAAATGCAGCATTTTCTCAATTTTATTACTGATAAGACCTAAGACTTCCTTATGGCATTCAGTAATATTTATGTATAAACTTATGTATGGCCATGCAGCAACATTTGTTTTGAGTGCCAATTCTCATGGTGCAATTATGAAATAAAATTCATGTCAGAGACACATTTCCTTAAAGTTTCCAAACCCAAGAGAAAAGGCTGGGGAAGCTTTTGCTGTTCAGAAGTCACACAGCACACAGGGCTATGGAGAAACAGAGCCACGGAGTTAACCATGCAGAAATTAAAATCTGAAATCTATCTACAAATGTTTCAAAAAGCTATCTTCTAAAAGAAGAAATTAGTGATTAAAGGTGTGAAAAAAGACACCCTGAAGACTGTCACTGCCAACATTCACAAAACTTGGAGTAAATGCCAAGGGTTACACTTGCCTAGGCCAATGTAAAAATTGGTGTGGAGCCTTTCAAGTTCCTAAAAGATTTGTAAAGTCAAACTTGGCTCACCTCTGGTGTTCAGACTTACACAGGACTGCAGGGAGGTGACTTCAGCTGCTGCTCATGGTGCACGTATAGATGAAGAGATGTTATTTACCAGCTTCAAAAAAACCAAGTTCAACCCACATTTGTGTGTCTTGTACATCTACTCCCTTACGTCTGCACCACAGAACTGAGATAGAAAGACACAGTGCAAACTTAAAGCTAATTTTAGTAATGAAACATTAGCCTTTGCTGTCTGATAATTAATAACACAGTGTTTGGTTCAACAAGGATATAATTAAAGTTTCAAATGCAAGCATTATAAATTACAGATACTTTGGGATTATAAATCTCTATAGTGTTTTTTAATGAAAATAAATTGAACTGACATTGTTTCCAGAGGAGTTGACTCATTTCACCTTCACTCTCAGTATCTGATTAAGCTCTCTGACTGTCTCTTGGAAACATTTGAAATATCTTCCTAGAGAACACGAGCTTAGTCCCACCCAGTGTCATAAAGCAAGCAACCAAAAAATCCATCAGTATTGGCTGTATGCATAACCTGGCTATGCATGGAGATTTAGTAACTTTACATTAAAGGCTGCAATAATTACTTTAGGCTTCATGGATACATGAATATTTCTATTATGCTACTTGATCATCCCTAAAATTGCGACTTTATTAAGAGGACCCCATCACAATAACCTGGTCCACTTTGATTAAAAGAGCTACATTCCATTTCTGTCATAAAACACAGATGACAGAAGCAGGGTAAAAGAGTCTCAAGACTCAACTGATATTAAACAGAAGACAAAGTAAATGGAAATTAAAACAATAATAAAGTGTAATGGTATCTACTTTCTAAAAAATAATATTTATATAGTACAAATACTTTGTTCTGAAATGTTTGATTAAATGGGAATATGGCTCATCCCTTTCCATGTCATAAAGGCAGGATGAATTCCACCAAGCAGACATTTCATTTTTTCTGAATGGGGATCATCCAAAGTCTCAAGCAACCTTACATCTTCACATCCATTTACATAATAAATGTGCAGAAGTTATTACAAGTATTTCTGTATTTTAAAAGCTTATTATCTTATGGGCAAAGTCTAGAAAGAGCCACAAACAAACAGCAGAACTAGAAACTGGCACTCAAAAGAATCATGTGTTTTCTGTCCTGAACTAAACAAATAGAAGACTCCTCAGTTTTGATCAAAAGGGCAAAACAAGCCATGCAGAATTTGGGCCATGAGTGAGTGAAAAACTGAACAAATATTTCAGCCATTACTCATTTTCTATTTTGCATGTGAAGTGTTTTGCTAAAGGAAATATTGTACCCAGGAGCCTGTCCCAGACATTCCAGCATGAAAGGAAGGATACCTGGGAGGTGAAAGAAGCCTTAAGCTAAGCAACTCAGCTGTGGGAAACCTCTAACACTCTCTCCTATGTAACTGAAGTAAGATAGAGCAACCAAAGGTTATTTCATGATGGAAATCCTGCCACGTGGCTGGGTAAAATATCTCTTTCCAAATGAGCTTAAGCATATGTCTCATTTTAAGCTTGATCTTTTAACAGTTTCCTTTCCTCTGGCCTGCTTTAGTTTTGCAAACTTTGGCCCTTCAAATACTTTCTCTCTCTACTTGAGAACATGTTACTGGTGGTCTGTCACAGGAATCAGAACTAAACAAAGATGGAACTAGAAAAGGTCCAGAGAGAAACAATAAAATAAGCAATTTCCAATGCATTACATGGAAAGGTTTGGTCACACCCAGATCCATTTATGCCTTCAAACACTTTTAGTCTGCTTTACCAGTTAAAAACAAAAAAAAAAAAATCAAAACAAATCATTACTGATTTTTCACGTCACTTTAGCAGTATATGAAAACTTATAGGCAAATATGACTCTTTTTTAGGTTCAAAATAGAGAGGGTACAAGGAAATCTCCCCAGCTGCAGATGCTGTAATTTGACTTTATAAAATGACATCTTTGTCCATTCAGGATTCTGCTCTGTGATTATCAGACTACAAACTGCTCACAGCCCCATGTGGTCCCATGGAACACTCCATCATCCTGGCATCCCACAGGAAAAAATTGCAGCAACAGACTCTGCTCCAGCTGATTCTCCAAAGCTGCCATAATATCGTCTGTTGGGAGCAGCAGAGTAATTTAGTGCCTTTGGCAGACGTTCAGAGGAGGGTTCTTAATGTGTCTGATGTTGGACCCCAGGAGGAATGAAAAAAAATACGGAAAAAAAAAAATCGGAGTGAAAAAAGGTCTGAGTCTCCCTAAAGACTAAGAAGGAAATAACCTACCAAACGAGGAGGAAGGCAGAGATCCCTCTGCACTTCTAAATCCAGCTTTTCCTCTCATGACAGTCTCACTGATTGTATTAAAAAGAAAATCATTGCTAGAATGTAATGGACAGACTTTCAAAGCACTTGGCAAACCACCCTAAGCCCTTTGCATGGGTCTCCAATGAAGGAGACCTGAAAGATTGCACAGAAAACTCAGCAGAAATTGAGGCAACATATCCAAAGATGAAAAATACTGCTTTTTATTGTGGGAAAAGGTCTTCCTTACCAGACTCTCAATTTAAAGAAGAATTTCAAAACCATTAAAACTTTAATAAAGTATTCGTTTCTAAAAGACTGAGTCAGTGCCCAATCAGCAATAACGAGAATTAATCTTTTTGTCTCTCAAAACTTTTCAATGCAATTTAAAATAAATACTACTGGGCAAAGAAACACAGACCCCAAAATAAACAAAAGTGCAAGGAGGAACACTCTGCACTTCCATTATGATCTCATTTTCTCTGGAAAATTAGATTTCTCACACTATGCATGTCTCCCTTCATAAAAGCAAGGAAATTTCAGAAACTTCAAGACCGTCAAATAGTTAGAAAAAAAGATTCTACAAATTCACTAAAATAGGTACATCATCCTCCACAGAAATCAGCTTTTTCGGAGAAAAGCAATGTATCATTACCTGCCCCAAATTCTCCATCTCCTGTGCTATACTTAGGTTTTCACAAAACTCATAGAAGATTTACTCTTATGACAAAATGGAACAAATTATTACCACTGGCAACCTGCAAAAATTGTTTAGCTTTGTGCCAGTGTGTACTTTTACAGTCAGATGGATTACTGCAGCTCCAAATGGTGAAATGGAAAAGAATAGCTGCTCGCTGTGCAGTACAGGGACTCACTAGAACATAATTTTTCCAGGAAAGAATAAAATCTCCCAAAAGGTTAACTGATGTTAGCACTTAATGTAAAAGGTGTATTCATGTCATCAGCTAAACCCCTGGCTGAGCTGATGCAGTTGCCTCTCTTAAGTGATCTTCAGCACTGCTTTAAAGGTACTTAAAACATAACAAATGTAATAATTAAACTCAAACTTCAAACTTCTGCAGGTTTCGAGCTTTCTGTTCCTGGTAGCTCTTGAGGAACCTGAACACTGTCACACGGTGACAGAGCAAATAACCTACCAAAAGAGGAGGAAGGCAGGGATCCCTCTGCACTTCTAAATCCAGATTTTCCTCTCCTGACAGTCTCACCGATGGTATTAAAAAGAAAATCATTACTAAAATGTAATGAGCAAACTTCCTGAGCACTTGGCAGAACACCCTAAGCCCTGGGTGTCCTGTGAAGGAGCCCTGAAAGATTGCACAGAAAACTCAGCAGAAATTGAGGCAACATATCCAAAGATGAAAAATATTGCTTTTTATTGTGGGATCCAGGGAGCTGGCTGGGACAAATTCTGTACACACTCAAAAGAGAAAGCAGCACTACTGGGCTGTGCTAAGCTCAGGGAAGGGCTGTACAGGCAAGAATGAACTGCAAACAGAGAACATACATGTGGAGGGAGGGGATTATGGAGATGATCTATGAATATGTGGATGTAAATCTGGACCTGGGCGTGTCAGTGGACGCTGAGGTACCAGCTGTAAATCAACAATGTTCTAGCAGGTTATGTAATTCTGGCACCTCCCCTGACACCAGGGCTGGCAAATTTTATTTTTGTGCCAGACTGCTTCAAAAATTCATTTGAAAACCTTTGTCATTTTCAGCCTATCCATTCAGAGGGACTGGCACAGTTTCACACTCTGGCAGTGGCTTCCCAGGCACCTGGGAGCAGTCAGGGCAGGGCTGGCAAGGGGGACTCGTGTAGGACAAGGGACCCTGGCAGCTCTGGGCGTGGGGTACAGGGACAGCAGTGGGAAGGTGCCCAGCAGCTGCCTCAGGAACCGCTGTAGGACAATTCCAGTTCTCACACAGAGCCCCAAACCCCTGAGATCCTCCTGAACCTGTGTTAGAACATTCTCAGAGCCCTCGGCAATGCTCAAGGGAAAGGCACCAATTGCTGAGTCACCAGGATCCCTCATTTCTGCAGAATGCTTTGTTCTGTCCCTGTCAGAAAAGGCAATGCTGAATTAAAGACATTCTCACCTTCTAAAGCAGCAAGCAGAGAAATGATAAAAAAATTATAATCAAAAAGAGAAATATGTAGAAATACAGGGAAAGGTAAAGGAAACAATGATATTTACAAATACAAACAAAACCAGGCGCTGTGAAAGAGCCTTAGAATATACAAGATATGAATAAATCCCTTCCACAATGACGTCTCAAGATATTTCCATTTAAGTGTTTGTGACATAAATATTTATTTCTATTAGATATCTCAGTCTTTTAGAATCAGATAATTATAGTTTCAGGATATTCCAATAGACCAAATATGGAATATTAGATCCCTAATAGTTTAAACATGTCAACACAAAGTTTGTACTAGGAAAAAACCCACATATCTAGAAAGGATTATTAAGAGTATTTTTAGTCTTTCACTAATGTGGCTTAAAAAGGACAAGCACTCATCATCCTCATACAAAAACACTAGGAATATTTAGTAAGACTATTTACAATATTTACTTTTTGTCCATCTGCTACAATAACATGCTCCATTCCCGCATTTTAATTTGATTATTGTTTTCAGCTGTTACACAGCAATTGTCTCTTCATTAAATAAGAAAACAAAAACTTTTCAAAGCTTCAGAAAACCAAAACTTTCTTATATAATGATAAAAGAAAAGTGTAGGGGAAGGAATTATAAATATTATAAATATCTACAAGATAGCTACAGGTTCTAAAACTTTAAAAACAGACAAAAAAACCACAACAGCAACAAACGTAAAACAACACAGACCACAACACAAATATAAAACAACCAAATAAGTCTTTATTTCACTATAGGAATAAAGAAGGTAGGAACTGACCTCAAGATTAATTCAGGCTTTAAGAGCAATTACCACAGGGTTGGGTTTTTGTTCAAAAAAGTTGACACAATTCCTTATTTTTGTGGCTGATCAAGGCTTATCAACAAGGTGTTTTCAGTTCAGAGGCCAACTTTTTGCTTCCCAGCAATTAAAGTAATTTCCGTTTCCCAGCCACCATATATATTCACTAGATCAAATGGCTGGTTGGTACAACTGGCCAGTGACCAGTTTTAACACTCAGTCATTTAATTTCTTATTTTAGATTCTTTTTATACAGGTTTTCAGAAGGAGCAATAAGGAGTGATAGAATCACTGACAAATGACACATTTTAGGAAGTGCTTTTACTTTCTAAGAAACCAAACTGCAGGCCTGAAGAGAGAACTCTCTTCAGGCTGAAACCTCCCTATTCTATCTTCATTTCTTTTCTCAAAAGTATTTTACCTTCTCTTCCTGCACCCTGCAGAAAATTAAGCCATAAATCCTGAATTTACTGGGTATAAGTGGAAGGTTATATGGAATTGCAAATGTGCTCCTATGAGCAATGCTGTTTTTAGACTGAAGCCATCACAGCAAAAAGGCAAGAGCAGCCTAGAGAGGGGAGTGTAACTTTGTGGTGGTAGAAAAGTCAGGAGGATGAATCTATTTTCTAGAATTTCAGCTCTGGGAGCTCTTTGATGCCCCGACCACAGCAGTCAGATTTGCCTGACTGAACCATTCAAACACTGAGGACACTGCAGAAGTCCTGCCCTGAGCCCTCCAGGTGCAAATTAAAGAGTTCCCCTTTATCCCTTCACCTCTCTTGTTCAAGAAAGCAATCCAAATTCCAGGGTAAGAGAGATCGGTGGATTTGTTTGCCCAGCCCCCCAAATTCCTAAATACCTCTCTACTAAAATATAATACTTAGTTACTAAAAATAATTTAATTAGAGAGGAAAAGGATAATATAAATTAATATTAATATAAATGAAAACAAACATAACTAGAAGATAATTAACTATTAATTCACATCATTAAAAAAGTAGCAACCTCACAATGTTCTGTATTTTTTTCTATTTGTGTAACAGAACACCAGGAAGGCCAAGTCAGGCACACAGAGCAACATGTGCAGATTAAATTATTTCTGTACCACAATGAGCAAGATGGAATGCAGAAAACAGCTACAAGTCCAGAAATTTGAATTAAGAAAAACTAAAATGCACCCACCAACTCCCACACCCCTTGCCTTTGCCAAGAGAGGTTGGACTGGATGACCATTGAGGTCCCCTTTCAACCTGATACTCCACAATTCTGTGGTATCCTGGTGCTGCTCAGGTCAATGGTTCAGCTCCAGGCAATCAGAATTTGAGCACAAGCTCAAATAGAGTTAAACCCATGTTCACATCTGACAATCAATTCAAAGTAATAAATTAGCAGAGAAGCATCTCTAGAATCATAAATATTTTTAAAAGCCTGCTATAAATGATTCAACATCAGAAGAAATCTGCAGGAATGCTGATTAGAGGACAAGGGTGCACAAGCACAGTACAGAATGTGATTAATTTCACAGTAATTAGCACAATATGCTGTTTATGCATCACACAGATCAGTATATTTTAAAAATGTTGTTGAAATCACATTCATATTTAAAAAAATAAAAATAAAAATTCAAAAGGGGAGCTATTGAGTGCTTTTAACAGAAGCCCAGCTTGCCTTTGTGTCACAAGTCCCATCCCTGTTCCCTGTTTTTCCTCCAAATGATCACAGCTCTAAAGTGGTTTTAAATTGCTATTGTATGAAAAGGCAAATTATTTTAGGAGGTTAGAAGTCATCCTGTCACCCTGTAATTTCTTTAATTACAACACTGTGTAGGTGGAGAATGTGAAAAATCTATGTAAGGTGCCTCTGTTAGGGAAGATGTTGGATATTCTCTTCACAGAGCATACAAAGACAAATTTAAGGGAGAAGTAAAGTTCTGCCTGTTAGTCACAGGTTGGGGTTTAGAGGACAGCCCTGCTCCCAGTATATCCTGGCCCAAGCAGTTCCTGGTGCCTTCAACAGGTGAAACAGCTGCTCAATAATTTCATACTCATTTAATTCATGGACGAGAAGTCTGAGTAAAGGCTTGGGGAAGGGTTTCAGGATTGCCTGGGAATAAATAGAAGCCTGACAGGCCTTTGCCCAGCAACCATTTATTTACCTCCTGCACTTGCAGAACATTCAGCTGCTCACTAATAAGAAACAAGGAGCTATGATGCAAGATTTATACAGCAATAATGAGAGGATTTGTTAGCGTGATTCTGATTATTCCATAATGAAAGTCTAATGAAACTAATAAAGCTTTATCACAACCTGCAGGGATCTTGCCAGAAGCCAGAGAGAGCATGAATTAGGTCGTGGGAGGTCTTCAGAAAGTCAAGAAAGGAGCAGGCCCCAGCTGCCACTGAGGACCATGGGCTGCCTGGCAGTGATGGCCAACCTCAAGCCTGTACCCAAAATGCTCATCCCAAAAGCACAAGAGGTCATTTCCCCTCTAGACAGCTGCTGAGAATGTGACAGAAGGAGCTGGGGCAATGACCAAGCCCAGCAAAGTCCCAAGAGCCTGCACTGGAAGGTCATTGCATATTCATAGCTGCAAATCATGGAAAACCAAATTTCCCTGGCTACACCATGCTGTGAGAACAGGGCACGGGATTTGGCTTCTACATCAGGAGGATACAGTGGGGAGATACCTGGGCAAGGAAAGGGATCTGAGAGGGTCACTGTTACTTCTACAAGGGATGGTGGAAAGGCCAGATCTCCTGCATCTGGAGAGAAGCCTGAAGGGGATACACAACATTTTCAAAATCATGGAAGCAACAGCCACCTGAATAGAGAATTCTTAATTGCATAATCCTGCAGTGCCAAAACACACAGTAAAGTAGAGAGGTAGAGATGTATCTAACATCCCTAATCCATCACGTGTGGGTGCAGGAGAAGCAGGAGGAGAAAGGCTGACCAAGAATGCCTTGGCTCACACAAACACCCAACAGTGTCAGTCTAAAATGCCCTCTTGGAGACCAGATATTGGCCTCCACGCACCAACGTACCCACAGGTCAGCTCTGCTCTTAACAATTCAGGCTGTGAGGAAAAAAAAGGGAGATGTCCTTGGGCTAAACCTTCTGCTCCCTTTGCCAACTGGTTGACTCCAGACTCTTCTTCACTGCAGGAGGACTTTGCTCTCTCATCAGATCATGTTCACACCCCTGTCTCAGAGGGGTACAAAGAAAGGCAGAAGCAGCCTGCTCGTGCTGCCACAACAATTAATAGAGCCCACAGCCAAATCCACGCTTCTTGACAGCAAAAAAAGCTGCAGGCTAAATTAACTACATGCTCTGGAGTAGCTGATGAGCTGTTGGGCACCACTGAACGTGTAGAGCACTTGAACGTGTTTATCCTGCAGAAGGGCAGAGACCTGGAACCACACATGTCAAGGATCACATCCTTCTGAAGTGGCGCTTAACTAAAAGAGTGAATTTAATTAGAAGTTAATTAGACAGCTTCCCAAGGACCAGCTAACAGAATTGCTTTGGGTATGCTGGAGTTAATGCTGATAAAGCAGGAATGCCTTGCTAATGAAAGAAGCCTGTGTTAATCATGACAGGAAACAAACAATTAGCTTTTACTCTTCTGAGGATCACTCCCACCAATACACTGCCACTCACAGGGAAAAAACAAGTTTTTCTCATCTCCAAGGGAAATATTTGAAAGCTCAGAAGCTCAGCTCACCAACTGTGTAACATTATCTTACATGCAGCACTCACACTGTTTTCATATCACAAACCTATCCCAAATTTGAGCTGTACAGGTATACTTGTGGAGTTTCCAAAATGTTATTATACGTCTTCTTTTCCTTATCAATATTTATTTCTTATAAGACATATTTGAGCAGGTATGAACAGGATACACTTTGCTTCCTTTGACAATGATAAACACGCATTTATAAAATAATAAAACCTTTTGCTGAGCTGCAGCACAAATCAGCTCATTCTTATTGAGCTTCTTAGATACACTGCTTGCAACCTTCACATCATCCAAGGAGAAACAGCTCCATCTAAAGGTTAATTGGCTGCACAGTCCCCTGCCTGGTGTTTGCCACATCAGCTGTGCAAACAGCAGGAGCAGTGGGATGTTTATCCAGGCCGGACAGTGAAGAGCATGGATTGGAAGGCCACTTCCTAAAGCTGGGGAGAAGCTCATTTCTCTGCCTGAACAGGAAACGGATTCATTAACCCATGGTTCTCCCTTTGAATCATCTCACACCTGTTCATCACTTCATATTTACTTGGCCCATGTTAAGTGACTTCTGGTTTGCAGCCTACAATCCAACATCACAGACAAACAATGGTCATTCATTTTGAATCAATTTTATCATGCAAACAAGAACCCAAAATCTCTTTTAAGTTCGCTGTCTTTTAAAGCCACCCAGAAGCCTCTAATCCCTGTTTAATTTTATTGACTTGAGGAGAAGTACACCTCCAAAAGTGACTTTTTACTTGTAAACATCCAATAACTGGTACTGGAAAACATTATTAAGAATTCTGAAAATACAGCTTTCAGAAACACATTCCTGGCCATAATGACATTGATTTTTAAAAAAATCATAGTTAGGAGTCTGCTTCCTTCATCAACCAACAATTCTGAACCCATCCTGATAATGGTACCATTATCAGGATGCATTTTCCAGTATTAAACCTTTCCTTTTTAGTCCTCATTTCGCAGTACAGTGAGTTAGGCACAGCTAAGAAAAAACCAGGACATTTTATACAACTTTAAGTATACTCTGATTAAAGGTTTCTAAATTATTTTTAGGCTCTCATGCCTGTGCAATCCTGAGCACAATTTGTGCACACTGTCAAAGCAAAGGCAATGTTTTAATAAAGGCCTTCAGTGAGGATGAAGTACTTGGGGACTGCAGCCATAATTACAAACTTAATGGGCATTAAGTTAAGAATGATGACAAAAACCAAGCTTTTCAGAGCAGAAATCAAGAAGTGTTCATTATAACTATGCAGTCTTTATTAAAGTGAAATATTTAATCTAGATGTAGTATTAGGAACCAGAGAGGAAAAACCTGATTATATTCCAGGTAGCAGAATATTCTCACTGGGGACAGTTACACTCAAAGCAAATTCAGCAGAGCAAGTGCAGATTCCTGGCTTTTATTTAGCAATATTTCAGCTCTATTCAAGACAGGACTGGTGTAGATCTACCTCTGCCTTACTCCAGTAACATTTCATTTCATAATGTCTCTAACCGATAAAATATATTTCATTTCTGTAATGTATTCAACATAATTTAGAAAATGGTAAGCTGAGAAATCACACAGACAATAGGGAAAGTGGTACTGGGCATTTCTTGGTTCCATGGGATGAAAAAACTACCATCCAAATCATTTAGGGAGTACTTAAGCTATCAAGTTAGCAGGCTGGATTTGGGGGCTTTTGGGTGAGTTTGGTGCTTTTTTTGTGTGTGTGTCCCAGGTCCCCACATCTTCCCTAGTTCTGAATCTGTAGCATTCCCACAATTTCCCTTCTTTCACAGCATCAAACTCTCACACTCTGCTCCTCTGCACCAAACTTTCCACAGCAATTCCTCCTCATCTCCCAGTCTTGGGAAGAGAGCTGGCTTTATGTATAACACAAAAACTGAAATCCAAAATCCAGTGAAGTCTGCTCCCAGTGTACATTTCCCTCTGATTGCCCATATTTAGGCTAATAGCAGCACCCAGAGGCATCTCCAAGAGTCCAGCAGGACTAACACAGACCCGGGGAAAGACAGCAATCCTTGTTGTCCCCATGACTGGCTTACCTATTCCTTTTGCAATTTTATTTATGTAACATTCAGAAAATACTACTTGTGCATCATTTTGGGCTATTTCAGAGAAGGAAAGAGGTTCCTAATTGAGTATAACCACTCCCTGCTTTTTGCAGCACTGTGATGGTTTCAAACAAGGTGTTTTTAAAATTATCACATTTGCACAAAGTCCTGCTGAAGACCAAGAGCAGGCAGGGGAGGAGAGGGGTCAGAATCGACCCAGATGTTTCACGAAGATTTTCCAACAACCACAACTCAAACTACTTAGAGGCATTCTTCTGTCTGCTGGATTTCTGTTCAAAACAAACCTTCACAAAACAAATCTTTCTGAGACATTGTACCCTACAGAGCTTTTGCAGAGACTGCTGTGCTTGCATCTTATTGTTCATCAAGCCTGTAAAAATATTGGTAGGTACAGTCCCAGTCTAAAGTACAACCTGCAGTTTAATCTCTAGGCCACAGAAGCAATAACAGGAACCCTGGTAGCTTACACAAGGTTTCCACTCTCCCTCCACACCTTCAGTTTTCTTTAGAGGTCATAAATTGCCTGACCCATCACTGAAGCAGGAGCTGTGGCTCCACATCCCACTTGGTTCTGCCCAAAACTAATTAGATTAATCCCCAGTCAGGCTGCCCAGTATTACAAAGCATCCTATTCTTAGTGCCTAGATGATAAACAAAAATAAATTACAGTATCTCATAAAACACTTTATTAGGGCTGTTCATGTTAAACCTAAACATATCCACTTCAAGAGTTTGTGCCTTGCTTTCTATAATATTGTGTGTTGTTTCTTAAACTCAATTTTTGAAGAAGCTTTTTCACTTTTAACAGCCACCTAAAAAATTTTTATACAACCCTTGTGACTACATTGCCTATTCTCAGAAAAACCAGCACAAAACTATTAAAACAGATCAGCATTAGATCAGTAACACACTGCAAGGTCCTAATAATGCTAACAAAAAAATGCAATTCAACTCCTTTAAGGAAGTAATTTTCCACTTGTGTAAGTCTCAGGCTGATGGAGAGCCAAAGTTGGTTGCTAAAGAAAGATCGATGGTCTGGAATTCCTGCCCTCCTGCAAACAAACTTGCAGCAGCAGTGTGAGATTAGGACAATGTAGATCAGCCAGAAAAATAATAAATTGGTAAAATTAAGGTGCTGAGCATCAGGCAGGAAAGATTTATGATGTGGACATAATAAGTGCTGTAACTGGCCAGTGCAATTGTAATCAGCAGCGGGAACTGTCAGAGACGTGTGTAAACACTGGATGGTCCTTTGTAGCTCAAAGGCAGGCAGTCAGCTGAAAACAGTCATTTTTACCTGATGTTAGAGTTGTATAAGATTTTTAGTAAATAGATTTTTCTCCTGTGAATTTACTATTCATTCCAGAGATCACATTATTTGAAGGTCTTTAAACAGCTTTTTCTCTTTTAGAGACAGGAACAGATTTGCTTCTAAGAAAAACAGATTAAGGCAGGCTTTGCCAGTGGTTTTATGCTTCACTTTCTTATTCCTTCTTTAGGTCTCCTGCTGGTCCCACACTGAGTTAAGGAACCTTGATTTTTATAGACTGCTCAACCCCAGTGAGCAGCTAGCATGCTGTGCACACAGTCTGCATAAAACATTCACACAGCAGAATTAAAGTCTTCTGCTAAATCCTTTATTTGAGTTCAGGATGTCTCTCCCCCTCAGAGATTCTGCTAACATTAAATATTTTCTTTGGATTACCTCAAAAAAGTCTACATGAAATTGGCTCAATCTGCACATGGATTCATACTCAAGATAACATATAGGCCATGGACTCTTACTTAGAGGGGCAACAAAACCACCAGAATTTACTCTGTGCATTGTAAATCTGGAGAGGTTGGGGGTTTTTTGCCCCCTCTCCTCTTCACAGCTTCAAGAAAAGGTCAGTAACTTCTGCATTCACAAAAATATCAGAGCAACTCTACATTGCCTTGAATATCTCCATCAGAGCAGCAGGACAAAAGTGGTACTTTAGGAAAGTGGAATCTTAACAAAAGGTATCATCACTCAAGGAAAAATACATCAAGCTGGAGGAATTAAACACCTCCAAGGTGTTACATCTCACTCTTCAGTTGCTGTCGAGGCACTTGATCAGTTCCTGGTAATGTCAAAGATAAATTGCACCTCCTCTGAAAACTGAATCTGTAAAGAGAGGTGTTAATCATTAATCATTACTGTTACTTCCATCACAGGAGGAGCCAACCATCATTACAGCATCAAAATCCTCCAGAGGTACCCAGGATGTGGTCAGCAGATTGCATTTCCTCCTCCTCATCAGGAAGGAGGACACCTTCTGCACACTGTACCTCACTGTGTGTCCCCAGAGCACTTCCAGATCTCTGAACCTACCCAAATATTTTCAAAGTGTACCCAGCTGTGCCAAGTTATCCCCAAATCACACCTCAAACAATACCGAGGAGGTGACTTTAAATGCTGATTAAATAGGTATATTCAATTTGCAGACTGATCTCTGATTCCTTCACAAAATCATCCCCACATGGCACCCTGACATTATTTATATGATTTTTCTACAGAAACAACAGAAATACCAGTCCAACCACTAAAAAAAACCATGAGTATTTCCAGTGTACTGCTTAGGTAAAAAAAAAAAAAAAAAAAAAAAAACACCACTGAGAATTCCTTAAGCAAAATGAAATTT
Source organism: Corvus kubaryi (assembly GCF_017639235.1). Classification (NCBI taxonomy): domain Eukaryota; kingdom Metazoa; phylum Chordata; class Aves; order Passeriformes; family Corvidae; genus Corvus; species Corvus kubaryi. The sequence goes on from NW_024581101.1 coordinate 5,513,840, forward strand.
GAATTTGTACCTGATGTGATACGGTTTACTGATAAAGGAAAACCAAATTCAGAAGGCATTTTCATATTGAAAATAACATAAGATTCTTGTGCTTCAATCCATTAACCTTCATTTTCTGAGTTTTGGCAATATAATAGTGCATATATTAAACATTCATGTATATTATTTCTGCCCTAATTTTACTTATGTCTGAGGCTGAGACTGCTTCAAGTACAGAAGCTGGAGACTCAGCATTAATATCAACTAAATATAAATTTTCTTATTTGAATACATAAACAAGTTATGTTCAAACCTATTTAAGTAGATATTGCTTATCAAGAAGCCATGAAATTGTATATTGGGTTTCAAATGTAAAGCAACACTCTTTGAACAAGGCAAATAAATAAATCACTTAGAGACACTTTTTAAATTGTTTGTTAAAGAAAGTTGGGAAATTAGAAAGCAGAAATTTATCACTGTAGAAAGAGTCAAAGTTGATAATTAAAATTAACACTTAAAAATCCTCTGCACTAAATAGGGGTCTTTAAAAATCATTATGTACTGGGCAGTCATATCTGGTTTAAGTTTTAAGCTCTAAATCATTAGAAGACTTCTGTTTATACAAAGAATGGGTAAAGCTACTCCTCAGTTTTGATGACATCCAAACAGCATCTGCTAATAAACAAGCCCAACCCCTCCTATTTCTGAATTAGTAACTGTGAAGACACAGGGAATAGCAAATAAAGCAGCAGAATCAAAAATAGGTGTACTACCAGTCACATTGTAATTACATATTTGACAAATTTTTCAGTGTTCAACTTGTAATAGAGAACTGATCTCTTCACCATCCCCAATACATTTTGCAACCAATCTGTTGAACAAATTAAATTTTCCTTGTCACTGTTCTTGATGTCCTGCCTCCACGGATGGCTGTTCATTCTGTAAAAAGCCAGCTACAGCCAAAAGAACAAGATTAATGGAAACTTCCCTTGATCTATTTTATACAATAAAAGGTGGAGCAGAGCAGTAAATTTCACACAAAACTCAACTGCTAAGTGATAAAAGGAAAATAATCATCTTGGTAGCCATCAATGCCATCAGCATTAATCATACAATAAAGCACAGGAGAGGCTTTAATTAAATATGTCTTCAGACAGACAGGATCACAATCTTAACGTGGTACTCAGTGTTCATTCATTCTGACTTTAAAACTCATTTTGTACTGTGTTTTCCATTTTTTAATTCTGATTTGCTCTCTTATTTAAAATATGCTTGTTATGAGTATGAATATAATACATTGACCATTGTGTTATTATTGTTTTCTTTGCTCATTACCAGTGAACCTAAAACCAAGACTTTCCATTTTTGCAATACACGCAATTATTTTTTCTAGAAACACTGTTGGGCTTGGAAGTGAATTACCTGGGGAGATAGGTCTGTAAAAGTGGAATCTGTCTCTTAAAATACACAAGAAAAGTCATTTTCCCAGTACTGTGTCCTGTCACTTTACTGATGCTCTGGCTCCAGAATAGAAAAGGAGCAACCGGATGAGTCACTGCAGCAAAACTATTCAGCAAGGAAAGCCCCAACTTCCCTCACACAAAAATTCAATCTGTTTAAAGCTGGTATAACACCTTTTCATCTCCTCTCCAATATTATGACTTGGGAATGATGGCATCTTGCTCCCTTCCTCGTTATACAGTATCTGAAATTGCCAGCTAAGAAAAAAAATCTGTATAATCCAGAGTCAGTGAATGCCTCTTATCTTCTTCTAAAAATATGATGAACTTACTGAGAGACTGTAAAATATGAGTCCTATTTCAATTTAATCTGTTCTAAGGGACCCCAAAGTCAGAACAGGAAGGGCTGGAAGTTGGTAACATGAATACTTTTCACAAGATTGTTAATTTAAAATCATTCTCAAGCCAGTAGCTGCTACCAGGTGACCACGCAAGGACTACTGGTTGCCTATCACTGCTGCTGAGCTGCACATTCTTCTCCCCTTGTCCCAAAAGAATAAAATCCTACAAGGATGGCTTTTCCAACCCTGAAACAGCCAATAACTTGACAAAAGGAAAGCATTTAATAGTAACAATGTTCTGGTACTCTCAAAATTGAATATTTCATTTGGCATTGCTTTGCTCAATATTTTCATTCTTAATTATGTGATATTGACTTTTATTTTGTGACAGGCTGCATTTATTCACTAATGGTTCAGAGTCTCATTTTTGTGTCTTTGATTGCTATCATATCCCACAGCAAAGCACAAAATCCTGTTTCATGGGGTTGCTGATGCAGAGACATCGTGCTCTGAAGAGCCTGTTCTTCCCTCCTGTACTGGTATCTCAAGGTTACACAGCAGCTAAGTTTCAAAATGTCAAAAAACCCCAAAGACCTGTAGTTTTCCAGGGTCTTACCCCCTCCCATGTACTCCGTTTCAGAAAATTCTGTAAGGAGCAGCTGTGTTTTGATGTATCCAGTCCTCACCAGGGAATCAGCCATGGACAAAACCATCTACAGGAACTACATCAACTCTGATCACGGATTTTATGTGGTTTTATAACGCACACAGCAAGAACGTGCTTGCAACATGGAAGTTAACACTATTTCCCCCAAAACATATTGTTATTTAACTTTTATTATAGAATCAGAGAAAAATAGACAATTGGAGATCTTCTGAAACTGCTTTAACCTTTCTTGTTCTTCAGGAGGAAGGAGACTAATAACCAACATCATAACTCTGTGTTACTGGACAGCTTTATTTCTACCCGTGTTGGAAAGCAGGAGAAGAACAGATTTTGAGCACTGAGGCAAATCAAATCAGTCTCTGAAGAATTAATTGAAAAAAAAAATTTAAAGACATCATCAAATTAAGCAGTATTGGAACCAACTGAGGCCTGTGTAAATTTTCTTGTAAAGTGGTGCTTAACATGAAAAGAGAGGGCTCAGAAGTGCAATTGGTAGTGTCCTTGGCTTCTCAAACATACAGAATTAGCTCCATATTTTCAGTCTTTGGGGGAAAATACCTGTACACTAGTTAAAATTTCAATTTGACACTCAAGATAGAAAAAAAAAGAGCCTTTTAGAACTGAATTCAAAACAGGAACTGAGTTTTATACCATTTTTATGCTGTCAGTGGTGAAAGAAATAAAGTTTTCAGTAGCTACAGCTTTATATAGGCAAATTATATACAACTGTATCATTCTGCAGTTGTTCTTTAAATGCCTACTAAAGCTTTATGAACAAGGCTGAAAGAAGAAAATCCATATTTGAAAGTCAGATACCGTTACAAGCGTCCAGGGCTTTGGTAATTGATGTAGAAGCAATACAAGACATTAGGAGGGGATTTAATCCTAAAACTTAATTCACACTTTCTATGTCAGAAATATTATTGTAGAAAAGAGGGGCATCACCTTTACCTTTGTGAAACTCATGGATGTTTGATAACTTCATCCCAACAACAATCCATATTAACATTTTAACAGGAACCCCTGGGAAATTTTTTCAGAAGTGCTTCAGAAAGGTTGGACTTTTCTTCCGAACAACCCCTGGCAGAGATCCCAACTCATAAAAAAATCTGATAAAACCAGTATGTCTTTAATTATTCAAGGCTGTAAGTGTTTGAAATCCCTGCTTCATTCTGAAACCACAGGGCAGTGGACATTTCCTAGCCTTGTGCAAAGTTCTGAAGGAAATAAAAATGCTACCCAAGAGATTATTGCACTTTCAGTAAATGTTGAGAACTTCTTTCTGTGAAGCTACCAGATGATGAATGGACATATTTGGGGAGGAGCTTCTGTTGGGTGTTTTCTTTTTTTTTTTTTTCCCTGTTATAAAACTGTTTTGACTGCAGCTAAAAATCTTTGTGGGACACATGTATAATGTATTGTGGGTAAGAACTGTCATCCTACAGAGCACTTTTTGTCTCTGATGTTCACTCATGCTGCACATTAGTTAGAAATATGTTTTTACGTAAAAATAAATCAAACTACTTAATAAGAACTTAGTTTTTCACACAATAAATGTAAAGCATAAATCATTAAGTAGACTATTTAAATGAGTTATTTTGGTTTTTGTTTGTTTTGTTAGTTGTCCCTAACAGCATCATCCAGGCATCCCATATGCATCGTGCTATGGGAATTTGGAGTCTCAAAAAGTACCAATCCTCCCTGGTTTTTGTTTAAGGAAACGTTAATTTGAGGGAATTCTTTCTCACTGAGCACTGTGTTAGCTAATTTAACTCTCAAACCCTGCCCTACTGTCCAAGAGCTGCTGGTACAAGTTTCCTGCATTACTCTGACATCACTAATTATTTATTGCTGTGAGTAACACTAATGATGTATTGCTGTAAGCTTGGGATCACCCTGGGGTTTGCAGTGCCAGCTGATGGCCCTTGATAACTCCTTTGCACAATCTGAGCTTTCAGAAGAGCCAACAGTGACAGGACTTCATCTGAATTTCTCTAAAATTCAACATATTTCCAACTTGGGAAAGTGTTCAGAGGGTTTTTTTGGCTTTTGGGTTTTTTTTTTTTTTTATTTTTGGTTGGGTTTTTTGTGCTGGAAATTTTACTGTAAGCTTACTCAGAAAAAAAACCAAACAACTACCTCATCTATTAATACTTAAGAACACAAAGAGGGTCTGATGGTTGTTATGTTAAGTAAACAAAGGATTTAAAAACTAAACAAACATTCTCAAAACTTTTTTTTTCCCACTAAAAGTTGAAGATTTTAAGGGAAGAGAAAGCCCTGAGAAGTAGTGGGGCACTGAAAATGGAAGACTGACATCAAAGTTGTGCAATCCCTTATAAAGGCTCCTTTCCTCATGGCAAAATAGGATTTCTTACAACTCCAGGTAAAATACGTCTTCTCTAAATGCTATTTTTATCTGCCAAGTGGATCTCAGGTATCTGCTTTCCTACATTTTCTACTCACAGTCCTCAAAAAAGACACAGTTCCAAGCATTACAGGATCAAACAATCCCAGTTACACATATAGAAGTTTAACATGTATCTGTCTATACAGGTGGTTCTGCTCTTTTTTCTCTTCTTGTTTGTTTTTTTTTTTTTTTCTTTGCTTGCAGAATTTGTTACAGGTTTTGGTTTATGTTGTAAGCCAAAGTCAGAATCACAGAAGAAGGGAATGCTATGAATCATTTTTACAGCACGTTACTTTTGAACTTAACACAAGTGGGAAGACAATAGAAGTCCTAGAATAATCATAAAAATTTCAATTTCCAGCAGCAATGATGCCAGACACATTCTTGTAGCGGGATTATACACAAAAATAATTCAGCAGCATATTAGTTTTGATGCAGAGGAAGCCCACCAAGAGCAGGAGGGGTTTTGCCAAGCCACACTTGTTAAACACAGCTACTGCAGCTCCTTTGTGTTTATCCATCTGTGGCTGGAGGAGGAGGGAGTGAATTCTGCCATAGTATTCTGAATATACAACCTATTAGTTATGTTAACCAAGCTGGGCAAAACTGGCCAAAATTCATTTAATTTCAGTCAAGTGTCACGAGGACATAATTCCTCAAAATTACCTTCTCGGTCCTCAGCCCACACCACACAAAGTCACACAGGCTTGACCTCATTGTGCACTTACAGCTACAGACAATTTTCCAGCTGCTGCTTTGACATCACAGTGGGTTTAATTTTAATATTCTACAAACATTGTTTCAAAAGCTTTGCTTTCCTATGGTATCCAGACAGAAAATGCACTGTACATGCTCAGAGCAGCTGAGCATTACTGCCAGTTTTGACTTGGAAAGCTATCAGGGAAGCTTACTCCACTGCTGATACAAGTTATGGAGAGAAAATATATTTCTTTCATGGTTTTAGTCTGTACATAAACATTTCCCCCCAGTGATTGCTGACATTCCCTAAAACACTTCTCCTTATGACAACAATAGGGTAGTCTCCTTAGAAGTTTATATCCGTATTGCAAATAAACTATTCCCTGAAAAAATACAACTTCTGAAACACAAAACACTTAAAAAATAATTATGATTATTTAGACCTCAAAGGAAAACACATTCTATTTGTAAAGCAGCACTATCAGGCTTCTAAGCAACATCTCCTGCTTGGAGCTCTAATTTATGAGTGGAGTAACAGAAAGAAAAAACACACTGATACACTGACACGGGGATTTGGTTTCTTCAGTGAGAAGTCCATAACAATGGAGATGATTTTCCTTAATATTTTTAAGCCTGGTTTCACAGAAGCCCATGCAGAAGCTGTTCTGAACACCTGCTGCTCCCAGTGCAAGTGGAAGAAAAGCCATTTGAAGATAGGCTGCTGGACACACATTAAACTGGCAAGTCTTGTTGGGATCTAAGTACTTTTATTTCTAGAAACAGTTTCCCTAAAACTCTGGGTGCATTTTATTTTCCCTAAAACTCTGGATTCATTTTATATTATTAGGAAAATAAAAACAGGGAGAAGTACAACACTAAAATAATTCTATTGTAGTTTATGCTTTAATATAAAACCACTCTTAGACAGAGTTAAATTTTACCCTAGGGAGAAAACCTCCGGTGCTTTAAAAGGCCTGGAGATGGTGTGTTCATTAAGATCTCTCCTGACAGCAGCATTTATCCCCTTTCTGTGGTTAAACTGCACCGGAGGGACAGTCCCCACACTGCGAATGCACGGGGAAACCCCCACCGTAAGGATAATTTACCATTTTACTAACAATATAGCAAAAGGAATCGAGGATGGAACGGGAAGGTTTCTCTCCAGGAGATGGAGCTGCAGCTCCAGAGCTCCGGGCACGCAGCCGGGGCGGGGAGCAGCGCTCGGCAGCGCAGCGGGAGATGCACCGGGATACAGCCCGGGATAGACACCGGGATAGAGCCCGGGATCGAGCCTCACACCGGGATACAGCCCGGGATCGAGCCTCACACCGGGAT